>NW_006797390.1:6082555-6090810 GCF_000442215.2 Lipotes vexillifer
TTCAGCAGCTTGGACATCTTGCCCCGTCCCGGGCAGCTGGGCTGAGTGGACACATGGTGGACACACTGCACAGGCTTGGCTGGGACGACAGGCTGCGGGGGCTGCGAGGGTGGGCTGCTCACCTGCGGGGAAGAGAAGGGGCAGGTGTGAACAGCACCCATGAGGTCCTGCCTCTGAGACTCTGCCCTCCCTCCTTCCCCCTCCTGCCCTGCCCCAAGCCGGCTCCAATCAGCCACAGCAGCCACAGCGAAGGGGCGATGGTGTCCCCAGGCTGTTGGCTGTGCTGTGTGGGATGGTGGTGTGCTACCCCGGAGCCCAACCAACCTGAATTTAACCCAGTTCCATCTCCTACTAGTGGGTGACCTGAGCAGATCTGGGCCTCAGTTGGCCTATCTGTTAAATGGGGACAATAATACCATCCCTTAGAGGCGAATAAAGGGAAAGATGTAGTGGCATCACATAGCATCCCAGAGCAGAGTGGCTGGAGTATGGATTCCAGAGCCAGGCCCCCGAAACGTGAATCCCAGCCCCACCACTCGCAGCTACACAACCTTGGACAGAGTTATTCACCTCTTGGTGCCTCAGTTTCCCCAACTCTAAAACGGGAATAAAATGGTCCACACGTCCTAGAGGCATCCTGAGGATTAGATAAGTTGGTGTCTGGAAAGTGCTTAGAAAAGGGCCCAGCGCATCGTGAGTCTGAGTTCTTAAAATGAGTCCCACCTGCGTCCTTAGGCAGATCAAGCCCCTGGACTTCTCTCCACCCCGCGAGCAGCACCTGGCCCCCAAAATGCAGGTCTCTTAGGTTCTGGTTTCTCACACCTGGTGTCTTGCCGTTCCACCCACCCCCGGTTTCTGATTCACAGTTTTACTCTGAACATCAGCAGAAGTTTCCTCTGAAATGCAAGCGCCCACACTGATAGCCAGCCTCCTGCCAGCGCACTGCCCTTTCCTGGGTTCCTCAACCCTGACAGCCAGCTCAGCTCCACACCCCACAGCTGCTGCCCGGCACTGACCAGCGCTTCCTCCTCCACGGGATAACAGGAGGACAGAGGAGGAGATGGACGCCCAGAGGCTCAGAGTTCACTGCAGAAGCATCGTTCTGCCAGGAGAAGAAACACCTTTCCCTGAAGTGTAGGAAGTCCAGATGTGCAGGGCACAGCAAAGGCCTCAAAAGGGGCAGAATTCTGAAAAATCTATTTTCAGTGATGAGTTAATATTTGTAAAGAGCTTAGAACAGTGTCTGGCGTATAGTAAGTGCTCTATTATTGTTATTCTCATTAGTAGTAGCAGCAGTACTCAGAGTACATTAACATCTCCCTATTCTATGCCTCAGTTTTCTCATCTGTAAGCTGGGTCAATGCAGACGTACTATCTCCTTTCTAGCAAGGGAAACAGGGAGGTCCCAGAGCAAGATCAAGAAATCCGAGTCCATCCCCTCCATCGTGCTTCGGGCACAGCCCCAAGACCGCCCAGAGTCCCAGGCTGGAGGGGAGCGAGCTGGGGAGGGTGGGGTGATGGTCCTGTTTTCCTGGTGTATCTAGGCTACAGCCTCTGGGAAATAGGCAGACTTCCCAGTTTAGCAACATCAGGTTTCAGGTCGGCACGATCCCGGGCTCTCTGGCAGCAGAGGCAACGGGCTGCCTCATTAGAATGCCGCAGGTGTGCCTACCCTCCACTTGGGATGTTGGTCACGGTCTCCAGGAGGCTAAAAATAGACTGTCAATTGCACACTCCCGTGCTGGCTGCAGTCACCTCTAAAGCTGGAGGAGTCTCTGTGAATGAAGCTCACCCCAATCATGACTCCATTTAAATATATTAAGGAGAGAGAAAGTCCCAGCTGGACCAGGCTCTTGCATGGTCAAGGTCACAGGGGCCTCCTGCACCCCTGAGCTCCATTCAACCCTGAGTTCAAGGTCCCTTTCACGGGGTCCCCTGAGATTCTTTCGACGGTGTCAACTTACGAAGTGCCCACCACACACCACGCATCACGCATCACGCGTTGCATCACGAGGCAAAGGATGGATGGATTCAGGGTCCGCTCACCTCAATAACCACCGGTCATGGGAACAAAGAGGTGCCTGTGAACCAGGCCCTGGGGCCGGAGGCTGTCAGCCCAGTTCGGCCTCCTGCAGGGGGGGACTTGCGCTCTGCCCATCGGCTAATAGGGTGCCCTGTCCCAGGAGGCTGGGCCTGGGGTGGGGAAGAGCAGTGGAGTATGATCCCCAGGAATCACCACCCGGGCTGGTGCTTCTTATTCCACAAACACCCACTGAACGTTGGTGGCTGTGAGTGCTGTATGGTCCCGTGGAAGAAACAGACGTGCGGGAACCGTGCTCTCAAAGGACGTTGTCTAGTGGAAGCAGAAGACCCCTGAGGCTCCACTGGATGATGGAGAAAGATTTGTTTTACAAGAAAAGGTCAAGCAGATTGCTCTGGGGGTTCAAAGGAGAGAGAAGTCACTTCAGTGAAAGAGTCAGAGAGGCCCGGGATTGCTGGGAGCTTTCTCCACAGATTTTGGTGGGGGGCGACAGTGGGAGGGAGCTCTTGGAGGGTGTGGCTTCAGCAACCAGGAAAAGTGTGGAACAGCAGTGAGTGTTCCTGGGGAACTTGGCCCGGATAGTGGGAGATTGGGCTGTCAGAGATTACAGCCAGGCTAAGAGGTTGTATTTATTTATTTATTTATTTATTTATTTATTTAACTTATTTATTTTATTTGTTTATTATTTTTTTTGCGGTACGCGGGCCTCTCACTGCTGTGGCCTCTCCCGATGCGGAGCACAGGCTCCGGACGCGCAGGCTCAGCGGCCATGGCTCACGGGCTCAGCCGCTCCGCGGCATGTGGGATCTTCCCGACCGGGGCGCGAACCCGCGTGCCCTGCATCGGCAGGCGGACTCCCAACCACTGCGCCACCAGGGAAGCCCCGAGGTTACAACACGACGGGGAGCTGTTGGCAGTTTGTAACCAGGGAGTTCTAGGTTTGAGCTCTAGTTGGGGAAAACTGACGCGCTGGTAGCCTGCAGGAGGGCCAAGGGGGAAGGAAGAGGGGGGCACTCAGGCTGGGGAGGCAAGGTATGACCTCTGAGGCCTCTGGTTCCAAAGTCCAGTCAAGAGATAACGAGCCAAAAAAAAAAAAAAAAAAAAAAAACGGAAAGGGAGCCGCTGTGGTGTCAGAAGGGCTGCCTGCAAGACAAATCGCAGAAATAGACCCACAGGAGTTGGCAACTGGCGGCACGGAGGGGAGAAGAGAGAAGCTGGAATCAGAGATGACTTCAACATTTCAAGCCTGGGTGACTAGGAAAGTGGTGGTGACATTAACAGAAATGAGTGAGGCAGCAGGAAGAGCCATGTGGGGCCGGGGGGAAATAATGAACTTCAATTTGGCTCTGAGAAGTTGGACGTGTCATTGCATCATATAAGGAAAGGTGTCTGCCCGGCAGGCAGTGATGCCGTCCCAGCCGGTAAATACCATAAACACAGCCGAAAGGTCAACGGTAAAGTGAGAAGCACATCTCTAACATACATGGCAGACAAAGGTTAATAACCTTAATATGGAGAGAGCCCTGACAAGCCAGGCCAATTTAACACTGGACAGAGGATCTTACAGTCAATTCACATGAGGCTAAACACAAACGGCAAATTAATGTGCTGCAAATATATTAACCTCTCTAGAAATCGGGTAACTTCAAATGAACACAGAAAGTTATAACTTTTCAATATCAAATAAGCTCAAACCTTCCCCTTCCAAAAAGACTAAAACTGCATTTGTAATGGTTGCAGAAAAGTAGGTGCTTACATATACCTTTAGTGAGACTTCTGGGAAACTAGTTTGACAAAATGCACTGAAAAGCACAAATCCTTTAACCCAGCCATTCCATTTTGGGGAATTTATCCTAAAGAAAGGATCGTGGATAATCTTGAGCACGTAGCTGTACGAATTTTGTGACGACACTATTCGTCATGGCAGAAAATAAAGAGTCAACCTGGGGGTTCCATGAAACAGAACCGATTGTACAAACTACAGTGCATCCACACTGGAGGCTACACAGCCACTTCAAATGTCACAGAAGAGTGTTTAATGACAGAAACGCGATCGTGACAAACCGTGGGTTGAGGAGAACCAGTGGGAGATGAGTAGACAGTGTGATCGCATTTTTAGAATTAAAACGTTTTCATGCCTGTGACTGAGGAGGGGAAGGCACTGGGATGGGCCGCAATTGTCACGGTGCTTGTTCACGGGGCTGTGAACAGTGCATGCTTTCCTTCCTTGTGCTTGTTATATATATATATATATATATATTTTTTTTTTTTTTTTTTTTTAATTTTTGCCCAAAAAAAAAACCAAATTTTTAATATGCGTTTCCATAATGTTGATGTTAAGGATCTTTTCACATATTTATTGGCCTTTTGTATATCTTTTTTTTTTTTTTTTTAAATGTATGCCACTAACAAGTACTACATTTGTAAACAGCCAAAAGTAGAAATTTGGAAGTGTGATCCCAGACCTTGGATGGGAAACTGAGGCTGGCTCTCTGGATTTGGAAACCATCTGCAGAGCGGAGCTGAGGGGTTCACTTGGGAAAGACCTCCAGGGAGGGGGTAGAGGGAGTGAGGATGGGGCAGGGAGAGAAGCAGGAAGCATCCTTCTCTGGGGACCTTGGAGGTACCAGGGGACCTGGGGGCAGAGGCTTGGGAGGACGTGTCCTCATGCCTCCAGTTCTGTGACTGCCCCTCCTCTAAAGATGTGTGACCCAGGCGTTGTACTCCAGTGACCAGACGACGGCACTAAAACAAAGCCAACCTTTGCCTAGCCTCATGCGTCCAGAGGACGCTGTGTTCAGGAAGTTGTGCAGTCACCTCTAAAGCTGGAGGAGGCTCTGCGCGTGAAGCTCACCCCAATCTTGACTCCCTTTAAATACATTAAAGAGAGAAAAAGTCCCAGCTGGACCAGGCTCTTGCACGGTCAAGGTCACAGGGGCCTCCTTGCACCCCTGAGCTCCATTCAGCTCTGAGTCCAAGGTCCCTTCCACGGGGTCCCCTGAGACTCTTTGTCTGGTTCTGGTAACATATCCACATGGTTGTCTCCAGCCTTGGCCTGCCCTGTCCTGCTCTCCCCCTTCCTCCCCAGGGCCCAGGGCTCAGGGCGCTGCTCTGATGGAAAACCTCCCGCTGCTGCCTGCCCCCCAATCCGCTCAGGGTCACCTTCCACTGAGAGGATTTGTGAATTGGTCTTCTATTCTTAGCACCAACTGCTGATCGGGACTCTTCAGAGGCTGTGTCCTGCCCCCAGGCCTGGCCTTTCCCAGGGCACCTTCAGCACAGTGTTTCCCCCCAGCTCTTCACCTGTGATTTCCGCGGTCCACCCCATCCCACTGCAGCGAACAGGCCCAGGCTTCTAAATGCTGAGATAAGATAAAAGGCTATGGAAACATCAGAGCTGGAGACGGGAGGATGGCTCCCTGCTGAAGAGGTGTCCAGCTGGTCCTCAAAGGGTGGGTGGGATTTCCATGGGCAGGGCTGGGGATTCAGGGACAGAATTTTTTTACCTAACCCCACTTGCACCTAAAAATGAGGGTAGATGATGATGCTGATGATGGTGATGATAAAGATGATGATGATGGTGGTGGTGGTGGTGATGATGGTCATGATGATGATGATGGTGATGGTGGTAAAGATGATGATGATGGTGGTGGTGGTGATGGTGGTGATGATTATGGTGATGATAAAGATGATGATGATTATGATGGTGGTGATGGTGATGATGATGATGGTGGTGGTGATGATAATGGTGATGATGGTGATGATGATGATGATGATGGTGGTGATGATGATGGTGATGGTACAGATGATGATGATGATGATGGTGATGATGATGACGATGATGATGGTGGTGATGATGGTGATGATAAAGATGATGATGATGATGATGATGGTGATGATGATGATGATGGTGGTGGTGATGGTGATGATGATGGTGATGATGATGGTGGTGGTGATGGTGATGATGGTGATGATGGTAAAGATGATGGTGATGATGGTGATGGTGATGGTGATGATCCCTAACAGTGACTGAGGGCCCACTGAGTGCCAGGCACTGTGCTAAACACTTCACAAATATTATCTCATAAAAGCTTAATAATAAGTGAGGTACTGAAATTTATAGGTGGAGAAACTGAAGCTCAAAAATTCAGTCAGTTGCTAAGCCAAGAGCTAGCAAGTAACAGAGCCAAGATGTGAACCATTTATTATCTGTCTGACAGCAAAGCTGTGCTCTTGAGCCTGACACCGTGGCTGGACCAGTTCAGTCCCACCAAGCCTGACAGCTTCTGCTGGGAGCCAGGCCCTGTGCTCAGAAGTGGGTGGCAAAGCAAGCCCAGGCAGGAAGCCCAGCCCTGGGAGGGGAGAATGAAGGTCAAAGGCAATGTGGAAACAGAGGACAATGCCTCGGTGGAGGTTGGCACAGGTAGGCACCTCGCCAAGGTGACTGAGTTCCAAGGGGAGCGGACAGTGGGCTCCAGTTTGTAGGAGAAGCTGAGGTCCACGTGAGGAAGGGAAGGTGTCTGGGGTCACGTGGGCAAATCTAGAACTGAGACCTCTAAGAAAATAGGGGAGGGGATGGGGAGAGGAAAGAGAGGCTTTGAGTGGGGAGAGGAGTGGGGGAGACCCGAGGGGAAGGCAGACGGCCAGGGGCGGAGGGCAGCCAGCGCTTTCTGCACCAGGCAGCCGAAGCCACCCCAAGCCCATTGGGCTATAAATGGCAGTCCCTGGCACTGGCCCAAGCTGTACAAAATGATTTTCCTGAGAACAAAAGGCACCCCTGAAGGAGCCAAATCCTGCTCTGTCTCCAAATGTCAAGACAGCTTTTGCTAACCTGAGTCTGTCCTCAGCATCGGCCTGCCATGCTGAGGTCCCACAGAGGGACAGAAAGGGGCCTGCAGGGGGTAGCGGGGGGGCCGCAGGGGGAGCAGAGGAGGACGTGGGAGCAGGGGGGCTCCCGGCCTGGGTCTCACTTCATGTTCCTTCCCAGCTGTCTTCACCGCCTCCCCACCCAGCCTGGGATCACCCTTTTCTCCCCCCAAGTTTACTCACAAGACTGCCATCTTGACCGTGGTCCATGCAGTCGGTAGTGACCTGGAGCTAGCACCATCTGTCTGCCTCTAGGTAGGGGCCAGAGCTCAGCTGAAGGGGGAACATTCTAAGGGTGGGTGTCGGGCAGCGGCAAGGCAGGCACGGCTGTGTCGGGCACCTGGGGCTCTCCTGTCCCCCATGACCACACCACAGATACAAAGCTTTCATGCCTGCCTTTGGCCAGAGATGGGCCTGGTTCCACCCTCCCATCCACTCTCCTGCACCCGTGTTTCCTATCACCTGGGCTGAGAGAGGAGCTTTCAGCAAAGCAGTCTTGCAGTCAGCCTCCCCAGAAGCAAGCACAGTGCTGGAGCAGATGCCAGGACCTGGCTCACTGCTCTTCCCCCCCGGGGGTCGGAAGCCTGCACGACTCGGGGACGGGGAGAAGGGTCTAGACACCGCTGGTCCTACAAGCTGCAGCTGTCTCCCTGTGCATCGCTCCCAGGCTTGCTCATTTGTCAACTGTCACCCTCATGCACCCCTCTAGCGCTGGCTTTTTAAAGGCACAGACTCTCTCTAGAGCCCCCTGTGGTGAGGCCAGACACTGATGCATGTCACAGAGCGTCAGCTGCTGTCACCAGCTGGCATCTCTCTATTATACTGTGTCCCTGACTCTTAACTCTGGCATCTCGGCAGAGCCCGCCCTCACATGCTTTTTCATTACTTTAGGCTCAAGCCCCTTCCAAGGCTGTGCTCCCTGGAAGCCTCTTCCCCCGGGTCCTGCCACGCACCTTTCTCAGTTCTCCCCCTCCCTCATTCCCTAGGGCTCACAGAGGGGCCTCCTGCCGTGGCTCTCACTGGGTGGTCCCCACACCGCTAGCATCAGCATCACCTGGGGGCTTGTAAGAAATGCATGTTCCCGGGCCTCGCTGGCAACACTAAATCAGACTCTCTGGGGTGGAGCCCAGCAATCTATTCCAACACAGGCCCACACACGTGATTCCGCTGCATCCCAGAGACTGAGAACGGCTCGTCTGGAGTTGCATTTTTCCACACTGTTTCCCACAGAACAGACACTCCTGGAACAAGGGGTTCTGTGGTCAAGTGAGTTTGGGCCAAAAAAAAAGCTAAAGATGGGGCTTCCCTGGTGGCGCAGTCGTTGAGAGTCTGCCTGCCGATGCAGGGG
>NW_006797390.1:6090897-6105309 GCF_000442215.2 Lipotes vexillifer
AAAAAAAAAAAAAAAAAAAAAAAAAGCCAAAGAGATTTCTTTTCTTTTCCAGCTTTCTTGAGATAAAATTGACAAATATCATTGTGTAAGTTGAAGGCATACAATGTAATGATTTGATATATGTGTTTACTACAAAATATAAAGAGATTTTTTTAATTGCAATCCTTTTAAGGCTTTAATTTGCTAAAATGAATCATGAATCTCCAAGAGGGGATGAGGGTGTCTAGTGCTACCAGTGTAATAGCTGTGGCATTCTTTTTTCCTGAGAGAGCTATAAACATCTCTAGAAATTACTGTTCTGAGGGAAGCCATCTGAGGCCTCTGACTGGTGGCAGTGTTTCTCTCTACGATCTGTGTCAGTCACCTTGGGTGGGTATCAGGCCCCACCCCAGACCAGCAGAATCCATTCCTGCGAGGGTGAGGACTTCCAGCCTGCACTTTAACAAGCCCTCCCGGGGCTCCCTGTGAAGCCCTAGTCCAGGCAGAGCTGGGGACAGCTTCTTGCCTTCTCCATTCCTCTGCGACCACTGGCGCAGCCCTCAGAGGCCAGCCTGGCTCTGCCTCGGTGCTACTGAGGCTCCCAGACAATGCCAGAGCCGGGCCAAGGTCACCTGAAGGAGAGGCAGCCACGGGTTACAGAAAGCACCTTGGCTCTCACAGCAAGAGGACCGGGATCAGGTGAGGGCTCTGCCACCTGCAGGCTGGGTGACCTGGGCCGGTCCCTATCCTGCTGTCACGGCCAGGGTCACGGCGTGGCTCAACTCCCAGGGCAGCCCTTGGCAGCCGCGTACGGTGGCCCGGTGCTTCCCGGCGCTTCCCGGCAGCCCCTGGCAGTCCGCTTGTGGCACAACGGCCATGCCTGCTTTACATCAGGATGGCGTTGCAGCCGCACGGCACCTGCTCTGTCTCCCAGATCTGGAGCTGCTGGGAAGGAATCTATTGGAGTTGTTGCGCCTGACCTGTTTTTTAAATAAACTAGGGCTGTTTTCCAGCTATTAGTCACTTTTCCCCCAAGCCTCCACATACTGAATTCTCTTCTTATATCCTCAGATATTTTGGCTGCAAGAGATGTCAGGTTAATTGGATGCCTGGCTCCTGGCTCTTCCTCCTTAATGGGCTTACAAAGCAGACTTGCCATGCATGCCCTCCCCTCCCTCCCTCTCCCCTCCCCAAGCCAACAGGGCCCTCTCTCTCCTTTGACTTGAAGGACGTCACCAAGCACCTCTCTGCTTCCTTTTTGGACAGATGTGCAGGAAGATACAGCCAATCTCTTCCCTCACCCTCATCTTGCCTGGAGTTGGACGAAGCCTTTGTCCCAGATATGGGTCACATCATCCCTGTGGGACCTGAGCTGGGCAGGTGACTCTACGCTCGGCCGGGGTCACCGTGGAGGCAGAGGGTGTCAGACAGAGGTCACACATTCGGGGCACCTGTGGGTTCTGGTCTTGGTTCTCCCCCTATTCAGGTTATGATGCAAAATCCATTTAACCTTTCCGACCTTCAGTTTCTTCCTCTGTCAAATGGCAATAATTATGTGTCCTGCCTCTTCCGTGGGCTTCTGTGATGACTAAAGATGCTGTGTGTGTAAATATTCAGAGGCAATTCTAAAGTGTGATAGAGGAGTGTAAGACTTGCATCTCTGGCCAACTGACTCTCCGCCCCGGGTGTTATTTGGGGATGCTGCCTGAGCCCTTCTCTGGCCCTGGACACAGTGGCTTTGGCTGCCCTTAGCGCTCTGTTCCTCTGGCTGCCTGACCCTTGTCCTCGCCCTCCACACCGTCTACTCCCTGGGCTCTGATCTACCCCTCTTCCCCAGAGCTTTCTGAGAATTATGCAGTTGCTATCTTCAAGAACATGGCCATCATGGAAACTCAGTCATTTTCTCCAGACGCTGACACCTGGTCTCTCCTGCTCCTATTCTGGATTCCTGGGGCATCTGTTGGTCCAAAGCTACTGGTTACGTTCTGTCCTTTTTTACCGGCAAACAGTCTCATGCAAATTTTCTCACAATTGTAGGTGTTGTTTCTACAGCCAAGAAGTAACTTCCCTCAGACCCCGGTACCCAGATCTTATGTGTCACTGCTTCCTCCTTTAATGCTTGGCACAGAGCTGGGGCTCAATAAGGATGTGATGATTAAAGTATCCTTATCCTTCCACCGGGTCATCGTTGCCCTTCATGAATATATTATGCAAGGTTCCTTCCCACCATGCAGCCAGAGACCTTTCTTTCCCCTTGAGAGGGCGGGGAGGGAGGTGGCAGCAAGGCAGACAAAACTGAGAAGAATAATCATAAGAATCCGAATAATACTCAACACTCTTTGGAGGATTCAGTGGTGCTCCAAGTGTCTTTACCGAGAGCTGTCTTATCTCCCAGGATTTCTAGGAAAAGGAAATATCTTGCAAATACAGAATGCATTTACTAACCCCCATATTTCCATCCACGTAGACTACAAGTGGCTTCAAGTACAGATTCGAGTGTATTTGTAGACGTTTTTCCAACAGTCTCTTCACAGCCAAGTGTTGCAAGACCAGAATTGCAGGGAATGGTGCTGAGTTTCAGAGAAACTGACTGGCTGATTTAGGCCCCACAGTGGGGCTGTTCAGGACCCAAGAACTGGCCCTTCACAGAGTCTCTGGTCCCATCATCTGTCCAATAAGCCAATGGCTGGAGATAAACGAGCTACAAAGTTATAAATCAGAAAGAAAATCACAGGTTGTAGGCCAAGACCAAAGCCACATCAGCTTAATCCAGATTCCCGTCTGGTTTCCCAGGACTCCTCCAGACACTTTCCATCCAGTTCTAGGAAACCCATTTGCTCGAAATAAATATCTTTCCGCCCAGATTCTTAGCAGAAGTGACTAACTCCTTTAATCAGAGATTCCAATGTATTTACTGAAAATACTGATGTTCCAGCTAGAAAGGGAACAATGTCAGCCACCAAAGGTGGCCTCAAATTAGCCAACGACGGATCCCAGGCATCTGGATTTTTCAAGGCACTCCCAGGCAACTCTGACGGTCAGTTTAAAAGCTGAACAAAACATGTGAAATAACAGTTTTCAAGACACTGAACATCAGGCAATGAAGAACTGTACCTTTGAAAGCTGACAAACAAACAAGGCAAACCCTATGATGCCTCAGCTTATTGCCTGGTATATCTGAGCTGAGTTACAAGGAGTGGAAACCTAGGCAGAGTGAGGCACCTTCCTTGGTGGAAGAGACAGAGGTGGGAATCAGGAAAGCAAGACAGCTAGAGTTTGAAAGGCAGAGTGCCGGAGGGTAGAAAACTCTACAGAGAGGGGGCTTTGGAGATCTGGAGTGAGTGCCCCTCAAGTCTTCAGCTGAGACTGACCAAATTATGCATGTGAAGAAACTACCTGAGACCAGGAAAATAACGACAAAGAAGATAAAGGGACGACTTTACGGTACTCACACAGGGCCAGTAAAGGGTTCTTGTCTCCCCAAGCCAGAGTGGAAAAACTGCATAATTCATGAATACTCAGAAGAGTTTTTTCCCCCCTCAGTGGTGGAAAGTTAGCCCTAGATTAAAGACTGCTCTGATTCCACCTAACAAAGCTTAAAAGCAAGACCTGAAAGGGTTAAACTCTCCAAGTGATTTAACTGCATCCCAGAACTAAGCTTAGAAATACAAAATATCCAAAAAGTATCCAGCTCCCAACAAGGTGTGGATTCCACAAAGTCTAGCATTCAGTCAAAAATTATCAGGCTTGCCAAAGAAGTGGGAAAATACTACCTATAATGAGGAGAAAAATCAGTCTCTCCAGATCAACCTAGAAAGGACAAAGATGATGAAATTACTAGACAAAGTCTTTAAAATTATTATTGTAACGGTGTTTCACATGTCCAAGAAACTAGAGGAAAGACTAAGTGTGTTATGTGAAGGTAGAAAATGAACACAGAAGGTAGAAAGTGTACTTCTAGAGATAAAAACTATATGTGATTTTAAAAAATACACCAGATTAGATTAATAGCAGATTACATGTCACAGAAGAAAAGATTGACACAGGCAATCAAAACTACCCAAAATAAAACACAGAGAGAAAAAGATTGAAAACAAAAAGCTAAACAGAGCATCAGTGAGGTGCAGAAGAACTTCAAGTGACTTAGTGCACATGTGACTGTGGTACCCAAAGGAAGGGGAAACAGAAAAATACTTAATGAAATATTGAAATGGTGGCTGAACTTTTCCAAATTGACAAAAACCACAAACTTATAGATCCAAAAAGCTCAGCAAACCCTGAGGAAAAGAAATTAGAGGGAGAAAAACACACCAAACTATATCACAATTAAATTGCTTAAACCACTGATAAACAGAAAATCTTAAAAGCATCCAGGGACGGGGGATAAAGATACGTTACATACAGAGGAACTAATATAGGAATGAGAGCCAACTTCTTATAAGAAATAACACAGGAAGACAGGACAGCACCACCTTTAAAACACAGAAAGGAAAAAAAAAAATCTCTCAACTTGGAATTTTATACCCAGTGAAAATATCTTTCAAAAATAAAGGCAAAGTACATATTTTTATAGACATACAGAGGTGAAAGATTTCATTATCCACAGGTCTACATTATAAGAAATGTTAAAGGGCATCCTTTGGGCAGAAGGAAAATGATACCAGATGGAAATCTGGATCCACACCAAGAATGAAGTGCTCTGGAAAAGTAACCTTTATGGATAACCATAAAAGACCTTTTCCTTATTATTTAAATCTCTTTAAATGATTATTGACTGTTTAAATTAAAAAATAATAACAATGTCTTCTAGGATTTATAACATAGGTAGGAATAAAATGTATGATGGCAATAGCACAAAGGCCAGAAGGGAAGGAATGGAAGTATACTGTTGTATGATTCTTATAGTACATGCGAGGTGCTGTAAGATTACTTGAAGAGAGACTATGGTAAGTTCAATATACTTACTACAAACTCTAGGCAGCCACTTTATAAAAGCACAAAAAGTTATACATAATAAGCCAGCAAAGACGATTAAATAGACTCTTAAGAAATACTCAAGTATCATCCCCCAAAAAAGGTTTAAAAAAGAGCGCAAGTGTAACAAAGAACAGATAAGTAACATAGAAACAAATAGCAAGATGGTAGGTTTAGACCCTACAGGATCAATATAATACTTATAATTACATTAACTATAAATGGTCTGAACACCTCAATTAAAAAACAGAGGCTATCATATTAGATTTTCTAAACAACCACATGCCTCCCTGTTTGAAACTTACTTCTAACACAAAAACAGTTTTTAAAAAAGGATTTAAAACAATATACCATGTTAACTCGAATAAAAGGAAAGCTGGAGTACCTATAAGAGTATCAGAGAGAGTAGATTTCACAGCAAATAATATCAGGAAAACGAGGATCCCTTCATAATGATAAAGTGGTCACTTCATCAAGTAGACACAGCAATTTCAAATGTTTATTCATCTAATAAAAGAGATGCAAAATATAGGAAGCAAAAACTGATAGAACGAATCATTAGGGAAATGCAAATTGAAACCACAAGGAGACACCACCTCACACCCATTAGGAAGGCTAATAATTAAAGAAAAAAAAAAAAAAAACGGGAAAATAAGTGTTGGCAAGGATGTGGAGAAAGTGGAAACCTTTTGCACTGAGAATGTAAAATGGTGCAGCCACCACGGAAAACAGTTTGGCACTTCTTCAAAAAATTGAAACAAGAATTACCATATGGGGCTTCCCTGGTGGCGCAGTGGTTGAGAGTCCGCCTGCCGATGCAGAGCGCACGGGTTCGTGCCCCGGTCCGGGAGGATCCCACATGCCGCGGAGCGGCTGGGCCCGTGAGCCATGGCTGCTGGGCTTGCGCGTCTGGAGCCTGGGCCCGTGAGCCATGGCCGCTGAGCTTGCGCGTCCGGAGCCTGTGCTCCGCAACGGGAGAGGCCGCAACGGTGAGATGCCCGCGTACCGCAAAAAAAAAAAAAGAAAAGAATTACCATATGATCCAGTAATTCCACTTCTTGGTATATGCCCGAAGTAAGTGAAAGCAGGGTCTTGAAGAGATATTTGTGCACCCATGTTCATAGAACCATTATTCATAATAGCTAAAATGTGGAAGCAGCCCAAGTGTCTATTAATGGAAGAATGCACAAGCAAAATGTGGTCTATACATACAATGGACTATTATTCAGCCTGAAAAAGGAGGGACATTGAGGACATTATGCTAAGTGAAATGAGCCAGACACAAAAAGACAAATACTGTATGCCTCCCCCTACATGAGGCACTTAGATTAGTCATATCCATAGAGACAAGTAGAATGGTGGTGGCCAGAGGGTGGAGGGGAGAACGGGAGTTATTGTTGAATGGGCACAGAAGTTCAGATTTGCAAGACGAAAAGAGTTCTTGGAGATGGATGGTGGTGATGGTTGCACAACAATATGAATGTACGTCATATTATTGAGCTGTACGCTTAAAAATGATTAGGACAGTAAGTTTTATATTATGCGCATTTGACCACAACGAAAAAAATGGAGGAAAAAATTGATAGAAGCAAAAGGAAAAATAGACAAAACCTGATTATTCTGGTGGCTTGAAAAGCATTAAAATAAGCAATCCTTGGATTTAAAGCCTATGAAATTGGGATGCAGCATTTCCCATTTTATCTTTTCTATCCCTTTCAAAATTCCTGAATCAAGAGACTTGGCTGGGAGTGGTGGTGAACACAACACATTAAACATTTACTTGTCAAATGAGCACTTTAGTGCAAATTCACTCACAAGGTCCCTTCACTCCTGAGAGGAGGAAGAAAGTATATTGTTATAATGATGGGAAAGAGGATGAAGACAAGCCCAAGAGGCCATTTTCCCAGGGCATACCTGTGGCTCAGAGACAACAAGTCACTGGTTCAAGGTCATAGAGCCAGAAACTGGTGGAAGGTGGAGTCAGACTCAGGAGAGGCAGTGCTGCCTCGAGGCCGAGACTCTGACGGGCAGGAAACCAATAGTGACAGCCCTGCCTCCACGAAAACACTTTCCCGGCAAAGTCATCCCACTTAGGTCCCACCGTGCGGCACTCTGCACCCTCTTAAGCACCTGGTCATTTTCCCCATTGAACACAAACATCTGTCCCTCTCGTGAATCACCCCACCCTGGACCCCATCTCCAACAAACTGGCGAGGGCCCGCCTTTATGTAGGTTCGTAAAAGGTCTTGGAGAGGCAAGTGTCTGACTGGGCAGCCGGTGAAGTTTCAGCGACCCTCAGCTCCAGAGCAAGGGCCACGCGATGAGCGAAGGCCACGTTGAGACCTGGGAGCTCTTTCTCCAGCCCCGGCTTTGCCCCTGCCTCGCTGGGCATCCTTGACCAACCTTTACCCTCTCTGGCCTTGGATTCCCATCCGCGGAAAGTGGCAGCACCGGATTCGAGACTGTGGACCAAGCAGGCATGTATGCGGAGACCACGCGGGCCGCGTGGACACGCGGAGGGAGGGGGTGGATGCGGACACCCCTGTGGGGAGCTGGAACCAGGAGGCCAAATGAAACATCTGTGCAGGGAGGTTTGGCCCATGTCCTCCTGTTACTTATCAGCATTGTGCTCACACCTGGGGGACTGAAGCCCAGAGAAGAGAGAAGATCCGTGGAAGATGAGCCCAGAAAAATAGGTGCACAGCCCCGAGAAGCCAGCTGGGAGGAGAGACTGGGCTGGTCACGGTCACCAAACACAGAAGACAGAAAGCACCAGAGCCCAGGGCAGTGGCCGGTGCTGACGGAGCCTGTTCCCCAGAGCGGGCCGGAGGAGGAACCAGCCACGGCAGTCCAGCCACGCAAGGCTGGGGGAAAGGGACGGCGGCTGAGGTAGCTGGGGTCAGTGAGAGCAGCGGTCCTCAAACCCCGGTGGACACCCCACTCCTGGAGAGGGGACTGCGGGCCCCACCCCCAGCCTCGGATCCAGTCAGTCTGGGGCGGGGCTGAGAATCTGCATTTCTCCCAAGTTCCCAGATGATGCGGGCGTGGCTGGTCCAGGGATCCCACCAGTAACCAGCAGGAACTTGGGTCCTGGAACGTGGCTGCTCGTGTTTGGAACCAGCATCCTCCACTTCCTTGCTCTGTGACCCTGGGACATTCACTGCATCTTTCTGAGTCGCAGTTCCCTCTCTCACAAGCCAGGGACATTATTAGTATCTGCTCTCAGGGTTATTTAAGAATGAAATTAGATTATCCATGGAAAGAGCTTGGGAAGATGCTTTGGGGCAGAGTAAGTGCTGGGTGAACACCATCGAGTATTTCTGTTCGTAAGGGCAGCTTCGCGGAAGCCCCCGGTGCTGGTAAGATGACCCCACGGTGACCTCTACGTGTCAGGGCTCAGGAAGAGAGAAGTTACTGGAGCCCAGAGGTGGTGAGGGCTGTGTGAGAGGCTACGTGGAAGCCTCGGTTTAGGGGAAGAGTCGACGGTGGAGCCTACAGGGAAGCAGCTGGAGGAATAACTGTTCTGAGCTCACTCCCCTCCCTTCTCTGATCTGGTGATGCTCCGTTGGTGGCGCCCCAGCTCACAACACCCCACCATGGGACCCTGCCAGCCAGCAGCCTGGGGGAGCTGGGGTGGGAGGGGAGCCTGTCCATGCAGTTCAGCTTTCTGGGGCAGAGAGCAGGGTGGAGAAAGATGGAGAGCACGTTAGAGGAGCAGATGTAAGACAGCAGCACGCTTGCACATCGTTTCATGCATACCCCTCCCCCTGCGGCAGGGCGACCCCCTAATCCAGCCATGTTGGGGATCCCCAGTGAAAGAACTGGGGGACTCGGAAAGGCTCCGAGGCTCTGGGTCAGCAGCTCCTCTCCAAACCACGACCTGCGGCTAGAAATACCAGCCACACCCCAACACGGATCTGGTCCCTGGCACTCCCAGCAAGGTGAGCGGGACGGTCCTGGTTCCAGCCCCGGCCAGGGCTCTGGCACTGAGCCATCCAGGCACCTACCTCGAAGGAGACTGAGTTCTTTGGCTTTCTGTGGGGAACAAGGGACCACGTTGCAGGAAGCAGAAGAGAGAGGATGGATTTAGCCGAGACTGGAAAATAGACACAGCAACCTGACACATGGAACAGTCAGGGCTCAGAGCCCGGCTTTGGCCCTGAAATCAACTCTCTGGCCTTGACAGAGGACCTCTCCTCGGAGCCTCCCTCTCCAAAGGACAGTCACTATCACTCCTGCCTGTTTCTCTTCCCAGCTCCTCCTTAGCCTTCAGGATTTGGGGCCTAGAAAAGGATTCCCAGATGTGTTAAGTCACACTAGGCTCCTTGGATGAAATCAACTAGAGCCGTGTCTAGCCACAGTCACAGATATGACTGTGATTATTCATTATCTAAAATTGGACAGGATAAAGTACTGCAAAATAATACACTGTAGGGAATGCTTCTGCCGAGGCAACGGACTGAATTAAAACCACCGTTGTTAAACATTTCCCACTGGTGACTTGTGGTGTTCTCTTTACTCACATGCTGGGTACCACACACTTCCCTGATACTGACGGGAAAGTGATGTGTAAGAGGCAAGTGGCCGGCTTTCCAAAACAGTCCAGGCACAGTGAGGTGTAGACACTGTGACAGGGAGATTACCTTGAAGAGAGAAGACGGTATGCACCCTGTCACGGGCACGATTCATGCACTGAACACTGCGACGGGAAGAGCAGACTTAGCGCTGGAAACCCGAAAGGTACCTCCGTGACTCACTGGTCCTGTCCCCTGGCTTCAGGTAAGATGTGATCAACCAGCCCAAAGGGTCCAAGGGGCTCCCTGGGGGTCACTCAGCCAGCCCCTCAACCTGAATACAAAATCCCCACTCGCCCCGAAACATACGGAAACTTAGATAAGAGTTATCTGCTCAATAGGCACTTGCCCTATTTGGGTTAAGAATCAGGGCTCTGCAGAGGGGCTTCTGGAGCCCCCAAGACCCAGCCCATATTGTCACGACGGCAAGGGGAAGAAAGACAGCCTGGAAGCCTCCCATTAGCACTTCCTGGGAGGGTGGGGCGATGCTGGGCGGATTGAACGATGTTTCCCATAAGGAACGACCAGAGCACCCCTCCTTACGTGTTCAGCCACCTCTCCAGGTTCACTCCCTGTCATGACCTTTGTCCTTCCTCCTAAAGGGTAAGGGTCCTTGGTAAACCTCAAACTCCCTGATTTTGTTTTCTGCTGTGCTCTCAGGGTCAAAGCCAGCTCAGAAAAGGCATGTCCCCTAGAAAGCAAAGCTGCAGAGTCTGGACTATCATCCAGGTCTCCTGAACCCCAGGAGCTCAAACCTTAAGTTCTTTAATACCCAAGCATCTCCACCAGGGCCCGAAGAGAAGGAGAACGGTGACCCTGATGTTAAGTCACAGCGCCCAGCCTTTGCTCCTCTGAGCAAAGCGTCTCTACCCAGAACTCATGCACTCACTCAGCCAGCATCCACTGAGGCCACCTGGCGTGCAGGCATCATGCTGTCACGAAGAGGACGACCTGGCAAGGGCAGGGACAGAAGCGGGGCAGCGGCTGCAGTGATCCAGACAAAGGATGATGATGGTCCAATCGGAGGCAGCGGGATAAGGAGAAGGAGGTGCAAGTAGAGGATGGGAAGGAGGTAGATTTGGCAGGGATGCTCCTGCAAATTCTCTGGGGAGGCCCCTGGTAGGACGGCTGACCAGTGCCCTTCAAGGAGGCAGGAACCCGGGGCAGGAACAGATGCACAAGCTCGGAGGAAAGGTAGGGAGCTCGGTTTGGGTCGTGGTGGGCTTGAAGTGCTTGCCGCACACTGAGGAAGAGAAACCCAGCCAGGAGTGCGGGTCCGGACGTCACAAGACGTGCAGGAGGATGAGGTCATCCGGGGACGGGAAGCCGGGGTCAGCGTCACTACCAGCGGGAAGGAAGAACGATCCACAGGAGGGCTGGAGAGAGAACAGCCGCAGGTGCGGGAGAGATGGGAGCAGGGAGGACGCAGGACCCCAAAGCGGAGAGGGAATCGGGAAAAACGAAACACAAACAGCGTCGGAGGCCGTCGACTGACCAGGTGAGGTTAGAGACCGTTGCAGTCGGTAACAAGAGGGCCTTTTTCCAAGGCCTGGGGTGAGAAGATGTCAGAGGACGGTGACTGCAGGGGTGGCCGTCGCATCACCCCTCCTCTGGGGCCCTGGCATGGCGCTCGGCTGCTGGCACCAGCCACGGTACCAAAGGAATACAACATCCGGGCTCGGCCTGGATCCTGGGAGACATGCCAGGTCCCAGTACTTTAGAAATAATGGTCCATGAGCGCACACTGCGGAAGACAAGGAAGCACGGCGCTGACAGATTTGAAACGCAAACCTTCCCTTTCGTTCCCTCTACCCCGTACGCGTTCGGAACAGGCGAGACCCATGGCACATCAAGTGTCTGGTCATGCGGGGGTTAAAGGAACCACCGCCCAAGACGGGAGCCTCTCCAAGATGCAGGTCCCCAGAGCCCGGGGTCAAGAAGCTGAGGCTGCCTGCCCCACCAGCTGAACCGCGAGCCCTGCACGTCTCTCCTGCCTGAAAAGGAAAGAGCCATCGCTCTCAGCAGCGCAGAGGGCCCAGCCTGGGGAAGGGAGAGCCCGAGCCAGCAGGCGGGGAGCAGAAGCGCAGGCAGAGGTTTCCGGAGGGACGTTCGTTCTCCGGGACAAACACCTGCCTGCCAGCCTCCTCCCCTTCCGCCCTTGTTCAAGTCAGGACGCTAGAAGAGGTCAGCTCCCCGCCAAACCCCAGACGGACGGCACCTCTTTGCTTTTCCCCAAACCTCCGCTTTCTACACCATTTGCCACCTCGAGGGGAAAGCATCTCGCGTGCTCAACAGCACAAGTTTAGCACACGTGGGCAAGTCTGGAAGGGGAAGCCACGTGGAGGATGGTGATGAGCTGTCTCCATCCCCGCTGGCAGCTCGATAAGGGGAAACAGGCACAAAGCTGGCCTGGAAGGCACCTGACGCAGCAAGGGAGTCACAGCGAAGTTTAAGGCTTGCACAAAGCCTCCCCGCTTTCCAAAGGTCCTCATGCCCTGGCCTCCATCTAGTTCAGGGCCGCCCTATCAGGTGGGATAGACAAGGACCAACTCAGGCGTTTCTCACACGGGTGACTGAGAGTCAGAGGGCAGATGGCAACAGAGTCAGGGCCGTGGGTTCTGCCTCAAGCTTCTCGGCTCTTCCCAGGCTACCTGGTATCGGCCGAGGGCCCGAGGAACCAGAGTGAATAATCCAAGGAGGCCGAGGCCGAGCCCCCTTGGTGCTCAGGATGGAACCTGGCTGCCTTGACCAGGGCGTGTGCAGTACCCTCCAGGGGCGGGGGCGGGGCTGAGAGCTCTGGTCTCTGATGCTGAAGCAGAGCTGGAAGAAGAAAGGGAGGTGGGCACAGGCTTGGCCGAGCTTCAGTGACGCCTCCAGGAAAAGCCACCAGAGCTGGCCGTGTGGACAGAAGCCCAGGGCCCTGCTGTACCGGCAGCCCAAGCCGCTGGTTTGCTTTTCTTTCCCTCCTGGAATATGGAGCATCTTATTTTTAACTTTATAAATAGAAGAGTGAATGACAGCGCCAGCCTAAGACAGTCGCATCCTCCCGCAGAGCGCCGGCCCCAGAGCAGGAGACTGGGGCCCCCGAGAGCCTGCAGCTAGGAGCCAGAGCCTCATGGCTGTTCAGACCCCTTGTCTGGACATATCTGCCTCCCCCACCCCGCATGGCCCCTGCTCACATCGGCCGATGATGAAGCATCAGGTCTAGTGGGAAGAAAATACATTGTCTGATACAAACCCCGAGACTGGCCTGCTTCGAGGGAGGTTTCGCAGCGCTACCTTCACGGTCTCTCTGCCCCCTCTTCCCACCGCACAAGTGCAGGGAACTCCCCCCACGGCCCAGGCAGAGCCCTGACCGCCCCCTTCCGCCCTTTCTGAGACTTAAGGCTTGCCTGTTCAGGAGGGTACGAAACGGATGCCCTGGTTTGTCTGAAAAATCTCCTCTTACCCAGTTCGCACTGAGTGTCACCATGCTCTCTGCAGTGCTGCCCTTGTCGCGCAGCGGTGAACATCTGTCTGGGTCAGCTTACCTGCAGCCTTGCTTTGGGTTGGCAGATGATGGCTATGACCTCAGAGACTTCCTCTTTAGGGGACGCTGGGTGACTGACAGTCCCAACCAGCGTAGAAGGAAGGGAGCCGTAGATAATGATTTAAACGCCAGCATCCACAGAACATTTTCAGTGCAGGAAAGGTATATGTCACGATGATCACTCGTAGAACAAAAGGTTTGTAACCTCTAACAGGTACCAGGCACTGTGCTAGGTGCTGTGATCCGATGGTGAACAGCACGGATGGAGCCCCTTCCCTCACAGAGTTTACGGTGGACTTGCAGACGAGGAAGTCAGCCAGTGAGTACAAAGCGATACACACCGCGACAGAGGATGCACAGGTACTATAGGATCACATAGCGGGAGAGCTAAGCCTGACTTAGATGAGGGGGTGGAGCCAGGGAAGGCTTCCTGGAAGAGGTGACATCTAAGCTGATACCTGAAGGAAGAGTAGGAGGTGATGAGGGGAGGGAAGGAGGTGAGTGTAGCTGGAGCGGAAGGGAAGGACCTCAGAGAACAGCATTCAGGGGCATGAGCCTGTGGAGCCAGCTAAGCCACGGCACGGAGGTGGGTCCTTCTCCGATGATAACGGAAAAGCCACTGAACGCGTCCGAGGAGGGGAGAAGCAGCCAGGTGGCTACCTCAGAAGGCATGTTCGTGCTGCTGTGAGGACAGACCAGAGCCAGGCGCGGCTGTGTGGGGGGCATCCAGGAGGTGATGCAGAGATCCAGGCAAGAGATGGGGGGGCGTGCCCAGGACGGCCAAAGTGGGACCCAAAAGACGAGGACAAACTCAGGGCAAAGGGCAAGCCGATGAGGTGCAGAATCACCAGGATAGCCACGGAGACGGGGCAGAGGAGACGGGGCCTGTGCCTCGGGTAACTTCACACTCAGCAAGATGACGACCAGCAGGAGGGGGCAGAGGGGTGGGAAGCGGTGACACCAGGAGGGGCCCTGAGGAGTCTGAGGTCCCTGTGTGGCACCCGAGCGGAGGCGTCCTGCAGGCAGCCAGACATACAGCCCAAGCTCGGGGGCCGAGTCTGAGCTTCGGCTGGGAATCCTCAGCACATCAGGGAGGAGGCGTGAGATGGCCTGGGGAGAGCGTGTCGCGCCAGAGAGGGTGGCCACCCAGCCCCCACCTGAGGAGAACAGCACCCGAGGTCGTACGTCAGCTGCAAAGCCAGGGCTGCTAACCTTCCTGACCCTGACCCTCAGATCCGCTCTACAAGATTCCCACCCAGGGCCTCACTCCCCCCCCCCCCCCCCCCCCCGTCTCTCTCTCTCTCTCTCTCTCTCTCTCTCTCTCACACACACACACACACACACACACACACACGC
>NW_006797390.1:6105540-6114014 GCF_000442215.2 Lipotes vexillifer
CTAACCTTCCTGACACTGACCCTCAGATCCGCTCTACAAGATTCCCACCCAGGGCCTCACTCCCCGCCCCCCCGCCCCCATGTGCCCCCCATACAACACACCCCACCACGTTGAGTCATCAGTCCCTGGGTCAACCCCAGAGCTCCAGGCTAGTGGTTAAACGTGCACCTCATTGTGCGTTACCTGCTGTGAACTGCAAACCACACGTGACAAGTACATAAGCGCACGAGCACATGCTTCTGCGTGACGGCCCCGCAGACTCACGTGCGTGTCCACACCTCCACGCGTAAACACACCCGCCACCCCGCAGCCTGGACGAGGTCGTTTACATCCACCCGCGCTGAAATCCGAAAGGACTCTTCTCACTTTGCACTGCAAAGTTTCCCCCAAAAGCAAAACAAAAGCAAGCAAATAACCGCAAAGTTACAACAGGAGGAAAAAGGTGAGAACATGTGTCGAGTTTCTTTTTTCTGTCTTCTCCTGTGATTGTATTTAACCTTCATGGATTATAAAAATGGGTGTTAATCCCAGAGGCATGAGGATGAGACTCAAACTCACGTCTGCCTCCAAAATCCTCCCCGACTGTACACTGGGAACCGCAGCTTTCACCCTGGAGAGCTGGGAGTAGACAGACTCTGTAACAAAAGGAAGTTGGCTGGTGTACGTGTGATGTGCAAGTTTATTTCCTTTATTCATTCAATAAATATTCATCACTTCCCTGCTAGGTGCCTGAAGGCAAGAATTGCACCGATGCACGTTAATAGCGAACATCCCACTGATGCTCGTTAATAGAGAACATCCCTTAATTAGGATCCCATTTACCCTTGTGATGGGCTGCAATCATTTTTGTGGGATTCTCTGATTGCGTCTCCTTAGAGAAGTGCTGTCATAACTGCCTGTCAGGGCGAGATGAAGCCCTTGGATGTAATGCGCCCGGGGGAATTGCAGCCTCTCATTTTCTGGCAGCCCCACAGCTGTTAAAGGCCACCCCGTTCCTTCCCTTCAGCTAACAAGAGACGATCCTTCACCATAGAGCTACAGGTGGGGACCTGAAGGAGGGATTTGCTCATCGCAGTTCCCTTTGTAGTGGTTTGCTCTCAGCTGTACCACCCTCTGGTTGGGCCTCACCCCCAGTAAATGTTCTTTACTGGATTCATGGCCAAGGGGACGGGGTGTTGAACTCAGTAATTAACACCCGAGATTTGCGGTGCCCGCCTGGGCGACGCCTCTGTCCTCCTCCCCTCCCGCCAGGCCTTGTTCTCCCGCCGTGGGAACGTGGGGAACATCAATCCAGTTATCGAGCAGTAGGAGTGGCTCTTGTCTCAGCAGCAGGGCTTGGGGGCGCCCGGAGAAGGCCAAGAGGTCTGAAGTGGGTGCCCATCTACCCCACCCCACTTCTCTCCATCCCTAGGGGCTCCGTGAGGTTTTGTTTTCCTGCTGTGGACATTGCGAACACCGGAGCCCTGGACCCCAACACCGAGCGTGCGTGTGGAGTGGGGCAGGCCAGCCCGCGGGGCATGGAGAGCCCTGTCTCTCCTGAGAATGTTTGGATCAGTGAGTCCATCACGTCACCAGTGGAGGCCCCTTATTCACCTGTGCTCCCCCCGCCCCTTTGAGACACCACCGGATAAGCCCGGATGATAAATCGTAGCTCATCTTGAGCATTTGCCGTGTACCCACGTGAGCTTCACACAAAGTCACTCATTTAACCCTCCTAAATAGCTCCGCGGGATAAGGTGCTACCACCACGACACAGATGATGAAACCGGGCACAGATGACGGTGTAACGTGTGCACGCCAGGACCCAGCCCGGCTGAGGTCTGCACCCAGGCACGAGCCCCAGGTCCTGCGCCCCGAACCTCTGCACAAAACTGCCTCAGGCCCAGAAGCCAGCGACCCACGTGGCTTAACTGTTTGGAAGGTGCCGAGAAAGTCCTTACCGCTCCTGTCCTCCAGAACAGCCCTTCACGGAAGGTAGGAATGGGCTCACAATGCTACCACTACGATAATTCTCTGGCAACGATGGGAAGCAAATCCCCCGGGAGGACAAGGGGATTGGATTGAACACGTGGAGCCGGGTACAGGCTGGCAGAGGCTCCAGCCAGCCTCCACCCTCTCCCACACACGGACGGACGTCTACCAGTTCCTTCCAGCCCCCAAGAGGCTCTCAGTGGGTGGGACCTGGTGTGGGCAAAAGTGAGGACAAGCTTCCCGCTGGGGATGTGAATAAAAGAGGGGGGCAGCAGGACTGTAGTATAGGACTGCTTACTGGTCCTATAATCTTCGTCAAGACAACCAACCACTGTGAGTTTCCGTTTCTTCAACTACAAAATGCGAATAAGAAGAGTTGCTTTGTAATGTTGCGTAAATTAAACAAGGCAACGCATACGAAGCACTGAACAGCGTGCCCAACACAAAATAGGGACGTGAAAATGGCAGCTCTTGTTATAATTTTGCTGCGACTCAGGGAAAGGGGGCCTGACCAAGGTTCTGCGGCAACAGTGGGCAAGTTGGACGACAGTGGGCAAAGCAGCAGGAGAGAGGCTTAAAGGAGAGAGACGACCTTCACCGACTCTGCAACTACCCCAAGCCCTCTTTACAGATTCGTTGCCATCTGCCAGCCACTCTCTACTCAGACCTACTACGTGTGGGCACCATGTTGGATGACGTTATGAGTTGAATCAAGTCCCCCCAAAAGATGTACTGAAGCCCTAACCCCTGTTACCTGTGAATTTGACTTCATTTGTAAACAAGGACCTCGCTGATGTAATCGGATTAAGATGAGGCCATACTGGACAGGGTGGGCACTGATTCAATACGACTAGTGTCCTTAGAAGAAGAGATACAGACACACGTAGGAGAAAAGGCCACGTGAAGACGGAGGCAGAGAGGCGGTGCTGTATCTACCAGCCAGAGCATAGCTGACAAGCACCAGAAGCGGAGAAAGAGTCAGGGAACAGATTTCCCCCTGAGAACCTCCAGCAGGAGCCCACCCTGCTGACGCCTGGATTCAGACGTCTGGCCTTCAGAACTGTGAGAGAATAAATTTCAGTTATTTAAGCCCCCAGTTTGTGGTACTTTGTTGCATGAGCCCTAGGCAATGAAATAAAACTACAAAGAAAAATTTTAAAAACCAAGTTGCTGTCCTGAAGTGTCTGCTATTCATTTCATCCCATGCAAGGAGCTGGATGAGAGTTCGGGTTTAACATGGTGGCCTCGGCCCAGCTTCCAGAAAGGTATACTTTGTTAGTCAAGAGTTTTGCCTGGCCCACCAGCTAGGACTCCCGGACCCAGCGACATTCGGCAGGAACGAGGACTGTCCTGGCCACAAGTTATACTCTGGGTCCCCGCCACCCACGGGGCATAGCAGTGAGAACTGAAAGCAGGAGAAGAAAGCCGGGGCTGGTACCTTTTCCTCGGTTTCTTCCCAATCCACCATTCTTTGTTTCTCCTGTTAATCTCTCCATTCTTTCTCTTTGTATTTTAAGTGTCTACTCTGTTCCTTCTGCTGTCTTCACAGGCCGGTGGACTGGAAAAAGCAGAGGTCTCAGTGGCTAGAAAACCAGAGTTTGAGTTCCATAATTTACTAGCTGTGGGATCTCGGGCAAGTAACACTAACTTTCCGTGCTTTGGTTTCTTCATCTGTACGATGGGAATAATATGTAACCTGATGTGTTATGTATGGTGTACAGGATGTAACATATATGTGTATGTATGTAATGTATGATGGCACCCATTAAACAAGACGATATATGCCGAAGCATTTTACGTGTCGTACGAAAAGGAGAGAGATCTTGCTATGCACAATTCTTAGATCTTACGTAGGGAAACACTGGTTTTCGATATTACATATCAGGATATACCAGAAAATTAGCACCAAATGTAAAAACAGTCAAGTCGGTGCTAAAGGGGGTAGAAATGGCATTGACCTAAGAGGAAACATGGACCCGACACCAACACGGAAGCACTCTGATGCTGGCAATGTTTTCCCGTCTCTTAATTTGAATGATCTGAAGTTCCCATCCGGCTCTAAGATTCTATGACTTTATGAAAATGTATACGTCGAGCTGTTTGCTCTTATAAAATTGCACTTTAAAAAGAGATCTTTGCTTATGGGTCACCCATTACAAATCTGGATGATGCCTGAGGGACTTCTAATAACAAGTGAAGGAGAAAAGCCATTTGAGGTGTGAAATATCCACCGGGCCGCGTACCACCGGAGGGGCACATCTTCTCAAACACGCCTCTCCTGGCTAATCCAGAATTTCAGAGGAAGGGGTTGGAGACACTCCGAACAGAGGCTGGTAAAGAGGGTGAGACACCCCTGCTGCAGCCCCAAATGCAAAGGCAACCAGACGGTTTTTAATCTCCTTTTAGAAGAACATAAACCAAGGTGACTCCAACTGCGCTGGAAGAGATGGAGCTCAGACCTAAGGAAGAGCTCACTTCCTGACTCTTGAGATGCACAAGGGGTTCGGGGAAGTTGCCTCCTGTGAAGCTCTGTAACAAGCAACCAAGGGGCCAGCTGCGTCGTGGGCGCAAGAAGTGGGCTCAGGGCTGGAAGCGCGGACAGAGTGACCTTCCGGAGGGCCCTTCCCGCCCGCGCTTCCCCTCCTCTCGCCAAGTCGGTGCACAATGGGACAACACGCCTGCCTGTCACACAACAACACGATCCCACCTCCAGTTACCTTGGCAGCTCACATCTCGCCACATTGCCCACTTTTTCCTGCTGGCACCGTAGACTCCAAGGTGTAAATGCTGTTTTTACAGATCTTTGCACGTTCCACGCTGGAATGTGATAATCACTTCACATCGCAGTTAGCACCGAGGAGGAAATGAAACCCACTCCCGAGTCAGAGACGGGAGTGTGGTTTCACCCTCTTTGACAGCCAAAAGCCAGCGGAGGACTCTCTGCAGAGCCACACCTCTCGGGGGCGGGGGGGCGCAAAAGATACGTGGGCATCTTCTTAATTCTCCTGAGCTCAGTTCAGGGCTGAAATCCGTGTTTGCTGAGGGATGTAGACTGTGGTTTGGCGATCATTTCAGCTGGAGAAATAAGGAAGTAAGAGAGTTCATCCAGCTGGCACTTTTCTGGCGCGACTCCTAAAAGCTGACAGGTTGACGATCCTGCAGGCCTTGGGAGCTCACCATGCTCTAAACCCTTTGCACGAATTAATTCATTCAATCACCGCAACAGCCGTACAAGGCCCAGAGGGGTTCGGGGACTCGTTCATCATAACAACACGTCCACTGAGTTCAGTGTAAAGCCAGGCAGTCTGGCTCCAGAGCCCCACGCTCGTCGGAAAGAGACACGATGCAGACCCCAGAGAAGTGGGCCTGGGTCCAGCCTCCTCTTGCCCTTTTCCTTCTCCTCACCTTGTGCTACAGGACCACACGTTTGAGCCGAAAACCCTGAGAGGAGGGAACCATGAGCCACGTCGGAATTCAGCCCATTTCTCCCCATAACTCACAGGGCAGCAGCCATTGGTACCCTAACCCCACTGTCCTATTGTAGGAATTTCCCCAGCCCATAATTATTCTCTCTCCCCAGGCCAGTAAGTCAATAGCACATTCAGAAACCAGTCTCCAAAATGACTCCTGTGCTAAAACCATTTTCTCACCCCGGGGGCTTCTCCTTTGAGGTGCGAAAACCCCAATCAGGGAGTCGCACCGTAAATAATGCATCAGGCTTTCACCGAGAACCAGTAAAGCAAGCAGAAGCTCAGAAGGGTCCATCATCCCCCAGGGTTCATAATTGGGCATTGTGATTAATCCATTTATCTGCTCTTCAGAAAAACACCCCACGGGGAGAGTCAGCAATAAGGGACTATTAAGCAGGTACACAGGCAACCAAAGTGTACCCACGCTTTGAGCTTTGCAGCACCTCGATTCCCAGAAACGCTACTCATTTTTTGAGTTTTCAGGGTCCCCAATAACCTAAGCACAGGAGTGGGAGATGGGAAGCCCAATTTTCAGAAAGCCGTGAGTGATTAACACCCAGAAGCCTCACAAGCTTGTTCATAACCCCATGAATCAGTCAACATTTGTGAGCATTTTTAATTTACTCTGTGCCAGGCACAGTGTTAAGAACAGGGTAGACACCCTCCCCCCCAAAAAAGTTCATTAGTCCAACTGAAGAGACAGACATATAAAAAGCCAATGGGAGGTCAGCTCCGTGCTTTGTGACCACCTAGAGGGGCGGGATAGGGAGGGTGGGAGGGAGACGCAAGAGGGAGGAGATACAGGGATGTATGTGTACGTATGGCTGATTCACTTTGTTATAAAGCAGAAACTAACACACCACTGTAAAGCAATTGTACTCCAATATAGATGTTTTTTTTAAAAAAGCCAATTATCCTGTAATAGGAAAAGTGAGAGACACCAGGTGTTAGGAACGCAGAAGAAGGGGAAGGAAAACTCACTCTCCGTGGAGTGGAGGATAAATGGTCGATCTGGGAAGGCTGCTGAGAGGAAGAGACCTTTGAACTGCGTCTTGCTGGTTGGGGAAGATCTTTTGTTTCCAGAGAGAAGCGGGGTGGGTAGAGTAGCCCAGGTAGAGGAACCGGGAAGCACAGAGGCATTCAGGCATGAAGTCAGTGTTTGCAGAGAACTGCATGGGGCAGGTACTGAAGGGCTAAGGAAATGGGCTTTATCCTGTGTCCTAAAGGCAACAGGGCGACATGGTAAGTTTTGAAAGCAATGTCTGATCATGAGCAGATTTGTACTTCTGAAAGCCCATCGAGGGCTGGATTAGAGAAGGGGACAACAGGAGAGAGGCTGTTGCCTTAGTGAGGGTGGTGGCCTCTGCACGGACAGCCGACAGCCGGCTGGGAAGGAGATCAGACAGTAGAAGGTTTCTAACGACACATGCGGAGCAGGGGATGATGCCCTCGGCTGAGGAGGGGAAGCGCATCTGAGGGACAGAGCCAGAAAAAGCAGAAACGGAGCTCACCGTGCCCACCCAGCCTGCACCCTGGATGGTCCCCGCCCCCGCCCCCGCCCCAGCTCCAAACTTCATCGGTCAAGGGAGGCTCTGCTCACAAGCAGGTATTTTTGTTCCCCACTCTCTCCTGCCTGCCTAAGGATTAGAATATCTCTCCCTAAAAACCTTGCGAGAGGTCACCTTCTCCCTGTCACCCTTGCCTGTCCCAACACCGCATCTCTCCCTTCCCAAACATCCTCTCTCCCTACCCCTCTCTCCTGCTCCCATCCAAACGTGGCATCTTTTTAGAAGTCACGTAGGGACCTCCCTGGCGGTCCAGTGGGTAAGAATCATTGCGTCCACTGCAGGGGGCAGGGGTTCGATCCCTGTTCGGGGAACCAAGATACCGCATGCTGCACAGTGCGGCCAAAATAATAATAAGAAGAAGAAGAATAAAAGAATAGAAGTAGCAATGTAGGGCAAAGGGCAGTGAATCAGAAGCGGGGGCAGTCTGTGCTCCAAGGCTGTCTGTCCTAGCTGACCAGGTAACTTTCAGAACTTGCTGGACCTCTCAGCCTCAGCATCCTCACCTGTAAAATGGGGCTAAGAAATGAAAACCAACCTTTGCTTATCTCACAGGTGAGGATGAAATGAGATAAAGTGCTTGTAAACCACACCAAGGAAAGGCAGGAAAGTGCTACTGAGCTACCTGGATCATCTGGCACTACTGTCCACCAGACTGTGAGTTTCTTGAGGGCAGGGGCCTGGTGTCTTCATCTTTGGATCTCGAGAGCCTAATCATTCCTGGCACAGAGTCAGTGTTTGATAAAGATGTGTTGAATTAAAAACAAGGAGCGCTACCACCATAGACACAACACACACACACACACACACACACACACACACACACACACACACACACCCCACAGAGGCATCCTTGCCTCCCTCTCTCTCACCATAAATGCAGGCAGACCCGCAACAGCCCACTTTTGGAAGTATTGCTCTGTCTAGTCCTGGCTCATTCCAAAAACAGCCAGTTCCTGGAAGAAAACCAAGTGATTGTCACGCTGCCTGGATGCCTCCGTTGGCCACGTTTGACCAAGTCTGAATTCTTCCCCTTCTCAGGGGAAGCTGTGAAGAACTGAACCCCAGGCTCACTCCCCTTCCCGGAGCCCCAGCTGGATCTGCCCCTCCCACTTTGTGCCAGGCATTCCACGTGGGGTTTTTTTTGTTTTGTTTTTTTTGTTTTTTTCTTTTTGTGCTCGCAGGAGCTCGGCCGCCTATACTGCTGTTTTCATTGATGCCTTGAGCAGAGCTGGCATGTGCAACCGCCGAGAAGGGGGAGTGCGGAGCTGCGGGGGAAGCATGTAAAAATAGCCTGGCGCGCGCCGTTCTGCCTGCTCCGGACTCCCTGAACCCGGGCCGAGGTGGGGAAGCTCACATCGCCGTGCACACTGCGGAACGTGGCCGGGGTCTGCACCCAGACCAGGCGCAACAACCGGAGTGCCGGGGGGTGGGGGTGGTGGTGGCTAGAGACCTGCGAAAACTTTTT
>NW_006797390.1:6114110-6115879 GCF_000442215.2 Lipotes vexillifer
TTTTTTTTTTTTTTTTTTTTTTTTAGAAGCCGAGCGGTAGGGGGATGGGTAGAGAGAAGCTGTTTCTGGCTTCTAGCGCTCCAGCCACACGGCTGCAGGGACTCTGCTACGTGCCCGCTGGTCCAACAGATTACAGAAGTGCGGCCTGGACTCTGAGCCAGTTTTAGAAACCCATTCTGCAGGTGGGCGATGGGAGGGAGGAGGGCGAGGGGGTTGGTAAGGCTAGCTCTCTGCCTTGCACTACACATCATTCTGAGTGTCTGCTTGCCTGGGGGCGTGTGGGGGGGGGGAGAGGAAGTGGCGAGGGGACCGCAGGCGCGCATGCTTTGCCCTAACTCAAGGCGACGGCATTAGCTCCCGAACACCCCACTGTTCTCCCCCAGAGCGTGTTTGTTTCGAAATCGACAGTTGCCAGATGCATGCTGCTTCTCAGAGAACGGGGATTTTAAAAGCTTTGCTGCCTACGCGGTGGGGTTAGGGGGTAGCTGCAGTTCAGACCTCGAGGGGAGAAATCGGGAGGGGTCTCTGCCCCTTTCTGCAACCCAGCAAGACAGAGGGACAATCCCCGTGCCACACCTCCATGCCGCCCCACGCTGCATATGGGTAACCATATGTGAAGTGCACGGCAGCCCCACCAGACACCCGGCTATTAATAGAGCCCGAGAATTTGCTCTCTGCCTTTTTCCTGCCACCGAGTAAGGGATGATCTTCACACACATACCCCACTCCGCACCCCCCCCCCTCGGCGCACCGTTCCTCCACGAAGATAAGGGGGCTGCCCACGCGGATCCCCTTCGTGACTACAGGTGCCCAGAGCCTACGGGCTAACCCAGTTGTAATGACAGCAGGGTCAGAGCGAGGCCAGGGAACGCAGCCTCCAGTCTTTGCGGCTCCGAGCCAACTCCAGAGTACAGAAAGGGCAGCCGCTGGGCTGCCGGAGGCGGGGGACGAGAGCGCAATTTGCGGAGCTAGAGCGACCTCCTGGGAACTGCTGCGGGACGAGCGGCTGCGGACCCATTTCCCGATGCAGCGCGGCGCGCAGGCCCCACGGCCCGCGTGGGCTCGGCTGCGGCAGGCGCGGGCGCTGTCCCTGGTCCTGAAGGTGGCCGCGGCCCGAGCTCCCTCCGAGGTTAGCGTCCCAGAGGCGGCTCGTAGGTGCTGGAAGGGCAGACCTCTCCCCGGCCCGGATCTGGGCGCGAGGGTCTGTTGGTGGTGCCCAAGTGCCATCCCGGCGCGGCGCACGGGGCCCCCCCCTCCCCGACCCCCATCCCCGCGACCCGGAGCTCTCCGCGGTGCTGCGGGGACCGAGAGCTCGAGCTTGAAGGGTAACGCCGAGGGAGCGACCGGCCGGCCGGAGACGGTCAAGGCGCCGCAGGGAGCAGACCTGGCCCCCGGATCACCCATCCCGATCCGGCTGAAACCCGCACCCTGGAGCCGTAACGGAGCCCAGAGGGGAGGGCAGGGGAGCTCGGCCGCCCAGGGTTTGGGACGTGGTGGTGGTGGCGGGGGGAGGGTGGAAAGCGAGCAGCGGGGGGCAGGAGAGGGAGCTGCGGTGAGAGCGACTCTTTTGCATTTTCAAGAGGGAGGGGGCCTGAGACAGGCACTGTCTTTCCCGCACCGAGCACACACACACACACACACACACACACACACACGCACACGCACACACGCGCACACGGCCGGCAGAAGCAAGCGGGATGGAGCTGGGAAAGTTTGGCACCAGGTGCGGAGCGGCGGCGGCGGCGGCGGCGGCGGCGGCGGCGGCGGCG
>NW_006797390.1:6115951-6116625 GCF_000442215.2 Lipotes vexillifer
CGCGGCGCGGGGGTCCCGGCGGGCTGCGGGGTCTCCGAGCCCGGCCTCTCATCTCCTTACCTCGGTGTTCTCGGCCGCGTTCTCCGCCATTTTCCTCCTTAGGAGCAGGCAGCGGGAGGAGTGTTTCATGCCCATAAGAGCCAGCAAGGGTTTGGTGATACAGAGATAGTGCCGAAAGAGAGAGCTGGCGTCGCTTTAAAAGAGAGAAAGAGAGAAAGAGAGAGAAAATGGGAGGAAAAAAATAAAATAAAATAAAAGCCCAAGCCAGTCCCTCTGCTGGAGCATCAGCCGGTACCATCAACCACGGTGGAGTCTTTCCTGCAGTCCCCACTTTGTTTTATTTTCCTCCCTTCTCATCGGCTTCGGATTCCTTCACACAGTTTCGAGTTCCTGTGGCGCCCGCGACCCCCTCCCCGCCTCTCTCCACCCGCGCTGCGGGCCAGGCAGGAGGGAGGGAGCCCCGAAGGCTCCGCGGAGGCGGCGGCGGTTCCTCGCCGGCTGCTCGCAAAGTCCGGCCGGCCGAGGCAGGCGACAACTCCTCTCAACTTCTGCCGATCAGCGGGCGAAGCAACACGCTTCCTGCGCGTCCCTCCCGGGGGCTGAGCCGGTGAGTGGGGGCGGGGAGGAGGTTGGGCCGGGCGGGAGGCTGCTGCCGGGCGCACACCGAGGGCCCC
>NW_006797390.1:6130275-6154530 GCF_000442215.2 Lipotes vexillifer
AGCCGGGCCACGCGTGATGCTCAGAGAAGGCAGGCGCCGGGGCTGGGCTCCGGCAGGTCCTCGGACCCGGTGTGCGTCTTCCCACCGAGGACGGGCCCTGGGCAAGGCTGGGCCACGGTCACCTCGCTCCCATCCCAGCCCCCCACCCCCACCCCAGCTCTCCCGCTCCGCTGCCAATTCCTGCATCCTTCCTCCGCGTTTGGGGTTTGCGGAGCCACGAGGTGGATGCCTGGATGAGGGAGGGTCCTTAACTCTTTCTACTCTAGGGCTACGTGTAGCGTCATGACCCCTTTTTTCTCCCACTCTCCTTCTCCAAGGGCCTGGGGCTCCAAGCCTCGCCCAGGCCGAGAGGGTGGGACCAAGGTTCAGCCAGAGGTGGCCTGGGACAGAGGGTGGGAGAAAGTCAGATGGGTGAGCCTTCCGCCGCGCCCCCCCTGCCCCGGTGTCCCCTGGCAGCCCCCTGCCCACACATCTCTCTTCTCCCTCCTCACCCCCTCCCCCAGCATCACCAGCTTCTGAAGAGTCCCTTTTATGGGAGAGAAGGAGAATGTCACGTACCCATTAGGATTCTCTTGATCCTTTTTTAAGGGAGTTTGGGCGGCAGCAGAGGGTGTGAATTTCTATACAATGCATTCCTGTCTTCACTCCGAGAGCTTCTTTTTCTCTGTCTTACTGGCCATCTGTCAGGCGGGTGGGGATTAAAACGGGGTGGGGGGGGGGGGCTCTGCGTCCCCCATTACAACAGGCCTCTGGGGCTGACTCCTTCGAAGACAGCTGCACTTTCAAGCTTTCAGTTCACAAGTCAAGAGCAGGGACCTAAAAGGGGCTCCTTGGGCATCCTGGCCCTCTTCACTTCTCCCCTGGGCTTACCTAGGCAGAGCAGTCCTGCATGCATGCCCTATTTGATATTTAACGTCACCTTTGACAGCCAGGAGGTGTGAGCCTGATTGCCCTCAACTAACCCGAGTCCATTGAAGAAATGGGGCAGGATCTACAGACATTTCCATCACCTGGTCCTGGGGAAAGAGAGGATACATTGCAATAAGTGGAGGAGGGATAGGAGACGAGGGGATGGAGAGCGGGCAAGAGGCTTGAGTTAATGCGTGTGAGTGTGTGTGTGTTAAGGAAGGAGTACATTTAAATGAAAGAATGACCTTAACCTCCTTAACATTCTCCTCTCTCAGACCGCAAACCTGGATGCGTGTTCAGGGTGAGCGAGCAGAGTCTGGCAACACCTGGTCATTCTCCCTCCCTTTCACATCCTGCCAACGCACAGAAGGTGGTGGGGGGCAAATGAGCTGAATCTAAGGAGTGACCTTTACCCTCTTGAACCCCATTTTCTCTAAGCATCCTTCTCAGAGACAAAAGATCTTGAGACATCTGATCTCCTACCAAGAGGGGCTCAGTACTTGTACAGTCAACAGAAACCAGAAAGGGTCTTCCCAGTTCTTCAGTCCTATCCTCTCATTTTACGGATAAGGACCCCGAGATCAGAGAGAGGACACGTGTCTGTGATCCATCAGCTAGCTGACAGAGCAGCTCCCCAGCCCCCTGGCTTCCAGTCCGGCGCTCTCTCCCCACCCTACCCCACCTCATACTGCTGCAGCCTGTGCAGTGCATCCATTCTGTGACTAACCGGGGCGGGGAGGGAAGCTCAGACAAGCTCCCACCGAAATAGGCTGCTGCCTGTGCGTGATTATGTTGCTATGAGAACCTCAGTGGGTGTGTTTCCTCCATTCTCTGTTGAAATCTTTTGCTTGGCTTGGCTTCTCCCCAGGCACGGCTCCCCTTGGAAGGGGGAGTGGAGAGGCTGAGATGGAGAGCTGTATTCTCATAGCAAAGAGTTTTCTAGTCCGACCCATCCAACCCCGAGCCAGCCTGGGGCTGTGCCTGAGGAGGCCAGGCCACCAGGGTGGCTCCAGAGTGGCTGGAGGACAAGACTGAGCGGTCCTGAAAGTGGACACTCCTGTCCTCTGCAGAGCCACCTTGGAGCAGAGAGGAGTTGCCCCTTCTACGCTCCCACCTCTTTACAAATTCACAAGCAAAATAACTGTTACTTTCAAGAGACTAAGTTTGGGGGTAATTTGCTACACAGCAAAAGATTACCTGGATACCCATCTCCTGGAGTTCTGAAAATTCATGATGCATAAAAAGTGCCTAGCACATAGTGGGCATTTTGCGGTAGCCTCTTCTCACCATCCCCACTGTTCACAAGAATTCGGTCTTTCTCCTTCTCTTTTGTATAGGTATGTCACATAGGCTTTTGCAAGATTTAGTCATTCCACAAAGAACTTACTGGGCATCACTTATATACCTAGCTCATGAATAGGCCCTGGGCTTAGCAATAGGCGACAAAAGATACTGGAATGACCACTGAACAGATCTTAATTTAATCACCCTGGAGGCTTTGACATAGAGAGAACTTTTGTAGGAGAGCTCTGGAAAGGACTCTGCTGGGAGCAAAAGGACGTATGACAAGGAGTACAGGGACCTCTCCAGGATGGGAGTTAAATGAGTGGTCTGCACAGTAGGTCCTACTGGGTAAAAATGTATTGAACAGCACATGTAAAATGCTTAAAACAATGCCTGGCTTATGGTCAGACCACGGACGTTGTGCTAACATTTGCTAGGCACTGTGCTAGGCTCTGAGTTAAACTTGATAGAGCCCTTATGTGCTGGAGACTTTCCCAGATGTGTCCTCATGAAGTTCTTTCGACAATTCTTTGAGGTAGAGAGATGCTGTCTCTGTCCCCACATCATAACAGGTGACACAAAAACACAGAGAACTGCCCCAGTTGTAGAGTCGGTATGCGAATCCAGGATGCCGGTTACCCAGGTTCCAGGAACAAGGGAGTGGTTCTCAACCTTGTTGAGAATCATCTGGGGAGTTTTAGAAATGCCATTGCTCTGGTTCCACCCCCGGAGACTACGACCTAGTGAGTGCTAGGCGTCCGGAAATTTTTTTTAAGTCCCTGGGTGATGCTAACGGGTAGTCATGGTTGAGGATAGTTGGATAAGGATATCTGGAGGAGATAAAAAGACCCACAGAGAAAGATCCCCAAGTCACAGGCGAGTCCCCCCCAAACTACAACAACCCCCACGTTATCCAGCCCTAACGCAGCGGTTCTTGAGGTCCAGGAGCTTCTTGAGAACATGGAGCTGTGCAGGGGTTGGCTGAGCGCACAGAGGTTGTTACGAAACCTTGGCGGAAGACTGTAACTGGACAAGCTATCCCGCTGTATGAGATGCCACAGAGAAATTTAGTCTCCTGTCACTAGAAGGTTTCAGTTGGGCTAATGAGTTGGTGTAGCTGTTGCAGCAGAGCTGCAAACCCTGGAAGGTTGAACAAGGCCTCTGAAGTTCCATCCCATAATCATCTCCTTCCAGGCCTCCGGAAGGTGAAGACTGTGTGTAGCAGCTCTACTCCAGGAGCCAGCCAACCGTTTTTCTGCTGCCTCCCAAAATCCAGTGCCTGGGGGCCAGGATGCCGTTTCTCCGACCTGCAGACCATACTGCCTGGGAATGCCCAGATTCTAGCTTGTTCACGTGTGCTTGCTTCAATAAAAGGGGCTGTGTAAGAAATAGCGTGTGTCTTCCCCCTCAGGGAACCTCACACGTGGCCAGGGCTCACATATGGCCGAGACACGCTGCAGTGAATCCATGGCTCCTCAAGAATCAGGCCACAGCCGTTATCCATCACCACCTCCCAGCAACGAACCCAGCAGTGTGCTTCGTGTCTTCTGGGAGATGGGAGACAAGCCAAGGCTGCAGCAGCCGACTACCTGGCTGAGCCTCCAGACAGCCCCACACCTGGGAAGTTCTCCTGCACAAGAGCCTCTGCAGTCCTAATTCTCCCCAACCCCAGGCTGAATTATTTCTTAAACTGTATTCCGAAAAACAACTTGTAAGAGTGCCACCAACGCCTGCAAAGTAATTTGGGTTTCTTCCCTTTTTTTTTTTTTTTTTTTTCTTGCCATTAAAACCGGAATGTTATGTCTTCCTTGCTCGGATAATGTCTGATTGAATCAACTCATTGTGGTTTTGTGCTGGATATGATACTGTTTGGTGTGACTGTTTATTCTCACTATACTTGGGAGGCATTTTCTTAGTAGCTCTGCATTCAGAGCTTAATCCTTAGTGTTTTAGGCCCCTGAAAAGCTGGACTATTTTTACCTGCCTTTCTCTCAGGGTGAGAAGGACTCCAAAGACATCCAGACATTTTCTCAGTGGCCTACGATGGAACCCAAACTTCTCTGAAGAAAGCAGAAGAGGAACACTAAAGATACTAAAATATTCTTTCTAAAAAATGCTATCGCAACAAAAATCAGCTTTTTCTTCTTGGTGGAAGTTGTACACGCTACCCCTTTCCTCTTTCTCAAGTCTTTCATAAAGGCTCGGCTTTTCCTGGAAAATCTCTCCTGAGTCCCCCCAAAGCCAGCTAGAAATCATCTCAGTCTATCTGGTGCAGTAACTTAACACACATTTTCTTCCATTAGCCCTTATGCAACAGCTACTACAGTAGCCAAGCACTGTGCCAGGCATTCTGGACTAAAAGACGAAAAGACAGCCCTACGCTGACGACCTGTCTTCCAGGAGGAGTTGGTTATGGATTCAGGTACTATCAGAGGTCATATGGATTGGTTCTTATAGGTTAAATGCAGCTATAATAAATGGCTTATAGTCAGGAAGGCCCTGCCAGAGCTATCTATTGATATGGACAGGGAGACCCTGGAGGCTTTAAGGCCTGGACCAGTAGCCTGCATTCAGGTAAGGCTGGGGACACCTTCTTTATCAAGATACCAAAGTTCTTGTGTGCTTCCAAAACTTTTATGGATGGGAAGTTTCGCAGCCTTGGCCCCCCAAAAGCATTAAGTACTGATGCCTCTTGGGGCATATAACACACTGTGGCCTGCCCTAGTGCAGGGCTGATCTCTGGAGTTTCAGGGGTGGCCCTACCTGAAGGTGCACAGAGAATGGAGGCGGCAAAGAAAGCTGTGCTTGATTCCACCTGTTTCCTTTCTGGACCAGTTAACCACCCTGATCTATTTCTTCCATTCCCAAAGGGTTTTTTCTTTAATATAAACCTCTGCTAGATTTTTTAAAATGTAAAATATTACCCCTCTATGGTGATACTAACATTTTGCTGTGTATCCTCCATCTGTTTCTCATGCAAACGTATCAATAGATCTTCCTTGACTTACAGTGGGGTTACCTCCTGATAAAACCCTCCCAGATGGACAATATCACAAGTCGAAAGTGTGCTTAATACACTTAACCCTCCCAAACATCACGGCTTAGCTCGGCCTACCTTAAACATGCTCAGAACAATTACATTAGCCTACGGTTGGGCAAAATCATCTCACCCAAGGCCTATTTTATAATAAAGTGCCAAATACACCATGTAATGTATTGCATACTGAACTGAAAGTGAAACACAGAACGGCTGTCTGAGTACAGAACGGTTATAAGTATGTCGGTTGTTTACTGTGATCTCGGGGCTGACGGGGAGACCTGGTCGCTGCCACTGCCCAGCATCATGAGAGAGGGTTTCCCTGCCTATCGCTAGCCCGGGAAAGGATCAAAACTCAACATTCAAAGTATGGTTCCTACTGAATGCGGATCACTTTCACACCATGGTAAAGTCGTAAAATCGTACATTGAAACTCTGTATATGTGTTGTATAGACGTGGAATAATAGACATGGCTCAGCAACTTGGTTTCTTTGTTACACAGTGTATTATAGACTCCTTTCCATGTTATTACGTGTAAATCCAAGTTATTATTTTTGTTTTGTTTTGTTTTGTTTTTTTGCGGTACGTGGGCCTCTCACTGTTGTGGCCCCTCCCGTTGCGGAGGACAGGCTCTGGACGCGCAGGCTCAGCGGCCATGGCTCACGGGCCCAGCCGCTCCGCGGCACGTGGGATCTTCCCGGACCGGGGCACGAACCCGTGTCCCCTGCATCGGCAGGCGGACTCTCAACCACTGCGCCACCAGGGAAGCCCCAAGTTATTATTTTTGAAAGCTGTAAAACGTCTCAACGTGTGGATAAGCCATGCTTTCGTAAACCAGCACCCTACTGATGGACTTTCAAGTCATTCTAAGTATCTTGAATGTTACTCTAAGCAATTTTGCAATAAATGTTCTTTTACATACACCCTTATAAACAGGAGCCTTGCTTCCATAAGATAGTCTCCCAAAAGTGATATCATTTTAGTATATATTGCCAGATCCTCTCCAAAATGTGATTCCTCGGAGTGTAGCCTGAACCCTTGGAAGGTGCACATCCAGCCTGCCTTCCCCTCTGCTATTCCAATGTCGAGTACAAAAATATTTACTGCATTCAAAGCCCTGGATTAAGCACTTGAGGGGGAGGATCCATGAAATAAAAGACACGATCCTTGTTTAAAAGGCATTTCTACACCAAGAGCTCTACAGCCTGGCAAAGTGTTCACGAGATGGGCTGAGACATGGGGTATTTTTCCCTAGAGGGAAACCAGATTGATTCCAAGTCTAGGCAGCCAGGCATGAATTGGATGTTACCAAGAGGCTCTATAGTCTGAAAAATAATAAAGACAAAAAAAAAAAAAGTAGGCATCAATTACCTGCCACGTGGGTGCAATGGCCACAGAGGATACTTCGGGATCACCTTCGTTTCCCGTTCCTTCCAGGAGGCTGTGCCGGAAGGAGAGCCTGGCTTGGAGGCAGGATGCCACTGACACTTTTCACGGGGCCTGATAGAAACCCGCCACCTGGAAAACCACAGCCTCCACTTCCCAGAGGAGTCTTGGTTGGTCCCTTTTGAGATAACATTTGTCGTGTTTCAGACTTGCGCATAAGATGTGACCCACCCGTGACCCCTTAACCCAAGGAAACCTTACACCACTTAAAACCTCCCATTTCAGGCTATCAGAGGATGCCTGAAAGTGTGAGAGACACCGAGGGAAGAAGCAAAAGGAAGGAGAGACCTTTGGCCAGAGCCTGGGAGAAAGGGCCTGGGCTTTGTGGTCCTGCAGACCGGTAGGTAGCCTCTCCATCAGTATAAGAGTGGCTTCCTGGTGATCGCTCTCTGGCAGATGCATTGGGAGAATAAAATGAACCAACGTAGATAAAGCATTAAGCACATTTCCTAGGAAATAGTGTTCTAAGAAAAGTGAGTTTCCTTCCCAGCATCTCTCCGGAGAAGACCATGTCTATCCACGTGGGACAGTAATGGCGTGATGCGCAGGGACAGCATCACTGCCGGGGGCCATCGGATCTGTGCTCTAGTCCCAGCTCTGTCGTTCAATAGCTGGGTGGCTTTGAGGAAGTCACTTTCCCTCTCTGAGCCCCCTGCCTCTTCTTTAAAAGAAGGGGTTTGCATGAGACAAGCCCCACGTCCCCTCTCTGCTTTGTCCTTTTTATGTCTGGCATGAATTATGTTTCTAACCACACCCACATAACAACAAAGGCCGGTCACATGCATCTCAAACCAAAACTCAACTCTGATGACCAAAACAAAGGCTGAGGAGTGGGACACACTCTCCCCTGACGTGTCAGAGTGATCAAATGGAAGGTCCACTCCTGTCCAGTCGGAGACTTACAAAGGGGGCCTGCAGCTAACCTTCATTACAATGGTCACTCCAGCACTGGGCCAGGATTAGGGCTTTCCAGAGGTCAAAGGGCAGATTCCATTTTTTTAAACCGTCCTGTTTGACTTTAGCGGTCTCAAAGTCATCACCAAGCGGTCGTTATAAATAGTCATCACTTGATTTCCCAGACGCTTACGAAGGAACAGAGCTCAGTGGGAAAACCAGTGAATTCCTTGACAGCCCAGGCTGTGGGGCTCTGGTCAATTACAACCCTATCAGGTCTCAGTGATCCGTATCGATGCATGAACCGTGCAAATTGGCAGATACCCAAAAATCGCTTGTCTGCCCCATTTTATGTTTCCAGGTACGTGCAAATAGAATTTATACCTGTCTCATGAGTCTTGGCTTCAAAATTTATTCAGATTAATGTGTTGTCCTCAGTACACAACGTTGGCCACGGGCGGTGGTCCAGACAGCGGCCAGCTGGGTTGCTGGCGAAGCCGGCCAGAGTTCTGATCCTATCAGGAGTGGTCCACTCTGGGGCTGATTCGCCTGTGGGGAAAACAAGAATCAGTTATCATCCTCACATATCTCTCAGGGTTATTCCATGGGAAAAATTGCATAAAGGTTGGGTGACATTTAAAAATCACACAGCAAGGAAAGAGCAAGGAAGGAGTGGCTTCGGTTCCATGGACCGTCCAGGTATCCGTTTAATTCAAATGCAGCTGTGGCTTCCAGAGGGAAGGGCTTCCCTCTCCCGGGATGGAAAGATTCTGGAAGAGCTAAGGGCCTCTCCCGTGGACATGCCGCTTCTCTCCTAGGGCCTCACGGGAGGAGGGGGAGCCTGGGGACCTCAGAGCAGTGGCTGCAGGCCAAGCACTGCCAGGCCAGGCACTGAGTCCACACCAAGCCCAGAGGTGAGCACGCTCCTAATGGGGGGCTGAACACAGCCTAGAGCCCATGCCTGCCCACAACTCCATCAGGAGGAAGAGCACAGACCTGGTTTTACATCCAGATTCTGATACTTTCCTCTGTGACTTTGGGCACATCGCTCCACTTCTCTGAGCCCCGAAATCCCCACCTGCAAAAAGAGGTGGGCCGAATCGGCACACAAAAAGATGCTCAGCATCACCGATTATTAGAGAAATGCAAATCAAAACTACAGTGAGACAGCACCTCATGCCGGTCAGAATGGCCATCGTTTAAAAGTCTGCAAATAACAAATGCTGGAGCGGGTGTGCAGGAAAGGGAGCGCTCCTACGCTGGTGGTGGGAATGTAAGTTGGTGCAGCCTCTATGGAGAACAGCACGGAGGTTCCTCCGAAAACTAAAAATAGAGCTACCAGATGATCCAGCAATCCCACTCCTGGGCATATACCCTGAGAAAACCATAATTCCAAAAGATACATGTACCCCTATGTTCATAGCAGCACTATTTACGATAGCCAAGACATGGAAGCAACCTAAATGTCCATCGACAGATGAACAGATAAAGAAGATGTGGTACGTACATACAATGGAATATATTCAGCCATAAAAAAGAATGAAATAATGCCATTTGCAGCAAGATGGACGGATTTAGAGAAGGTCATACTAAGTGAAGTAAGTCAGAAAGAGAAAGACAAATACCATATGATATCACTTATATGTGGAATCTAAAATATGACACAAATGAACCTACCTACAAAACAGAAACAGACTCACAGACATAGAGAACAGACCTGTTGCCAAGGGGGAGGGGGAGGGGGGCAGGACGGAGTGGGAGGTTGGGTTGAGCAGATGAAAACCATTACATATAAAATGGATAAACAACAAGGTCCTACTGTAGAGCACAGGGAACTATATTCAATATCCTGTAATGATTCAATATCCTGTAATGAAAAGAATTTTTAAAAGAAAAAAAATATATATATATATAACTGAATCACTTTGCTATAGAGCAGAAATGAACACAACACTGTAAATCAACTCCACTTTAATTAAAAAAAAAAAAAAACGTGGATCAGGTTGGTGCATCCGGCCTGACCCAGAGCCAGGCTCATCGCGCACCTCAGTAAACGGGTGCGACGGTGTGCTGGGTGTGGATGTGACCAACTTCAGTCTGCAAAACTGCATCTGCTGTTATGTTCGACTCTCCGAACAGAACACCCCCAGAGGCCCAGTATCTGTCAACCGGGTGATGGCTCGAGACAGGGCCACTCCATCTAAATGGCACCTATCAAACCGCATTCTTGCGGCAGCTCTTTCTGTCACATCTGCTTAGTAACTGCGCTGAGTGGTGTCACCCAGGGTCGCACACCATACTGGCAGGTATGGAGGACACTGCCATTTTCCCTTAGCCTCTGGAAAACTCAGCTTATGCAAGTGGCCAAATCTGCCACTCAACATCTTCAGGACTCATTGAATGCATCCTGAACAAACTGGGATTAATCACAGGCAGGAAGGAAGGAGTCGGCACTTTGGCAGGCGGATGGAGGAGGAAGAGGGGGAGAATGACATCAGAACAACTTTGCTTATACACCCTGGCTTTTCTACAGCTTGCGAAGATGGCCTTTTCTTTTTGAAACAAATCTCCATCTGTGTCTTTCCCCGCTGTCCCATAAACCAGCCCTGGAAGGTTCAGGTCACGGTTTCCAGCTGGGAGGCTCTGAGCAAATCTCATCCCCCTCCTTCCGCCTCATTTTACCCTCAAGTTCATAAGACAAGGGTAGGCTTCCCCCTTTCTTCTCCTGATTGGATAATGCAGTCCCTGAAAACTCTGCCCTTTCCCAAGCCGAGTTTGGGACAAAGTTTCCAGTCCTGTAGAATCATGGCCTTGACTTGGGTGGGGAAGGAGGAGATGGCACCCGTGAACTACTGGACTTTCTCTAAGCAGGACCAAGGGCTCCTTTCCTGCCCTGGGATCAGAGGCATTTTTGTCCATCAGCATCTCAGGCAGGGCTCGGCTGGTGTAAGAGGAACTCCCGTATAACCAGGCCACTCCACCCTGTGTCACAACTCAGTAACAAGGGTCCAAAGTTCCTCTTCTTGAAACTTCATGTGACAGAGGATCCCTTATAGTGCCCTAGCCCCCCGAAGACCCGCCTAAGAGTCTCTAGGGGACCCTCTGCAGGAACACTCCCCTTGGTCAACGTCCAGTGACCTTGAACTTGCCTCCCGGAGCCTTGCCGTGGTCCACGTTGTCAACGTCCCTCAGGAGGATGCTGATGGCCGTGGAGGCTGCTGTCTCCCTGTGCACCTGGCAATTCCCAATGTCGTGCAGAAGCTGGGGCAGATCTGCTGAGCCCCCAAGCTCACTTCTCGTGCTCTGAGTCTCACTGAGCCTTCTGGGGAAACGGCCCTTTCCGTTTCTGACCCTAACCCTTCCGTTCGTCTGCCAGGACACGAGGCCCCGTGTCAGGGTGGAACACAGATCCCACCCCATCCCCTCCGCCGCCTCGGTCTCTTCGACTGTCTTCCAATCACAAAATAACAGCACAAGCACCTCTGTTCTTCAGCTATGGATGAAAGTGCCCATGCAGGTCAGTCCATGCAAACGATATACCCTGGGGGAGCAGAGGGGACCTGCCCCAGTGTCGATGGCTCGGGCTGGGCGTACTCAGAGGGCAGATGGGTGGGCAGCCCCGTCTTTCCCTTTCAGTTTCCAAACATTTGCTCACACCTCGGTGACAGGAATTTCCCACCAATGTATCTGGTCATGTTCTGCCCTACATGTAGTGGGCAGGTGGGTGGTAGCACGTATGGAAGGTCCACAACAGGGAGGGCCCGTTCTAATACCAGTCCCAGCTCTGTCCTGCTTCAGCGAGTTTCATACCTCTCTGCCCCGCCTTCCCCTCCACCCCTACCACCATCAGCTATCACGTCTCCTGGAGAAACAGTCCAAGCGGGTTGCTAGCTGTCAGCCATGGGTGGCCTTCCCAGAGGTACGTAAATTTCAGGAGGAGACTCTGGAAGCCGGCCTCACCTCCAAGTGACAAAGGAATGAATCTCTAATGGTGGAAGGTCAAGCATCAGTTCCATGCTGATGAGAGCATCGTTCTGGGGTGGAAGTTCACCCCTCACTTTTCCCAGTCAGGTTACACCGGGGTTTCATTCTCCTGCCTGACGGTATAAGTTGTGCCCTGGCCGGCAGGCTGCAGAGAAAGCATGGAGTTCTGGGGAGGGGGTTTGGGGGAAAGCACTGAACTGAAATCAGGAGTCGCAAATTCTAATCCCAGCTCTGCCACAAGTTGCTGAAGACCCTGGGGAGGGAGTTATCAAGAGAGAAGTGGGAGGGCGTGGCTAAGGTCTGTCCCGGCGCTTTCCTGGTTATCTTCCTCTGTAGAGTTTCGACGAGCTGAATCCGTGGGTCACTCTCAACTCTCCATTCTGTCGTTGGGAACCCGTGGTGGCATCCAGAGGAGAGGTGCTTCCCCAGCTCCAAACAAATGAGGAAAGGAAAGAAAAAGTACTGGGAAAGCTTGTGCTCCAAGGGCTCCAGCACGTGGGCCACAGGAACACCCAACCCTACCTATCTTCAAAGTGGTTTTTCTGTTTAAAAAAAAAAAGAAAGCTTAACTGCCACCTCTTCCCCCTGAGGATCTCAAATGCTCATGGTCTCCCGGTAGGAATCATCTGTTCTAAAACACTGCATCCAAGTGAGGCTTGCAGAGAGGGTCTCTCTAGCTGGGAATTTATGGAGAAATATGCCAGCCAGGGTTCCGCATTCTCCGTGCCCACGCAAAGCATCCGTGGACGGGGACCGCTGGGCGTCTATTTGCAAGGCAGCCACAAACGGCTTCCTGTTCCTCTCCCATCTTCCCCACCACCACTGCCTCTTCCTCTCTGCCCCCACTTCCACAGAGTCCTCCACTTCCGTTGAGATGCTTTTAAATGAGTGGATAGTGCCTGAAGCATGAATAAAGAAACCGGAGGGCCGAACGCGATGCTAACAGGTAACATGTAAAAACATGTAATATGTAACATATGAAACATACACAGCAGGTTCCAAGAGGCCTCCTCATTCCGGGGCAAAGATGCCACGAGGCCATGTGTGTCCAGCGTTCCTCGGGGGTGGGGAGAGCCCTCCGGTCTGGTCCTTCCCCTGAGCCCAGTGGGCTTGCACTGGAGTGATTTAACCTTTCTTGGCCATCAGCAAGTGAAAAGCAGGAAAGCCTTTTCAAGAGATGTCACGGTAGCTGTGTCTTTGGAGGTTTTTTTTTTTAAAGCAATGGAGACAGTTATCTAAGGAAAACGGTTTAAGTCTAGTGATGCCTGGAGCCGGGGGTCAGGACATAGGGCTTCAAGGGCCCCCCACTAGATTGCACAGTCTACGACTATAATAAAAACCCTAGCCAATTTCCTGGGGCCCTTCTGAAGACAGCCGGTTGGGCACAGCTGGTTCCCAGCCTCCCCTAACCTGGAGAGCCAGGGAGAACCCGGGCCAAGGCCCATGTGGGTGAAGGAGGCTTGGGACCAGCTCTGGCCCACAGGGAACCAGTCCCAGCCACTAACAGCGGCCACCAGGGAAGCATAGATTCATGCCTGGAACATTAACCCCGCTTGGTTTTCTCAGACACAATTATGTGGAGGAGAGAAATTGGAGGGAGAAGGTTACTTTAATAACATGAATTTTTAAAGAGCTTCCAAGCCTTTCTCTGTGGCGAGGCCTGCCAGGGGCTCCAGCCAGGACTGGCTCTGCCAGCTCAGACTCCGGGGACCTTGGGGCAGCCCCTTACGCCTCCTCTCCCGCCCGCCAGGCGTCCTAAAGCAGCACCCTGTGGCTTCGCCTGGACTTCTAGTACCTGTCACCTCCTACAACAACTTTTATTTCCTTCCTTCGTTCCTCCCCAGAGCCCTCAGGGCTGCTTCCTGATGGATCTTCCCGCTCCATCCAGCACAGCTGTCAGTCTCTCAAACTGGCCAGGCCACCGGGCAGACCACCCAGTCAGGCATATGCCTGATGTTCTTAGCAACCTAAGTCTGCCATCACGCTGCTTCCAATGGGTAAAGGTCACACGGGTGTGTCTACTGCCACCCAGAGCATCAGGCTGGGAGAGAGAGACTCTCCCAGCCTCATCTCCTCTGAACACTCATGGGATGGACTTGAGAATTAAGAGACAGCAAACACTTCATAGGATGCTGGCAGCCCCAGCCAGGTAGCCATGCCTCTTTAGACTCCAGAGACAAAAGCAAAGGCTCTGATGGGGGTTGAGAGGAGATCGCCAGCATCAGGCCCATCGCACACTTTACCATGGTGGCCGTGCAAAGGCAGCCAAAGACCTTCTATAGCGGCAGTTGCTTCTGTTCAGCCAGCTGTCCTGGGGAGATGATGAGTGAGTCCACTCATCCCCAGCTAGGAGCAAACTGACTGTCTCTTTCTGAGACAGAAGTGTGTGCAGTTGGCCAAAAGGAGGTTCTTCACTCCCACTTTTATCCTGCTTTTTGTGACCAGTTTTAATTTTTTTAGAGGGACCCAGTGGATGGTAAACTCTTTGAATCCCTAATGTCCAAAAGGACTCTTTCCCCTACACACCTGAAGGACAGTTTCACCGGGGACAGATTCCTGGCTCACCGTCTTCCCCACCCCCGAGGGTTCCTGCCCGTGGTTCCACTGCCTTTTTGCATCTAGCGTAGCCAGTGAGAGGACCTTCTCACCCTTCTCCTGTTTAGATCATCTTTCCCCACCGCCCTCTTTCTCTCTGGAAGTTGTTAAGTTTTTGTTTCTGTTTTTTCTAATAGTCTTCCCCTAACTTTGCGGTTGTGCTGTAACTAGTTATAGGTGTTTGTCACTCTCCCTACTTGGCCCTCGGTCATCCTATTTAATCTTGGGATTTTGTCTTAAATGGTTTCTTTTCTATCTCCTGGTAAATTTTCCAGCAGTGTCTCTTTTCTACTTTATTCTTTCCATTCCATCCTTTCCTTCCTTTGGAAACTTCTTGCAGACAGAATGTGTCCTCCACGTCTCAGTGTTTCTTTCCATATCTCCATCTCGTGGTCCTTTAGACCACATGCTGCAGAGAACGCCTCCAGGGCACGAATTTCTCTTCAGTTACATCCACTCTGCTGGTCCAGCCCATTTGTTGATTTTTACATGTCGTTGTGAACATTTTTGGTTTCCAAGGTCTCTGGCTGATTTTTTGCAGATCCGATAGCTGTACTTATTCCAGAGGCTCTGGAAAAGTCCTATTCTGCTTACACCGTTAGCATTTCCTTGAGTGTGAACTTTTGTTTGCTGCAATCAGTACCTTTTGCACATCTTTTTGATGAATCCTGGAGGCACACTCATTTTTTGTATCGGAAAGTCCATGTGGGCCTGGTCAGCAGAAGGAAGGATTTAGATATATGGTGGGGCAGGTTTTACCCCAGCCTTTCCCACATAAGCAAGGGAAAGCCCCTGCTCTTGGTAGAGCGAGTGAGCAGGAAGTGTAGAAGGGGACATCTTCCTGGGTTGTGTCAGCCACCCGGAGCACTGCTCTGCCTCTCTCACCCAAGCATCCAAGCAATCTCTATTGCCCACTGCCTGCCCCATGGGGGTCAGACATGGAGGTGTGGAGGGCCTGCCTGATCCTCCTGGTAACCCCAGCTGCTCACCCTCTCATGTACTCCTGCCTTCCCTCTGCCCCATGTCTGCCACTTCCAGTCCCGGAGCCCATTTCTTAGTAATCCTTCTGAGGGACATTTGGAGCCGGGAGTTCCTTCATCAATCTGATCTTGACTACTTTCCATCCTTCAGGGATTCGTCCATTTCTGATGTACCAGGGACATCCTTTTTTGATTTCTGGCACTGTTTATATTTTTTTAAAGTATATGTTCTGTCATTTCTGGGAGTTTGGGATGGAAGGGTGAGATTGCCAATTTTGCTGAAACCCTCATCTTGAACCAAAGAAGTGATATGCTCTCAATAAAGGGTGGTTAGATGAATGAATGGATTCTAATGCCTCACTCTACGTTTTATTTTAAATTCTCCTGCGTTTGAAAAATAGTTGTTGATTCATTGACAGTGACTGATTTCAACAAGCTCCCCCTCCCATTCTAAGTTGAATGGTTGTTGTTTTTTTGTTTTGTTTTGTTTTTTTGCTTTTCCCTATTATTCTGGATTTCCCAAGGATTTATAAATTGAAAAAAGGCCCTCACGTTTTTCATTAATAACAGGTGCGCACATGAGCTCATACCCACTGGGGGCTCCTGATTCCAAGTGCAACTGTGTCATCCTTCTGAAATCTTAGGGAAAGTTGGATTCTAGAGAAGGGGATGGGCCTTTGATAGCACACGAAGGAGATGAAACCAGCCCTCTTCCTCCTCTGCCTTTGAAGCACACATGGAAGCTCAGTGATGCTGTCCCATTTTTTTGTCATTGGAGCCAAAGCCGGGGGAACACGTTTCTCTCCTGTGATTCACACTCACAATCCAGGCAGCACCCATGGCCAGCAAATGTGCCACTGGTTCCTGTGGAACGCGGAGGGGCCCAGGTTCTATAGGATAAATTCCTGCATGGGCTGCGGGATGGAGGATGTGGCATCACATAGAGCCTCATGAAGAGTTATGTGTACGTATCATGAAGATATCCTGATTCCATTGGAGAGTTCAGTCTACCCCTTCTCAATAATGTGGCCGCCTCCCCTCGACTCACCAAGGCCCCGTCCCATTCCCAAGGTCTAGAAAACTTTCCGTCCCATAAAACGTTTCCTGTGGCCTCCCAGCCCCAGGGGAATCTTTTTTTTTTCTTTAAACTCTCAAAGTATTATACACCGTGTCACTCACTTTGACACAGCATCTTACAGAGTTTTGTCCTACTTTAGTCAAAAGTTACATCCAGCCACTGTGAGTCTGCAGAACACAGCTTAAGGCAAGGAAAACGCTCTCAGAAGAGTACAAGGACAGTCATCGCACTGTCCCTGCAGCACCCCAATCACCAAGCCAAAGCTGGTTACCCTTAGGTTGAATACGAGGCTCAGCTTGCTCATTAAACAAAATCGCTTCTGTCCTTCCTGCAGTTGCTCCTCGATTGGTAAGGGTTACGGCCGATTAGGGTACCACAGCGGCAAAGCAAGAACAGGCTGGGGGACAGTCAAGGGAAGGGAAGGTTAGGACCAAACCATTAAAAAGAGATGAAGTTATGTTCCATGGGTTCCATTTCCTAAGGCAGAGGGTGGTATCCTTTTAAAGATCTCCATCAAAAGTGCTCAGATGAGATGTTTCCGAACTTAAAGGCCATAGGAATATCCACCACAGGGAAATCCAGGTACCCGGGGCACCCCACGTGCCCCCTCTCCAGTCCAAGATGAACAAAGTGCAGCTACCTCTCAGTCTTGTGCTGCACGGGGGCTCTGCTGTGTCCTGGCCGTGCCTCTCGGTTTCCCCACTGTGAGCCCCAAGAGCACGGAGCCAGACCTTCTGTGTGTCCCCCTCTCCGTGCCTGGCCCTACTCTGTGCTGAGCACACAGAAGGCGCTTATACACACTAGTCGAATGAGTGAATGAGTGAGTGAGTGAACGAATCGATGGCCACACCCCAGGTCTGGTCCCTTCCCCCTAACCCTTATTTTCAGGTTCACTGCCTTTCATTATTCTGGAGCAAGATTAGGAAGCAGGTTTTTTAAAATAATTTTTGCACAACCAGGTAGCCTTGCAAATAGACCCCTGCAGCCCCACAGCCCTCGCGACCCCCTTTCCCCAACCTCCTCACATCCAGCACCACCAGAGGAAAATTGGTTCCCACCTACAGCCAATCACACTCCAGGCGGACCCTACAAATGCAAGTTCCTGCAAATATACATACACGTACAGGATGCTGATTCGCTCAAGATGCTGCCTGGTTTCTCCAAGACACAGGCCTGGCCAGCCCAGTTCCTGAGGGCCCCTCCTCCCTGCACCGTCCACAAGTGGACAGACTCCAAGCCCTGTCCCTATTTGGCTCACAGCCCTGCTGCATGCTTGGATGCTCACGTCAGAACCTGCAAACAGCTGCAGACCTTCTGTCAGGCAGAAAAGAGGGCAAGAGGTGGCCGTCAGAGCTCTAGGGCGGCCATCCTGATGAACCCAGCCGGGAGGGCTCCACCAGAGAAGGCTGTGTTGCAGGGACTCATCCAGTATGCCTCGTCTCCTGACCTGCCTGCACAGCCCTGAGCAAGACGCCTACCCCAAGAGGGGGAGGGGAGAGGGAGGGAGAACACCTGTCTGCGGTCGAACCAGGGCTGGGGCTCAACGGGAGTCCTCCAGGGCCTGTAAGTGCAGACGCGCTCGCAGGCGCTCGCCTGATTCACTGTTTATAAACCTGCCAATAGCAGAACCTCTTTCATGCGGAGAATCAGATTTGAAAGAAGACGTCTTAATTTCCGCCCGCCTCGCCCGACAGGCTCACGTTTCTGTCACTGCACGTGGAGGAGGGCTTGTCCCCTTCCAAAGACTTCTGGAGGCGAGACCACAGGCTCCCTCATTCCTAGACACCCACCTCCTAGCAAGAAGGGCTGCTGTGTGCCTGGCCTGACCCACCCTCACTGCCCCGGCTGAAGCTCCCCTCAAAGTTGCTTGGCTCCCAACAGGGCCAGAAAACATTTGGGCCTCTGCTCTGGAAACTCCAGTCTTGGGAGGGAAGATTAAGGAATTTTTATTAAAATCGGTCTTAGGACCAGTGACCCAAATGAGGTCTTCCCTCTACCAACATGCCTAGGTTTTTAGTAGACAGAGCACATGACTCCTGAAGCTAGGCCGAGTACTCAGCCCAACCCCATTCTTGGCAAATTATCAGAAAACCAACTTTAAAAGCTCTAACATGGGAAAATATGTCTAAAACACAGAACTAGAGGCAAAAAGTTCATCGCCCTTCAGACCCCCGTCCTCCACGCACATCACACACCCACAGGACAGGGAAGAGAGGGATCATAATAAGAGTGTTCTGGGACACAGGGCTCTCCCAGGACTTGAGCACAGCAGCTGCCTGTGCCTCCCCAACCCAGCATCAGCCTCCTGGGACCCCAGCGCTGGGACCCCTGGCCAGGGGGAAGAGGCAAGCTCACCTTCCCAGGGAGGCCGGAGGGGACAGCCGCTGCTCGCTCTGGCAGGACCACACTTAGGGAGGTTTGTGCAGATTGCCTGCCTGCATTCCATCTCCACCTCTGCTAGAGATCAAAGCAATGCGTACCCCAGGTGTGTAACAACTCGGGAGGTGGCCGCAGGCTGCAGAGCCAAGGAGGACTTGGCCGGCAGGGGGCTGGCAGCTCAGCCCAGGTCATCAGGCAGAAGAAACGCCCAGGGATCCCTTGCAAGACACACAGGCAAGTTCATTGGTTCAGCTGGTGGCAAGTGACATTCAGAGATGCTCTGACCGGCCTGAAATTGATTTTAAAACAAAAGCTGAAACCGTTCGTGTGGGGAAAGGTCAGTCCTTGGCTGATGGTCCCCAGGTCCAATGTCCAGCGCCCTCCCAGGCAACCAGGCCTCAGCTCTGCACAGCCCCCAAATGTGCTCGGCCCCATACCATCACTGCCACCTCTCATGAGCCGGTGCCTCGGGGACAGCCCTGGACCCTCCACGCCACTGGGTTTGCTCTGCACAGAGTGGGAGAAAGACGCAGTCTCCCCACGTGACATTTCCCACCTCTCCGAGGCCAGTACTGATGAGGGTCACCTGTGTGCTGATTGCACCACTCAGACAGGGACCCTGCCCTCAGGGAGCTTACAATCTGATGGACTGACAGCCCCTGCTCTCCAGAGGAACAGAAACAAACAAGAAGGAGAGCATTATAAACCGATAAATAATGAAAATGAGGATTCCAGTACCGCCCGGAGACAACTCCAAGTTTAAGCTGTCCGTTCAACAAAGGTTTATGGGCAGCCTGAGGTGCCGGGCTGGGCACTAGGGATATAAAGATAACTGAGACATGATCCCTACCCTCCGGGGCTGCCTCGCTCAGCCAAGAGCCCTCGAGAGAGACGGGAGGTGAGGGCCTTGACGGGACGATGGAAAGACTCTGTGGAAACATTTGGGAGCCGCCACTAGTCTAGGTGTGTGCAGGAGAAACTTCCAGCCGGTGATTCCCAAGAAGAACCCTCAACAGTGGTGAGGAGTGTTAAGCAAATAGAGGTGGAAGGCGCCAGACCCCGGCGCGGGATGCAGACAGTGGCAGTGGCGTGGAAACAAGGAAAGGATCGGATAGGGGCGGCTTCTGGGGAGGACACAGCTCAGAAGCCAGCGCTGGGGCACCGGGCGACTGTCGTGGGGGATAAGCTAATGGTCCAGAGACAGAGCGGGCGCTGGTCCAGGGCAGGAAACAGCGGGCCCCACTGAGGGCGCACCTGCCCTGAGATAAAGATAAAGACAGCTACAGAAACAGACTCAGCCCCCAAAGAGCAGGCGTCGCCTGCCCTCCGCCACGCCCCACCGCCAATAGCTGGACACAGAAGAACACAGAGGCTCGCAGAGGTTAAATAACTTACTCAAAGTCACACAGCAAAAGTGCTGCCGGGACTTGAGCACCAGTCTCCGGGTCCCACTCGCCACACTCATCAAGACCACGGGATGTGGGGGGCCTTGGACACCCCGCTAGGGAGTTTGGACTTCATCCCGAAGGCACAGGGGAAGCCGTGTAGAATTTTAAGTGGGAGGATGCAGTGTCGCATTTGTAGACGCTCATCCTGGCAGCTGCGTGGAGAATGAATGGGAGGGGGCATGGGCGGGGGACGGAGGCTGCATAAACCCCAGCAAGAGATGTCAGGGGTCTGGAGGACACCGTGGCAGCCGAGATGAAGGATGAACTCCACCGACAGGGTGAGGGCTGGGTTTGGGTGCAGAGCAGAAGGAACCACGGCGCAGAGCAGGCACCCGGGTGGGCTGAGCCACAGCTGGGTCTCGTGCAGTGGTTGATCTGGCCAGTGGGTGGCTGGAGACAACATTTACCCAGATAGGGAACCAAGGAGGAGCAGGCTGGGCGTCAGGGAAGGAATTCAGTTTGGGGGTAGCCAGGAGGAGGTCCCCGTTGACAGGCGGTCCTCCGGAAAGACCTCTGGCCGGGCGCCCACGCCAGGTGGCAGTCATCAGCACCACGATAACATTTGAACTCAAGGAGAACGTGACAGTTGGGAACGGCAGAGGGCAGACACGGAATTCTGGAAGACCCCAATCTTTAAGTGGGGTGAACAGAGGAAGAGGGTCTCAGCAAGGAGACTGAGAAAGCAGGGCTCAAGAGACAGCACAGTCAGGGAAGTCAGGGCAGCAGGGCATCTCGGGGGAGGCGAGGTCAATGGCAACCCTCGGAGGAGCCTTGGAGGTATGGGGGGCTTGGGAGGGGTGTCCACTGGGCTTTATAGTGGAGGTCAGCAGTGATTTCAGCGGAGTGGTTGCACAGCATCTTCGAGAGCAGAGGTGGCCAGTCTATGAAAGCCGGATTGTGAGGGCTGGCAGGTGAACAGGAGGGGATGCCGGTAGAGACAGTACACACAGACGGTACTTTCAAGAACGCTGAACTGTCGAGAGAAGCGGCTACCGGGCCCCAGTTTCAGAGGAACCTGGGGTTGAAAGAGGATTTTGTCGTAAATTGTATTGAAAGAGCCAGGAGGGGGTTTAAACACCAAGGGAAAGGAGCTGGCGGTGAGGAAGAGATTCAGGCAGGGAGAGAACCACCAGACACGGAATAAGCCCCCCAGGCAACAGGGAGGGGACGGGACTCAGAGGCGAGGCGTGGGGCGCAAGCGCCCTCCACCAGTGTAGTGGGACGAGAGGCTGCCAGGAGGAGTGGGCAGAAGGGTCCTCCCAACTACTGAACTTCACTTTCACCTTGAAGGACAAGGTGAGGCTGCTGGGAGCTGGGGCTGGGGAGGGGAAGTTAGCAGGAAACAGAGCTCAGGGAGACAGCTGAGCGTTTGGGATGGCACTTGTGGGGACCAGGGATGAGGGTGTGTGGGACCCTGGGGCCTCATCAGGGACAGCACAGCTGGGAAGCCCCGTGCTGGCCTGAAGCCGGGAGCTCGTGTGGCCTTCAGCCACTCTCAGCCAGCCCAAGTAGGAGCAGAGCAGCCACCCAGCGAGACTGAGCCCAAGTGGCTCCCACAGCGGTGGCTCAGCCGGGCAGACGAAGAGGCCAAGGAGGTGACATGCTTATTGCAGGAGTGGTTGACACGGCGGGTCATAGCGAAGCGCGTGAAGATGCAGGGGACTTACTAGGAGTCTTGGGAGGAAGACTCCCAGGCCCTTGATGCTGGGGGACCGAGGGATGAGCAGTCAGGATGCAAGAGGCACGGGCAGGTGGGCCCGTGACGCGTTGGGGGAGGGGGACGGTGATGGGGACGGCTTGTCTCCACCAGTGCCCCAGCGCACAGCAGCCACCGGCAGCGAGGGGTTCCCCTGCTGGGGCTTCTCTGGGCACCTAGTGCCTTTCCCCGCCCAGACCCTCCCCTCCCCCCTCTCCCGTCCGCACTGCATCACAGACTCAGACTGTAAGAGCCTGCTTGGCATCAGGCTGGCGCTCGGCGGACTGAAGGGGCAGACAAAAAGGAGGCGCTCCCGGCCTCCGATCAGAGGTCACCCTCCCGGCAGCCGGTGTCTCCCCCCAGCCTCCAGCCCCGGGGGCTTGCTGTTCTCTGATCCTGCTGGCTCTCGGCTTTTCGATTTGCCCATTCACCCCCACCCCCAATGACCCATGGCAATGGGTCTCTGGCCTCTAAGCCCTCATGGACCCCATGGCACCACTGGTGGTGTCACCCCTATGCTGGATCCTGCTCTTGCCTGGCTGGGACACGGCCCGCCCGCCTCACTGCTAGCCTAGCTCTGGTTGGAAGTGGACCGCAGTCCTGGTGGCCTTGCTAACTCCCTGGGAGTGAGGAGGGTTCAAGCGGCTTGGGACTGGGCCTGGCCTTCCCTCCCCATCCACAGACATGGCCGGGCGGCTGATTACCTGGTGGACTCGCGCCCCATGCCCACATGCGGTGGGTGAGTGGCCCCTGCCCACCAGCCCCTGGAGCCAGCCTGGTCATTACACTTCTCAGAACATGAGCACCTCACCTCGGGCCCTGTGCCGTGGGCATAATCCTCACCTTACAGTTGAGGAAAGGCAGGCTCAGAGAAGTTAAGTAATTTGTCCCGACGTCACATAGCTGGCAAGGGGCAGAGGCAGGATTCAAAGCGAGGCCTTTCTTCTACCAAAGTCGGACGCCTCGACCCCCTCCCAGCCAGCCCTCCTTGAGGGTCTGATGGCTTTCATTCATTTGTCCATTCATTCATTTACCAAACATTTAAGGACTCACTAGGCTCCAAATCCTACTTTGGAATTCAGAAACGTTCAGTGTGGTGTAAAAATGAACGGGTTCGGATGGGCTGAGGTGTCAGGTAAGCAGGGGCAGAGTGGAGCCCGTTCCTTAGGGCAATCTGAGAATTATCTCCTGTAGCCAGAAACAGCTCTGCAGACCTTCCAGTCACCTCTTCTTGTTCTCACTTACAGGACCCAAAAAAGGAAGAGAGAGAGAGTTGGGAATGAGACGGCACTTCCCAACCTCGCTCGGGGAGACCTGACTCGGGGAGAAAGAGCTCTGCGGGCAGGGCTGTCTCCCGTGTGCACTAGTTTCATATTTTTTATCGCTGGGACAAAGTTCAGACAGGCCAAGTCTCAGGAGACCTGCTACTCCCTCATTCGACACGCCCCGCACACACACCCATCCCACCACCAACACAAACAGTCTGCATCCACCTAGGACACCCGGCTGTCAGCTGCGATTCTGTTATCCAAGCTACAGCCAACAGGACCGGTGGACATCTCACTTCACGATGGCCAGTGTATCATTCCCGGAGGTGGCCTCGTGTGAAAGTGGCTACTGACAGGGGCCATGGTGACAATGGTCTAATCGAACTCTTTCCAGAGATCTGAATTTGAGAGAAAAGGCAGCTGGTAGTGTGACTAGAAGCTAAAAGGCACAGAGAGAGAAGCGCAAGTGAGCTTCTCGGGGCCGAGAATAAGCGGAAGCAGGTGGCTGAGAGCAGCAGAGTCGGGGCAGGGGGCCCGAGGACCAGTCGGCGCGGTCCAGGGGCTCCACCTCGCCAGAAAGCCAGGATAAGCAAGATCCCTGGAGCTGCTTGAGATCCAGAATCCTGTTCCAAACTCCTGGAAGCCAATCTGCCCTCAGTGTTTATGGAATCTTTCCAATTTCCAGAAATATCCTTACAATAAATCCCCATTACTGAAGGTCACCCCAGAGGGCCTCTGTGCCCCTGAGAGAGTCTGACTGACCCCCAAGCTCCTTAAACCTGCGGGGGGTCACGGGGAGAGGACGGAAGAGGGCTGGGGGCTTGGGTGAGTCTCCACACTCAGACACCTGCTGCCTTTCACTCCATCCTGCCCTCCCGGACTCCTGCCCAAAGCCCAGCAAGCTGCAGGAGCCCGGAGTCAATCACTCCCCTCTCCCTCTGCCTCCACGGTCCCCTCTTAAGCCACCTGGGCCACAGCCATCCGCCTGAGGCAGTGATTTATAGCAGTGCGTGGTCCTTCCTTCTGAGAGATATACCAGTCCCAGGTGGGCCCTCACTTTGCACCTCCCCACCTCCTTCCCCTGGAAAACCCTGGAGGTAAAGGCACACACGGATCTCCACTCGCTGAGCAAAACTGATGATGTAGAGCCTGGAGAACAGGGTTGGGGGGAGTTTAATCAGGCGTCCCCTGAGCGGCCCCCAAACACAGCCCCCCCTTTCCTGGGTCCTCTTTCTCTCCACTACAGCTTTCTGTGT
>NW_006797390.1:6155152-6212362 GCF_000442215.2 Lipotes vexillifer
ACTACAGCTTTCTGTGTTCTTGGCCCCCTGAGTGAGAGGCACACGGAGTCTTTTGGCAAAATAACAAAAGTTAGTACAACGGGGGCAGCTGCTGTGAGATCCCAGACGCAGGAGGCTGGCGGATTCGGAATACATGGGAATCACCGGCTGTCCAGGGTTACCGAGGTCTGTGGGGACGTCTGCCTTTCCGCAAACACAGTGAGCATCCCGCTTCTCTGGGAAACGAGCCATTCCACATGCCTTATCTTTCTAGCTCACTGACATTGGACGCCAGAAGTTTTCATATTTCTTTAAAAGGTTGGCGGTTTTAAAAGAAATTATTTTTTTTACAAGTTTATTACCGATGACCTGCTCCCCTGCTTCTTAACCTAAACATTTTGGAAATAAGGCAACCTTCTCTTGAGGGGGTCATCAGTACGGATGCCCACTGCTGTGTGGGGTGTCACCCCTCCAGAGCACAGGGACCATGTCTTAGTTGTCTTTCTATCCCTTGGCGCCCAGGTCTGCAGGTGGCCAACAGGGACGTGGTGTCCATTTGTGGGGTGGCCTTGGTGAAGCCGGCAGAAGCTACAGGCAGAGCTTGGGGCTCTAGGTGGCTCTGCTTCTGAGTAAAGATCCCCTTGTGTCTGAATCCTCCTTTGCTATCACATTACCAGGCTGCCAGACCTTCAATATAACATTTTTTTAAATTGAAATATAGACTCTACCTATCACAAAGTGTACCTTTTTTTTTTTTTTTTTTCTTTTTGTGGTACGCGGGCCTCTCACTGCTGTGGCCTCTCCCGTTGCGGAGCACAGGCTCCGGACGCGCAGGCTCAGCGGCCATGGCTCACGGGCCCAGCCGCTCCGCGGCACGTGGGATCCTCCCGGACTGGGGCGCGAACCCGTGTCCCCTGCATCGGCAGGCGGACTCTCAACTACTGCGCCACCAGGGAAGCCCAAAATGTACGCTTTTAAGGTGGTTTCTAGTATATTCTCAAAGTTGTGCAACCATCACCACTATCTAATTCCAAATATTTCCATCCCCCCGAAATCCCATATACCCATTTAATTGTCACTCCCCATTCCCCTCCCCCCAGCCCTGGAAACCGTTACTCTCCCTTCTGTCCTTCTGGATTTGCCTCTTCTGGACATTTCTGTAGAAATACAGTCCTGAGTATCTGGCCTCTTTCATCAGCATAATGTCCTCAGGGCCCACCCGCGTCTGACGGTTCCCGGCCCTACCCCCTTGCATTTCTAACCTACTGTGAGCATGATAACAAGACTAGTTAGAATGTGTGCCAGACAGAATGGATAGATTTTGCGTAAAACCCTGCGCTCCGGTAAAAATGCGGGGCATTGCGGGGCTTATTTCAGGTGCTCAGAAGCATGGCCGGCTTGCTTCCAATCTCTTGGCTATTTTCTCAGTGGCTAAGGCTTCTGCATAAGCGACTCCCACATAAGGAAAGTATCAACTTAAGAATTGTTCATTTCCCTCGTGCTGTTTATTTTTACACATCCTTCAGCCTCCCAGCCGTACTGAGGAACTGGTTTCTATGACAAAGAGAAACGCAGCCCCAGACCTTCAGGAACTGCCCTGTTGCCCACAGGTCGGCCTCGGTTTGTCAGGAGTAGGGCAGGCGCTGGACCAGGGTGTTCTGTTGGACGTAATCTCCCAGGACACCAACGTCAGACACAGTCACTGACCATAAGGGAGACAAAAACAAGACCTCTTCATAATCTGGTCTAAGCAGACGCACAAACGTCAGGCGTCTCCCCATCCTAGGTCTACGCCCAAGCGTCTCAACTTCTAGATGACAATTATTAAGATCCACAGTCAGAACCTCCCACCTGCTTCCTGATTAATATTCAACCCAGAGAGAGACCCTGCCATACTGAACTACACCCTCCCCAGAATCACCCAACACAAGCCCAAACCCCAAAGTTTCTTCTGACAACCCCTCCACGGGTGAGCGTTCTTCCCCTCTTGTAACAAGTCAAGAAAACCCATTTTTATTCAATTGCAGGCGTGTTCTGGGTGGGTTTTGACTGGAGGCAATTGGCAGAAATGGAGGTTCCCCTGAAGAGTGAGCTTAGCCACAGCCGAGAAGCCTTGTTTCCTGGAACCCAGAGACTCTGTTCTCTGCTGTGGACCTCACATCCGACGCCTCCAAGCCTCCCACCAGCTGGCCCATGGCTGGAGGGGAGCTCGGCCCAAACTGAGTTCCAGGATCACCTTGAGGCCCTTTGGCTCCGAGCTCATTCTGTTCTCCTAGGAATGAGATGCTGCGGGAATTCTTGGTTGTCTGGTCAGACTTGGGCTGCTCCCTGGGGAAACTGTTGTCTAGCATTCTAACTGCTGCTCCTATGTCTATTTGTCTGTCTAATGTCTTAAGTGCTGTTTGTGGAAAAGCCGACAGGAAGAGCACAGACACGGTATCAAGTAGTCTGTCCTGGCACTGGTCTCTGGGATGCAGGAGTTCAGGAGATCTCCTCAGACCAGCATCCTTTGGGACCAACTTTATCTCAGGTTATTGATTCGAAGCCTTCCAAAGGCCCCTTGCCCAATCTTGTCTTTGTGTCGTTCTAGGGAACTGCCTTCTTTAAAGTTCCATCTGCCTGGAATCTGGAGGATTCGGGTCAGCCCCTGACCACTGACGACCAGCCGTTGGCCTCTGACCATGGTCCCGAGACACACAGACTTCTTCCTTAGTCTTCTGGTTTTCTCAGGGTCTTTCTTCTTAACCTAAAACGACACTCTTCGTGGCCTCACACCTGCTGCTTCCACATTCTCTGTGGTCTTAACCCATTTCTCAGTTCTCTAACACAACGTGAGAGACAGTTTGGAATTGCAATGGCCACTTGGGGGAATTTTGGCAAGAACAAGGTGGTTCATTTGAGAGGAAACTGCATGAAGATATGTCTTGTCTAAGACAGAGATTATCTCATTTAATACAGGAGACAAAAACCCCCCACCTTAGTTTCCATACTTTGGGGATAAATAAGTGCTGGCTTTTTACCGTACAGCTCGACACAACTGTCAAGGGCCCATGCTGTTGTCTAAAACAGTGTGAGGCCACTCTTTCGAGTGCATATGTCAAATTCTGCTTTTCTATATCTAACCTTCCTTAGCTCTTCATGCAGAAGAGACTTCGTTAGCCTTATAATGATAATTTCATGTTATTGGAAACCCGTTTCCTCTAATTTTTCGGTCTCTCTAGCCCTCTATTTTTCCCTCTCTTGGAAAACTAAAGATAACTGACCAAAAATATCCATCAGTAGTTGTGTGTACATTCCAGGAATATCTAGAGCCCAGATGAACAGTCAAAAACGTCTGAAAGGGAAGTTATTCAGTTGTGTTTCTTTGCGTGGACGCTGAGAAGTATACTTACATAACAGTCTTTTTATTTTTACTACATTGTTGAGATACTTAGAAAAGGCTTTAGCTCCGAAGCAGACTCTTGGGCTTGATTCAGGGTCTTCAAAAATAAGTTGCCCTATACAAGTAATGTCAGCACGATATTTTGCTTTCAATGAGGCCACGGTTCAAATTCTCATGATTCAACCTTCCCAAGTTTTCTATGCTGGTTTCATGACGTAAGTAAGTTCTGCCGTTTCCGTAACTTGTTTAAAAAGAAAAATTATATATATTCCATATTATATTCAACTAAATAGAATAGTGATAATGGCTCATGTAGGGGGTGTGCAAAGCCCTTGAGATTCTCATTCATGTGCGTGTCATCTACTGCTTATCACTGTGCTTTGCTCTCTTTTCTCAGCACGAGCTCCCTTACCTTCCTCCTACTGCTATTTGACTCCCTATGTTCTTCTGCCACCTAGGAAAAGCCAAAACTCTTGTTTTTTTCTTCAAACTTAGCTCTTGCTCTGAATTTAACTGATTTTTGACAAACTCTAATAATATTTCTTTAAACACTTAAGCAGGTGGGTTTCCTTCTGCGGGCCCTTCTGGCTTTTAAGTTTCTCTCACACTATTAATTCCAAATTTGAGTCTTTAAAAATTGAAATTTGCCTGCACTTCAACAAGATGCTTCTGCTGAGGTTATTACAACCCTATCAGCAAAACCTAGTTCACCAGGAAGGGGAACTAATACCGCGGCTCTTCCAGCTACAAGAGTCCATCTGTTCTTGCTTTGCAGGAACTATTTGAATCCACTCAAGGAATCTGTCCACCTTGAGGGACAAAAAGTTGGCTCACCCCTATGGTGCTAAACAATATTCTCCTAGTACGGTATGTGCCCCGCGAGGGGATTACTTCTCCTGTGGACATCATGCTTACACCCACCTGCCAGCACACTAACGTACTCTAACTCTTCAGGATTAGCTACTGGAGGCTTTCAGATGCTTCAAATTACCACCCCTCCAAGTTTCCCTGAACAGTATACTCAGAGACCTCCAAAAGAGGCAAGCACAGAGCACGTCACGCGCTCTGAGAGCCACAGTTCCCACGGGAGGGGTTAACACGGCTGAGAAAGGTGGTCCGAACTTGTCTCTGACCCTAACAGACATCATAAAAAACAGCACCCTCTGCCCTAGAAATCCAGCAGGTCAGTTCAAACATCATTAGCCAGAGTTAGCTCATGATGGATAATCACAGAGCCCTCAGTTTCTTCTTAGGTAGGCAAAGAGAAACTGATGTTACAGCAAACAGGTCTTGCTATCCCTATATGTCAATACTTTAGGACAAGTAGGATGGTATCTGACCAGGTACAAGAAAAAGCCACCTGGCTCTCTAAAGCAGACCCAGATGGATTCTGGGACATGTTTTCACTGTCTGAGTTTTATCTAGGCCCCCTGGCTTTGAGACCAGTCACGAGGACTAAACATCCTTTTGTTTCCAATGGTTGCCTGTGTAGCAGTTCGTTGATATATTCTGTCCAGGATCTTTGATGCTATTCTGCAGCCATTAGCAAGTCTCAGGAGCCAGCAACTCACCTTGCAGCAAAGGAACCAGAAGATTGACCCCCTAGGCCAACTACACACTACGTTCTCTAGACCCCCTCCTAATCTTGACCTGCAAAAATTCAGCAATGGGCAAGATCTGGAAGTCAGAGATGAATGTCGTACAGCTTGGCTCTATCTCCTTTGGCCAAAAGGAAGAGTCTGTGGCTGGAGGACATGGACACCTGAATTTACCCATTTTTTAGAAAAGGAAACAGAGATTAAGTGACTTGCCCAAGTTCACACTGCTGACAGATAGCAAGGCCAGAACTCGAACTCAGGTTGTAAGACCTGGCCGGGGATCTGGGGGAAAGCACACCCTGCTGAGTTGTCTTCCTCAGCACCAAAGAGGGGGAAGAGACACTTGGGGACCCCACATGCCATGCCAGAGGGACCGCAGCCTCGCTCAGTTCCATGACCCACAGAATGTCAGAGCTCAAAGGAATTTTAGAGACCATCCAGTCTAACCTCTCAGTTTACAGATGAGGAGACTCAGGCCCAGAGAAGAAAAGCAACTTGCTCAAGGTCACACAGCAGATTAATGGCAAAGCTCAGACTTGAGCCGAGATCACCAGAGCTTGGCGCCCGCAGCGTCCCTCCCCTCCCTCATCAACATGCGTTCATCCTGGTCACCAGAGCCTGTTATCGTGTCTGGCTTCTGTGCCCCCCCCCCCTCTTAGGAAGAGACATCTCCCGCCTGGGGGAACCAGTTCCTCCCATTGAGCATTTCAGACACGTCCTCTAGGTTTCTCAATTGTCTATCTAGGCCAAAGAGTGAATTACAAAAGAATCCAGCTCTCCTTGGTACACATGCATAGTTCTCCATATGCCAAATAAAGAGAAGCAGCAAGGATGACATTAGTGGGCAGGCAACCCCAAACTGCCGTTCCCTTTCAAACATTCTCAAGTCACCTTAAATCCACCCGTGCAATTATCTTCTAGGTTCATTCTCAAAATTGAGATTCCAAATTTCAGGTTCTATTTATAGCCAGACCATCCTACTCCCCTGCTCAAAACATTTGTTACTCCTTGTGCCTTAAACATAAAGTCACAAAGCTTTAACCCATTATCCAAGGCCACCTGTGATCTGGTTTAAGCCTGCCTCTAGTGCTAATGCCCCCTATCTCCCCATCAGGCACTCAATGTATCCCTAGAAGCTCAGATACACTAGAAATAACTGTGCCTCTTTCTTACCCCCAAACCTCTTACCTCTCTCTTGACAAATCAAAGAGAGATGCTAGGGTGTATGCCTTTTCTTCCCGAAGGGCAGGGTCTTTTTAGTTTATTTTTGTTAATCTCCACCTAGGAGAGAGCTCGGGAGGTGACAGGTCTTAATAGTGAGTAAATGAATGAGTGGGTGCTTAGAAAAATTACATTTATCCTCCCCCTCCACTCCCGGGAAAAATCAACTGCTACTTTAGAGAAAACAGATAATGTCTTGAGATTTTCTCAACAGAATATAAACAGAAAGCTCAAATGAGATAGCAAGTTGGAGAAAGTGTGACGCTGCTTTATTTTTAGGGTATTTTTTTCTTTCTTAAGAAGTACACGGAAGAAACACATTGCATTAGCAGTTGAGGAGATGGTATCGGCTATCTTTGTGGTTTGTGTGCACTTTTTAACCAGAATTCGTGGCTGGGGAAATGAAAGAGCCTCTTTGCCTGTGTAATTGTGCTCCCTTCCTTTATTGCTTTAAATAGGCAGGATGTGGTTTGCATTCTTTCACCACTAATGTTTGCTTTGTGTTCCTGAACAAAAATGACTTGCCGTTCAGATGGCTCTCAAAGGCTGTTAACTATCCCCTCCCCCTTGTACGTGCCACTCATTTGTAACCAAGGTCTTGAGTATTGCTAATGGAGGCTCCCCCAGCCCCACATCTTCTGGGATAAAGCAGTAGGTGGTAGGGCCCGGTGTGTTAAACCCCAGGTAACGGCAGCATGCTGTAACCTATGAGAATCCTCAAGCTGGAAGGATCATCTTGCACATACAGCTGCTCTCGGTGAGAACGTGCACCAACATCCCAGGGCTATAAAGATCATCACCATCACCATTGTAAGGTGATGACAGCTCTTTACAGTTTACATATCTTTTTCCTGGTTGTACTCCCTCCTGATCGTTAACAGCCTCCTGCAAGATAGCTGTTACTCTCTAGAGCACCGCCAAAAATGGTAAATGGCTTGTCCTAGAGCACACAGCCTGGCAGGGGCAAGATTCAAATTTAAATCCAATGCTTTTCCCTCTATGCAGCTGCAAACCTCCACTAGAATTTATGAAAGTCCAACTTCTTAGAGAAATGGAAAAGAAGCGACTATAACCTTCCTTGATATTCTAACCTAGCTAACAATCGTCAGCCAGAGAAAATCTTCCAAAAGTCCAAGACAGATAGGTACACGTGTATACCTGTAGGTGTATACACTCACCCACCAGCCATAATCTTACATCTGAAACCAGAAACTAGAAATTCTCAGGATAACATGGTTTCCGTCAGAAATCTCACTTTCAAGGGCAGTTCCGATTCAGGTTTCTAGCTCCACCCCTTCCAGATGTCTCTGATTTTACCACACTTTCAAGGGCAGTTCCGATTCGGGTTTCTAGCTCCACCCCTTCCAGATGTCTCTGATTTTACCACAAGCAAAACCCTGAATCCTAAGGCCTTTCTTCTGCTAATTTCACTCCTTCTGCACACACTCCTGTGACCTCCACCGCTCACCACTCTCCAGTAGGTACTGACCCCTGCACTCATGCAGTGATGCATGCTTCGCATGTCTTTTCCATCTGCCTGTATCTATGCTACAAGATCTCAGGGGAAAAGACCAGTCACATCTTTCTAACAGATACATTTCTGTGACCTCACTGGCTTAAGAGCAGTTCAGTCCAAAGTGACCATGCTTTTTGATGTTGGTTGCAGTCAGGGGACCGCTGACCCTCCTCAAGCACTGCCAGGCACACCTTCTCCTTGGCTTGTCTTTGGCCCTGCCAGCAGCTCTTCCTAGGACCAGTCCTGAAACTCATACGTGAGCACATAATGGGCTTTGTCATGAGGAAAAATAAGAGGCTCAACTCCCTTCTCTGTCTGCAACGTGGACTGCACGTGAGAGCACTTCCTGCTCCAAGACAGGAGGGAGGCTGTCTCAGAAGAAAGAGAAACTCATGTCCGCTGAGGACGCGATTCTGTCCAATGAGGTCAGGGCAGGGCTGTTGGCAGCTTCCGTTAATTCCGTTGGGGCAGGTGAGTGGCAGCCGGCAGTTAGTTCTGAGGTTGCGCCGAGGATGCTGGGATGGCTCTGTCTCTGCGTCCTCTCTGTCGCCTGGGGTGGCAGTTCAGACACGATTGAGGAGAGAACCCCTGGTGGCCAGGTGGAGCTGCTGCCCTAAAGCCCCCACCGAGCAGCTCCCACCTGGCATGCATGGAAGCACCCACACCTCAGTGAATGGCCCTGTCTTTGTTGGGGGTGCGGGAGGATTTGGTCCAGTTTCGGGAGGGGCACAGAAGCAGAAGTAAGGGCGGCGCCCCACCCCTCCTCCAGCTCCCCCGCTCCCCCGTCCCATCTCAGGGTCCTGGTCCTCTGGCTCTACACCTCCACCCCCAGGCTTGGAGGCCCCTGCCCAGCCCCACTCCGGCTCTCCCCTGCCAGCCTGCCGGTGGCAAAAGGCAAAGGCGAGTGGGTGAATCATGGCCGGGTTTGGGTGAGGGACTGGGACCGAGCTTTCCCTGGCCCTGGCCTATGCCTCCTCGGATGCTAAGCCGTGAACAGCTTCCTTTGCGGTGGCTTCCCTTCCTTTCCAGCCCCCATCACCCCTCCTCTAAAGAGCTTTCGCATAATGTGGTCTTTCATCAAGATTGGTGATTCACTTCCCATCAAACTGTAAATACTCCCCTCTAAAATGAGTAATCCTGGCTCTGAAAGGAGCAGCCTGGTCCCTATCTGGTTGCTGCTGCTGCCTGCCTTTCCCATTCAAAGCCCGGAGGGGCCCGTGGGAGATGCCTTGGTGCCCGGGGAGGGGAGGGGGCTGATGCAGGCGGGGGTCCAGGAGACTCAGCACCTGAGCTGGAGGCAGGGCAGCTGCTGCACTGGGACCCCCGACAGTCTTTTCCCATCCCACCTCTTAGGGGTCTATGAAGGGCCTTTGGTGGGCACGTATGAGGACCTCTAATAACGTGGGGAAGTGTCCCTGAGGCTCTTCCCGTGCTGCCCGGGGCCTTTGACCCCAGCTTGCAGCTCTCTCCTCACCCCAGGCCCCGCCACGGGCTCCCCTCGAGCACGCACCCAGATCTCAAGAGGGCATCCATAGGCCACGCCTCGCATGCGGGTCACCATGCTTTGTACCTTGTGACACCACCACCCTGGCCGCAAATGTTGGGCGTGGGATTAGTGCCTGAGCCAACAGCGGACACCTTGAGGCCAACCAGCGGCCAAGGACATGGGCTTGCTGGGGCCCCAGCCCCGAGGGCCCAGCTGTGTCCTCCCCCTTAAGGACTCAGAGGAAACTTAAGGAGATAATGACAGAAGGACAGAGAAGCCAGAGTCTCCGGGGGGCAGGCAGTGGCCGCAGGAGCTGAGAGAGATGCAAATGAAATGCCGGAAGCAGGAAGCAGTCTCCAGGCGAGATCAGGTGCTGGGCCCCCGTGACCGTCCAGGGCTCCACGCGGCTGAGAGCCAGAGGTCGCCCGCCTTGGCCATGTCCTCATGTAGCCTTACAATAAGCCCCCGTTACCTGAAGTCACCTGAGCCTATCACTGCTTCCTGAAACCTGAAAGAGCCCGTCGTAAACTTTCCGCGAGAGACACGGGCGATCCCGTTGTCCCAGCCCTGAAGACCGTGCTCCACCAGAGGCCGGAGGACCCTCCCCGCCCGGAGCCCAGGCTTGGGGGCTGGGCCTGAGAAGGGGGTTTCCATGAACGAGAGCACCAGGGTACCACACGAGCTGAGCCACATCCGGACCTGGTCACGGGGGGCCTGATATGAGCCGTGAAGGGGGCAGCCCAGCGGGGCTGATCTGAGCCAGCCGGGTGCTGGAGGCCTGAACCAGTCAGGACTGGGTGCAGTGCCCTCGGGGTGGGCTGCTTTAGGCCGGTCCTCTCCAGCTGTGCAGGGGTGGCTCCAAGAAGGGAGCTCGCTTCTAAGGATGCCCCCTGACTCTCTGCCCCCCGCCCCCAGTCCTTGAGCCAGACACATCACCCCCAGGCCCACCTTGAGGTCACCTGGGTGTGGAGAGCGTAGCCTCTGGCCTTTTCCAACTGAAAGCAAGATTTCGGAAGTCAGAGGCCACGCCCTGCACCTCACCTACGGATCTTCACCCAAGAGCACGTGCCAACCACCACCCTCAGGTCGCAGCGCCAGGCCTGTGGTCCCGCCCGCTGAGGCCCCAGGAGTCCTGGAGGGGCTCTCTGATCACATGAAAACATGACACCATCCAGTTCTTACGTGTCTCCCCCATCAGGTTGTAAGCTCTGGACAGGCTGGAATGTCTTTTGTTTGATTTTTTTCTCTTGGAATGCCAACCAAGCTGCGCTCTGCCCACAGATGCATAAGGCTTGCCAAGCCGTCCTCTGATTGGCCCCTCTTGTACCCTCCTCGTGCCCCACCACGTCTTAGAGATGCTTGCCTCTCGGGTCTTTAGATGTTTCTATGGCAGCCTTTGGCGGGGGGGGGCCAGCCTTCCCACAGTAACAGGGGCTGTGGCTTGAACGTTCCCAAGCCCTTCAGGGGCCCCAAGACGAACCAGTCTTGCAATCCAGGGCTCCTCCACCTTGGGAAGCCTGACCCCAGAATCCCACCCTAAGGAGGCAGATGTCCTGGGAAGAGGCCCAGAAGACAGCAAGCCCCGTTCCTAAGCCTGGGGGTGCGGGCAGGCTGCAACAGGGTTGTCTATGAAACAAGGGGTTTCCAGGCCACACAGCTGCCCTTCTGGTACATCCTTGGATGTGGGCCCTCAGTTACCATCAGGGAACTGCAGGACGGGACCAGCAGAGGCTGCCTAGCCCCCCCTCCAGCCCTGGACAGGGGGACCCCAGCCCAGGGCAGCTTCTGAGGAGACCACTCGGGACATTAGCTCTTAGAGCTATCTGGTGGGGAAAAGGCAAGACACACATGGCTGGAAATAATTTTCAAGTTCCATTTCAGATTCTCCTAAAATTTTCTGTGCTCTGGCATTTGGCCAGAGAGGATGTATTCATCTTCTCTCCGTGGTGTTTGAATGAAGCCAAGAGGAAGGGGGTCCCCCATTTTCTCAGCTCAGCTGCCTGAAGGCCAAGCAGGCCTGGCACTTTCTTCCTAAAGAAAATTGCAGGTCACCAGGAAGATGTTCTCATCTTCACCGTCATTAATAATTTTGACTCGGCGTCCTGCAGCTTACTTATGAGGAGAAGCCACATCTATCTTCCCTACTCCCCACCTGCCGGACAGAGAAAAATGGCTGCAGTTTTGTCGTGAAACGGCATGAGGCACAGTAGATCAAAGTGATGGCTGGGATCAAGGAAATGAGGAAGGTCAAAGTGAAGGAGTTAGGGCAGCTCCCCCTGGAAAGTGTTCCACAGGCTTCTTTTAAGTGAGTCAAGGTGCAAGGTGGAGTCCTTAAGTAATCATATTGTGATGTGACCTAATGGAGCAGAAAAATCCACAGGGTTCTCTTGGCTAATCAACTCTGAAGGGGGCCTGACTGTCAGAGCACAGAGGCATCACTAAGCCCCCTGTCCACCTGTAGCCAGGTCATGGTAGGCCAAGCAACTGCAGGTAACATGCAGCCTCCCAGATGCTGCTGGGCAAAAGGAAACTTACAAAGGGACAGTCCATATGCAAGTATCAGGTAGTACAGTCGCCCCGCGTTTTGCAAGCATCCTTTTGCTGGTGGACGTGTGTTAGAGGCCCCACGAGTGCTTGAGAACCAACGGGTGTGGTAGAAAGAGCACTGAACTGGGAATCAGAAGACCTGGGTTCTAGGCCTGGTTCTGCCACAAGTAGCTGTGAGACTCCGGGTCAGTTACTTGCCCTCTCTGGGCCTCAGTATGCTCATCTGTAACCCGAAGGGGCTGGATCAGATCACCTCCACGGGCCCTTCTTTGGCACTTCCCCAGCACATCACATGAACAGCTCCTGTTTGCTCAAGACGGACGCCTGCAGTGGTTTCACTTCACCATCAAAGCAGAGCAAGGCTGGTGCAGACCAGAGGGTATCTGCTGGTCACCCCTGGCATCCCCCAAACCCCTCAGGGCTCAGCGGGATCAAAACTATTTTCATCGTAAAGCTAAGGTGTTGTTTACCTTTGCCAATGTGTTGATACTTGCACTGATGGTGCTGAGTGTACGGTGGGTGCATTGCTGGGCCCCAGGGCCAGTCAAGGCAGGGCTGGTCATTGCGGTCGTCATGGGGCACTGAAGGTGGGGGAATGGCAGAAGAAAAATAGCTAGTTTCCCTTAGGAATGCCCTTGATGAAACAGTAAACGTGAATTTTATCGCATCTCAACTCCTGATACACTTTGTACAATATTCTCTGGGATGCTGAGGGAGGTACCCAGAAAGCACTTGGGCTGCACATCAGGATGTGGTGGGGTGTCAGGAGGAAAAGCCCACGTGCCGGTGAGTCGTGGGCCGAAGCAGCCGTTTTCTACACGGAACAGTATTTTCACTCAAAAGAACAATCTGTATGACAATTATGTAGACTCTGGTACTTGACAGCCATTTTTTTCAAAAATCAGTGAGCCGGTCACTTCGAGAACAATTCACAGTATTTTTCTGGCCAGTGACAAAATTGGATCTTTCCAGAGGAAACTAGAATTTTGGAAAACTTGGATCTGTCGATGTGACCTTGACAGCTGCCCAGTACTTAAAAACTTTTCTAATAAGATTAGTATGAACACATATAATTTCTTTTATAATGAGATGTGTCAACCTTGAAAAGACCTGCACAAACATTTTCCAGAGAAGTTTAATGTGTGATGTTCCAAAAATCTCACATGGGGGCTTCGAGCAGAGGCCAGGGATGCTGTACAATGCACAGGCCAGCCCCCCAATACCAAGAATTATCTGGTCCAAGATTTCGAGAGTGCCATGGTTGAGAAACCCTGATATAAAAATAACACTACCCCCTCACTCAAGTTTTTTGTTTCACAAATATTTACATGAGCATGTAATGGGCGTATTATTGTTATGTTTAAGTTAATAGATTTTTTTTAATTTCACAGTTTTAATTTGTAATACAGGAATCATCAATAGATGTAACCCATCTAAACAAAAGCTCTTTGGTGTCCTTAGTGACTTTCAAGATTATAAAGGGGTTCTGAAGCCAAAACGTTTGAGGACTCCCGAGACAGGCAGGAGAGGGTACAGATTACAAAACAAAATTTGCTGAGCAGGTCTACACGTTGGCCACCATAAAAATAAGAGCCCTTCATGGCAGGCCACACCTCGAGAAAGGACGGTGTCTAGAGCGAGGCCAGGTGAAGAGGCAAGTGCAGGGGGAAGGGTACCAACTTCAGGGTACCCTGTGATGTGTCAGGGTTTGGAATCACTGCGAGGGAAGCAGCAAGGGCTGAAATGCATTCACTGCTCCCCAAAAGCTTACTGCCTAGAAGGGAAGATAGACACACAAACTGCAATTGTAATTAACATATGGGTAGGAAGAAGGGAGATATATGTACGGGGTTAGTGAGATCAGCGGGCAGGAGCCTATGGTTAAGGGTTGGCGTCGGGGCCGGGGAGGGGGTGGGCAGAGGTGGAGGTAAAGGAGACAGGGACGGCTCCCCCGAGAAAGTGATGTCTGAGTTGAGTTTTGAAGGATGAGTAGGAATTTGGTCACTGGGTGTGGGAGGGGCCAGTGCAGCAGGGGCCCTGCAGGAGAAGGTGGCGTTCCAGGCACTGGGAACAGCACAAGCAAAGGCGCACAGGTACGAAACGGCACAGGAGATTTGGAGAAGGTATGAAAGGATGAGGAGAAAACGAAACCTGGACTAGATATGCCCCCCACACAAAACAAATGCAATGCCACCAATAAAACTAACATTAGTAAATCAAGAAAGAACAGCTCTGATAATATCAAATATCTATTTTTAGAAGAGAATCAGCTGGTTCATCATTTAGGTATTCTGATACAAAGTACCTATTGGGGAAAACAAAAATGAGACCTTGCTCTCTTGTCTAGACACAGCATAAAATGCTCTGGGCGCCCTTCACCCCCTCACACACCCTTCTCTGTCTTTACACTCTTCCCATCTCGGGTCCACCAGGGCTCTCCAGAACATTCACTGTGGGTCATCAGATTCTGCTGAGAAAGGGCAGCCCTCACGCTCCCAGCTCATTAGCACGGACGCCCCAGAGTTCACTCCGCATTTTTCAGAAAGGGTCCTCCTGGTTAGTTCATTCAAAGACACGCACAATTGTTTTTCTTACCAGAGGAATCAGTCGAGGTGGGTGCACTTATTTTTGAACAAGTAAATGAACACCATTCTAGAAAACGGGGCCAGCCCACTGCACTAAAGCACACTGAGGTGGGAGGAGGCCCTGCTAGTTGCTTAAAATAAAAGAGCAACGGGAAGAGAAAAGCACAATTTTCTAACAGCGTCATTGCCCATCTAGTCCCACCAACAGCCTCCATCAGAGGCCGAGCTCATGGGAAGCGCATAGCTTCCCATTTCCCAGGCGTCGGGGGAGAGCCAGCCCTTTCCAACAGGTATTGCTGGCTGCACAAGAAGTCTTTCTGACACACATCTGGGATGCTGCTTCCAGTACAAGTCTGATTGGTCCCCCTTGAATTAAAGAGGTCTAGCTGGTCCCCAGCCCGGAGCCTCGGCTCCCAGACCCCGCTCAGAGGGCCTAGGCAGGGTGTCATGGGGCGACCCACAAGGGTCAAACCAGGATGGGCGTCTTCCCAGAACAGCAGGCAGCCTATGCAGCACGGCCAGAGTGAGGCTGTGCAGGGGGTCAGGAAGGGGGAGTGAGGTGTTGGGAAGGAGGGCTGGTGATTCTGCGAACAGGAGAAGGAAGCTATGAAGCGGGGCAGAGGCCCGGCAGCAGCTGAGATGGGACATTTAGGGCAGACTGGGGGCGAACAGCAAAGGCGTGAGGATGCCAGCGGTGGGTGACGAGCGAGTCCCTACTTATGAACAGACAGCCTGACTGCAAGCGTCTCACCCTTAGAGGCCTCGCTTACACCCCTCTGGTCAGTAACCCAAGAGTGGGGGATCACTTCCGGACTTCGTGAACATCTACGGGCCCACGTCCGGGAGGGCTGTGGGCAGTGTGCGTGCCTGAGGAGGTGAGCTCGGCAAGGAGGAGGGTGCCGTGCTTCCCCAGGAGAGCCGTGGCCCCTCCCACCATGCCGGGCCAGGATGCAGGCCTAGAGTGAAGGCTTATCAATCGAGTCTCTAAATCCAGGTGGAATCATACAGGAGCCCCTGTTGGTGAGACCAGGAGGTGCAGGGCTCAGAGATGGTTGTCCTGAGGGACCGACAGACCTCATACCTGACCGCAGGAAACACCCATCATCACAGGTCCCACGGATGGACGGGCAGGCTGCACATGCACGTGTGCTGGGGCCATCGCTAAGGGGGGATTCCAGGCTGGCGAGTATTTCATCCACAGGAGGATCCAATGTCAGGTGTTAGGTCAGAACAAAGAGCTGTGTGTGCCAGCTACAATGGCCACCTTCCCCCTCCCAGCCCGTCAAAGCCATCAGACCAGCAAACGGAACCATCAGCACTGCCCCAATGACCCTCGAGTAACCCCGAGATGCGCTCGTTTACCCAGTTTATCAGAAGCTAGTGGCTGAAACACCATAGCTGCTATAACAATAACAATGAAGACTCAAATAATAGCTAACAGTGCCAGGCTACCACGTCGGTGCCCCTGCTCTCACCCCTTGAAGCAGGCCAGCCCATCGCTGCATCGCCTGGGTTTCTCCCTGTTTTGCTCTCTTGCCCCAGGAGTTGCAGCGGCATCCACACTCTGCCCTGAACGTACCAGCCTAGCTCCTGTCATTGAAACGGTGCTATTGGCACGACCTGGATGCCTAGCCTTTCCCGCCGAGGCAGATTTGACCTCTACATTTCCTCTCTGACCGAGACGTTCACTCAACACACACTGATCACAAGAAATATCTAGAGGGAACTGAGAATGTGGCCAGAAAATCAGATTTTGCAAAAAGACTAAAAGGGAGCGACTTTGGGGGAAATGTGCTGGTCTCCCTGGGACTTTGCCCTGGGAAGGTGAGCTCCAGGGCTGCCAGAGACCATGGTCCCAAGGCTGTTGTCTGGACCAGGCATCCTTCCCCTTGTTCCCATCCCCTTAGACATCAACAGGCCAAAATAGTACAAGAAGCCAGGTGCCATAGCAGAGAAATGCCCGGGAGGGTGATCGCCATGAGGTCCAGGAAAGCATCGGATGCAGAAGAGTGTTCCCAGCAACTGGGAATTGCACTCTCCTTGACCCAGAATGGCCAGGAAACAAAGCTCCATAGCACATCTGATAAGAAAGGAAATTAACCCAAATCCTTGTCTTGGTTCCAGGCTAAGGAGGAATAGGACAATAGCCTTCTCACTCCTGGCCACTTCCATAGATGTATGGAAAAACACGAAGACTTTGAGATCACCCTGTACATAATATATTGAAAATATCACAGGGAGACATAAGAGTGAATGGGTGGGGCGGGGGTGGGAACTTTGAACCAGGTTCGAAAAGATGATGTTTAAGCTGAAAGCAGACTATTAAAATAGATTCAGTTATACGAAGATTTGGGGGAGTGTATCACGGGAAGGGAAACCAATGCAAGTCTCTAAGGTAGGGACAAACTTGGGGAACAGAAACAAAGGCAGCTGTGGCCGGGGAGTACCAGATGTAGGGGGGAAAGGCAAGGCTGACACTGACCAGGTTGGAGGGGCCGGGTTGTGTGTATAAGTCAGGAGCCCCCAGGCCAGGGAAATGGGTCTGGATTTTATCACAGGTCGGATGGACAGCACTTGGAAAGTTTTAACCAGGAAGGGTGGTGTGGTCAGTTCATGGTTAAAGATAACTCCGCATGGTAGCGCTCCTGGCGGGGAATCATGAGGGCTTTGACCAGGGTGGGAGACAAAGCCGTACCGGTTTGGGAAATGTCTTAGAGGCAGTCTTGACAAGACTTTATGGTAGATTGGATGTGACTGGGGGGAGAAGGGAACCGAGGACGACCCCTAGGGTTTTCCTTGAGCAATCCTAGGTGGATGGTGGGCCACTTAGACGGAAGGGAAGGGGAAGCAGGTTTGGGAGTCATCATTAAGAACGCTGGTTTGGGACATGTCGAATTTGAGAATTAATAGCTTATAAAATGTAATGCTATCATAGGACACATAACGCTTCCCTGGAGCTGCGGTTTTTTTCCCTGGGGTTTTAAGGTCTACAGGGAGGAACACATGCAGGGCCCACAGGGTTATATATCATCTTCAAGGTCACCAAACAATGGCTTTGTCCTTGGACCACTCATTCATTCATTCATTTACCCCACAAACACACATGTATGTCCCAGAGAGAAGGTCTACACTTTCCTCAAGCTTCATAATAATCCAACCCATAAAAGACTTTGGATCTAGAATCTGTCATTTTACTTTTCAAGAATTATCTTTGGTAGCAGAGGTAGGCGCAGAACAATACAGTTGAGGCCAAAGTATGGCCTCATATCCCCCAGTAGAGAGTGCATCCGAGGGGATTCACAACACCTCCAGGACCCACCCTGGGATCCCAGCCACACTGTACGTCCAAATGGGAATTTCCTATTTCCCATCCCCCCAGGAGGGACTGGGCAGTTGACGTGCCAGGGGAGGGGAACAGGTCAGAGGTGGGTTGCTGCTCTGGAGCCTTGGACAGAGCTGCCACCGGTTCCTGTCTCTCCCCCCTGCACAGCGTTCTTCTTGAAGGTACGCTCTGAAAAGTCATTTTCCTATCTGTCTTTGGTTTTTTATTCTTTCTCATTTTCACTTTTGTATTTCTGCCTTCTCTGTTTAAAAGAAGAAATAATAGCCACCCTACAATTTGCTTTTCAATTATTTTATCAAGTCTTCAGATTTTCCGAGCTCCAAAACAGTTTGTTTCAGTATTATTTCCATTGCTCTGCTTTCCTTGTGTTTCTTTTCTCCATTTCTAACTTTTTTAGCTAGATGCTCAAGTGTCCGATTCATTACCACACTTTCATTTTTAGTTTAGTATTAAATGCTATGAATTTTCCTCTTTGTATAACATTGGCTCTATTCCACAGATCTTGATATAAAGTGTTTCCACTGTCAGTATTTTAAATAATTGTGCAGTCTGGGTTTTTGTGATTTTTTTTTTCTGATTCAAAGTTTATTTAGAAGAGTTTTGAGATTTCCAGAGTTGTTTTTAGATTTCTGTGACTTGTTTTCTAAATTTACTGAAATGTGATTATAGAAAATTTTATTTTTCAAACAACGTTGAGGTCTTCTTTGTAATTCAAAGGGTAAATTCTGAGGAATGGTTTATGGTCACCTAATGTTGAACATTTGTCAAATATTTTTAATTACATTACACAGATGTTTTATACCCAGGGGAATTTTAAACTCTTTGAACAGAACCGTCTGCTGAGCCAGCAGAGCTTTGTGTGTGAGTCCTCAGGGACAGCCAACAATAGATTTTCCCCTTCTTTGCGCATTTATTCCACAAACATGGAGAACGTTGAGCACCCACTTTGTGCTAGGACTTCCACAGGGCCCTGGGAACACAGGAGTGAGGCCTGATGGTTATGGATGGACACATGCTCACCACATGGTCATGAGTCCAGAGGCTTTCCCGGTAGAGGGGACAGTGAGAGTGTCACCCCGTGATGGAGAAAGACCAAAGCCCAGGAGTCCCTAGAAGCCTAGACATGCCAACCTTGAGATTCGGTCCATCACCCAGCTTCTGGGAATATTCAAAGCAGATGATGACTTGGAGCAAAAGGGGGAACTGTTCCAAAGCAAGTGGCAAGGTGAGCCATGCAGATGAAGTGTTGGAGACCTACAGAGGGTGACCACAAGACCTTGAAGAAAAGCAGAGAAGCATTTCTTCTTCTCAAAAGCCCAATTCTGTCCAGTGAGCTGAAAGCTCTTGATGGTCCGCTGGGAGCTCGGGAGACTGACAGACACCTCCTCGTCCCTACACAGGGGGTTGCTGACCTGAGAAAATGAGTAAGTGAAGCAGTGATCAAAGTCAAGCTCCTGGAAGTGGGTCCTCATGCATTTGGTAATCCAGGTGGAGCATCTGACAGAGAACATTACTCCCCAATCCCTGGGCACAGGGTAGAAGGCCTGGCTCCCACCCTCCAGAAGCCCCTCTTAGCTGCCATGACTTCCTCCCCCTCCCACCTCCTGCTCCTCCTTCCCTCCATTTATCCCCCAATCCTACGTTTCCATGGATACAAATTCAAGGAAGCTGGGCGGACCACTGCCTCCCCAAAGCGGGCTCCTGCCCGGGCTCAGTGATTCACCCCATCCTCCCCTGGGGCTGGGTCTCCCCTGGACCCCCTCCCTCAAAACAGGAGTGAGTTCCCTCCCAGGGTCCCCAAGCCTCCACAAGGCCACACTCGTCAAAATCACGAAAGACCAAGAGGACCTTAAGACACTGTTTGTTTCTCAAAACATTTTTGTATTATCTGCATTTATTTTTCATTTAGAAAACTTCTAAATGGCAATTGTGCTTTTGCTCTACTTGCATCTTGATAGAATTATAAATTTCAGGACAGTTTTAGAAAATAGAGATCATTTAAGATGCTCCCATTGTATTATCTTTTCTAGAAAATATAAGTAGTAAATTTTCATTTAATGATTCACTCCACTACTCCCTGAAAATATATAGCATCTCTGAGTGGTTCAGCAATAAAGGACATTTGAAATAGCAAAACCTGTATCCCTCTGTTAATGTTTCTGTGTTCCTCAGTGACAAAAAGGTGGAAGTTATTTGTTGATCTCAATAGATCATGATTGATCTTTTAAAAATTAATGTTAGATGTTAGATCCTGATATACCCCTCCCAAATGTTTCTTCCTGTAAATGTGACCTGGCTTCTGAAGGAGATCCCAAGGAAAACATCACAGCCAGAAGGTTGCTCCACAATTGCCAAATTCACATCCTTACCCTTCTTTGATGGGACATCTCTATCAATGAAAATCCTGGGTCACACCCCCAAACAGGTATTTCTTTGTATGTAAGTTATATGTGTGTACCTCTGTATTAATATATTTATTGTAAAGCGAACAGAAAATGCTTTTTGAAAGAATGCCATGAAAATTTTTAACTGTTCCCAATATATTTAAATTTACTTATTAATTATGCAAAATGTTTGCTCTCCTTAAAATGCTAAACCACAACCATATTTTTAGTGAGAGCAATGTGGTGGAATTTGCATCATTTTTTTGAAAAAAAAACTTTGGTAATTATGCTTTGGCATACATCAATTCAAATACCTCAGACACAAAACTTTTAATACATCAATTCATGCTTGCTTTTATGATCCTCAGAGCTAAGAAAGGTAACTCACAAGGGCACTATGGACTCACCACACAGTCTATGGCCATACCACCCTGAACGTGCCCAATCTCAGAAGCTAAGCAGGGTTGGGTAACCAGTACTTGGGTGGGAGACACACCACACAAAGTGCATCATTAACAAGAGGAAGTAAGTCTGTATTTTTAAAGCCTAGAGAATTGGCGGGGGCGGGTTTAAGTCAACTTCTTATCCAATTAAGTCTTTCATTGTTTTTTAGCTCATAATGATAGTGATGGAGAGATTGTTCCAGGCACAGAAGAAGGGTTGATTCTGCTGTTTTTCTTGCTGTTTTCTTGTCTTTGCAAAATCACTGTTGTCTTTAATCCATGCATTTATTCGAGGAATCTTTAAGTCACTCACCCATTTTAAGGTTTAGTTTGGTTCAAACTAGATAATACATTTTAACGTGGCTTGGGGAAATGGCAAAACCTTGCAGCGTGCTGAAAGCTCACAAACCAGTAGGGAGGCCACTGCCAACACCTTTGCATAATGAACCTCCTCCTTCCCTCAGTACCCTACAGGGGGCGCCATACAAGGAACTGGCACAGGGCTCCAATCACTATCCAGATCGATTATTTTTAAAGACAAAATAAGAATCAACACAAGGTCTAATATCTTCATCCTGTGCCTCAATGGTTTGTGTGGGCATCCCAGTAGAGGCCACCCTATTTGTTTTCCAGATGCAGAAAGACGAGGCACACGCAAGTGATGACTTGCCCCAGGTCACACAAACATTACAGTCAGAAGACCTGGCTACACCAAACACCCAGGGCTCTCTCCACACCACATGGCACCTAAATCTTCTGCCTGACCACCCTCTCCATTCCTGGCCCTGTTTGGGATGCCTAATTCCCACAGAGAACAATGAATGCTCCAAAATTAAGACAACAATTTCACGCACGAGAGCAAATGGGTGGATGAGAGCAAGTTTATCTGGGTGACACAGAAGGCACCACTTTTTATGACTATTGGATAAACGTGAGGTCCCAGAGAGTCACCCCCATCTTTACTTCCCATGTGGCTCACTCTGAGTCAGATGGTAACAGTAGCTGTTGCCAACGGAAATGATAACACATTGAATTAGTGTGTATTGAAAAGTGTGAGCATCAGTAGCTGTTGCTGAGAATGAAGGCTGTAACCGTGAGCTAACAGTGGAGTTTTACGCCAACAAGTCAATCAGGAAAGACGCTGGGATGGAAGCTGAGAAAAGGCGAATCTAACATTTTAGAGAAATAAGGAAGTTATCAGAAAATACATCAGTTTTTGTTTTTTTTAAATCGATCACAGATGACAATGCCCTCAGTTGTGTCGGTGGCATCACCCTTAAATGAGGTGTGACACTGGGGCCAATGAGCCTGTTCCACTGAGACCAGCGCTACCCAGGAGCGGGGCCAGGAGAGGCCACCTAGAGCAGTGTCTCCAGGCACTGGGATTTAATAGATAAGGAAAATTCTGAAAGTTTGGGACTCCATAAAGGATTGCTTGTTTTTTGATCTGTCCAAATAAGGGCATAAAAACAAATAGGGGAGAAATCAATAAATTTAAGACATCGAAGTTTGAATGAAAAAATAATATACAAATTTGAGATAAAGTGTAAAAGAGACTTGTTTTTCACTGCTTTATCTAAATTGCAAAATGAATATGAATATAGAAAATGTAAATGACACATCAAAAAGTGTGAACCATAAAATTAAGTGACATATGACAAGTTGGGATACTTTTGTGAATATTTTCCTTAGGGGTTGATGTTTTTAAACTCTAGACTATTTTACAAATCAACATGAAAAACGTTAATGCCCAGTGGACATATGGGCCAAGTTCTTGAACAGAAAAATCACAGAAATTAAAATATCACTGAAAATTAAATGCTTCCAATTGTTGAAAAAGAAATGACCACCATTTTCAAAAGGACATTTTAATGCCAAAAAGGTAATCTCTCCATCTCAGAGGGTAAAGAACAGTCCTTGAAACTGACTGTGCCTAGTATTACGAAAACTCACCACACTTCTTATTTTTCTTATTTCACCATGAACCAATGACAAAAACCAGGGTGGGGACCACTATTTGCATCTCTGACCTAGAAAATTCTGAGTACGTGGCAAGCCTGTACAAATTGATGGAGGGCCCCAAACCGCGTGGACACCCAGGGATTGCTGGGCTGTCAAGGAGGCCACTTGGATGCATGTGTCTGATGGCCCTGGAGCCTCCAGAGAGAAACAGTAGAAATCCTCAGGAACGACCCCAGTGGCCCCAGGACCCTAGAATGAAGAGGGTCTACAAAAAACCACGTCAACCTCTTGGTTGGGGGGCAGCGGGGGGGCAGCCCATGAACGCAGGTGTGGTCAGGAGAATGTTCTGCCTTGAGACCTGTTCGTTGGACACAAGGGGCTGACATCCAGACCCTGTGTGTTCTCAGTTTTTCATCACAGGAGGCTGACGGTTCAAGACCAGCTTTATGGCACTTGTCAGCTGCAGCCACTGAGAAATGAGATAAATCTAGATAAACGACAACAGCCCTTGGGGAGAAGCACCAGTGACATTCACACAGGTGGTGGGAGTCACCACTGCAGCTGAAGGAGCTCGCCTGCCACGTGGGTGCCCGGCACCGGGGCTGAAGCAGGGGAGGGACCTTGCATGAGACCCCCTCTACTTCTCTGGACACAACATACCCATCTGGGGTGATATGGAGCCTCAAAGGTCTTCAACTCACAGAGCAGAGGCAGGAGGCCCAGCTCCTCCCTGGGGTGTCCCCAGGCTCCACGCCCCCACCCCCCCACCAGAGGATGCTGTGTCTTTATCTGCAGGTATTAAAGGGTTGGCATAGCTAGCTCTGCATTCCCCAGACCCTAGAGAGTCCTAGCCTTCGATTACAGCAGTAAGTAATCAGGCAAGACAGACAAAGACTTCCAAACCCACAGGTACCCCTGACATATTTTGAGCACCCACACGTGTCCGGCCCTTCATGTAACCACTTGATCTGGAGCATGTCCTGTGAACCTCACCGAATCACTTCAGGCTGTTCAGTGGCCCCATTTAGCAGCAGATGACACTGAGGTTAGAAGAGCTCAGAGACAGTTCGAAAGCTCACACAGTAAACGGCAAAGCTGAGATTCACACCCAGGTCTGTCTACTCCCAAAACCCCTGTTTTAGGCACAAACACTCCCAGAAAGTGTTTCTGGGAGTAAAAGCTAAAAATAACCTGAAAGTAGATTAGAAGGAGAATGATTAAAGAAACCATGCAGTCCCCATAGTGTAACAGAGCAGGACGCTATGGGGCCTTCCCGGACCAGACACCCACCCCCTATGTCCTCCACCAGCCTCTTGTCTGTAGAAAACCTTTAGCCTCCTAGGCCTTTCCCGAGTTCCAAAGAGTAAATCTAATCAGAGAAATGAGAAAATGCAGAAAGAAAGAAAAACAGTCAAGCAAGACAAAATAGTAATAGTTTAGCCATTAAACAAAGTCAAGGACATTTAGTTCCTCCTCAAGGGCTATAGATAACATCCTAAGCCAAGACCTTCAAGCTGTTTTGCAGATACAGAAGCCCCCACTGGGCAGGAGAAGTTAACAGTATGCTGCCCACAAGCACATAGACCCCAGACCGGTTGGAACCAGAAGGCTGAAGATGCTGACTCCCGATTACCTCACCACCAACCAATCAGAATGTCCACGAGGCAATGACACATCCCACAACACCCCTCCCTCACCCTGTCTTTAAAAACCTTTCCCTGAAAGCCTTTGGAGATTTCCGGTCTTTTAAACACTAACTACCTGGACTCCTTGCTTGGCGCCTACAATAAACATTGCAGTTTCCTTCACCAAAACCTGGTGTCAGTAGATTGGCTTTACTGCTCCCTCGGGGGAGTGGACCCAAGCTCGGTTCAGTAAAAATAGTATGTGATTGTATGCAGCTATTGAACAGAAGTGAGCCAGATATTTATGTATTAACCTAGATGCTTTGTTATACGGTTAAGAGAGGAAAAAGGAAGTTACAGAAAATACATATTGTATTATGCCATTTTTGTTTTGATAACGTTCCTACATGTGTGACTATCTTTGCAGAGGCATAGAAACCCTATGGAAGTATACAGTGCAAAGGAACCTTGGATACCTCAGGGAGGTGGTTGAAGGGGAAAAGGATGATCATCTAGTTTATCATTTGAATTGTTAGAACACGAATATTTAAGGTCCATAACTTAAAAGCAAAAAGAAGACCCTTGTTTTTGTGTACTTTGGACACACAGTAGGAGCTGAGTAAATGTTTGCTGAATTGAATCAAGTTGAGCCGACTGAACCCTCCAGTCTGCTAGACCCCCCCACCAGCGAGGCAGGCTGCTCAGATCAGGAACAGGGAAGCTGTACTCCCAGAGACAGAGGCTAGGGCACTGGTGGAGAGCACGGGCAGCCTCACCTGCTGAATCCTTCTCTCCATCACCCGGGCCTCAATGCTGCAACTGATCAGCTGGAAATAACCAGCTTGTTGTTTAACTGACTCATGGCTTTTGCATTTCCAGGCCGCACAATCACATGAGCAGCCTCATAACCCAATTACGGCCGCGCACCCAGCCAAAACTTTGTGCAAAATGGGGCAGCCGAACCTGGCCTGCATCATTGCCTCCTCTTAGAAGAACCACCGGCAGCATGAAATCTTTAGTCTATTAATAGAGATCTCCTGCACTCTGACAGGAGCAGCTCATAAAAAGAGAAAGCCGATACATGGGTTCCGATGGATGAAACCGGAATTTTGTCACAGTGGCTCAGCCCCCGGCTTACCTGGGGCTGCCAGCGTTGAAAAGATGGAGAGCTTTTGCCTTTCAAAGGCATGAACTTGAAAGTTACCCAGCGTTCCTGTGGAAACCGTATTAAGGTGTTTTAAAAGCGAGTGTCAATGACAAATGTGACAGAGCTGTGAGGCAAGAAAAGCCTAGTATATCTCAGGACTTTAGGTGAACTCACTGCATAGCTGGATCACGCCCATCCTCACCAAGTCGTGACTTTTTATAGGTGGGTAAAGGGGACCCAAGGAGCCCAATAACCTTCACTCAAAGTCATAGGGCAGCGACGGCCTCACCTTAGACCAACCTCAGCACGTGTGGACTCTGGTCCTGGACCCATCCCGTCCCCGCCCCTCCTTCCAACCACCATCACTCCTCCTAAGAAGGAATCAGTCAGATCTGGGCCTCTGTTGGCTTTCTGACACTGAGTGGTATCTGAGACCAAGCACTGGGTTCGCTACAGGTGACATGTAACAAGTTGAATCCCACAGCTAGGACACGGAAAGAACCCACGAGTCTGTGAGGCTCAAGAAGGTGCAGATGAAAACATGTGATGTTATCACAGGAAGGAAAAAATCATCCTCTTCAGCCATCCAGCGCTGTGCGGTTTTGAAAGCACTCTGCAGGTGGAACCTCATGAACCTTGTATGACAAGCCCCTCCGCTGTTGGGTGGCAGGACTGGCCTAATTATCCCCATTTAATACAGGAGGACATTGGCGCAGCGGGGAGGAGGCAGAGCCCAGACCAGGGACTCTGCTACCCCCTGGCCCAGCTCGCTTTCTGCACCATTTACAGAGCAAAGTAAAGAAAACCTCTCCAGACATGCCTCTCCCTGGGACACCTCGGCCCTGCCCCAGAGCGAGGAATCCCACCAGCCACAGCTGAGCTGGGGCGCTTCCCCAGGGCCCCCCAGTTGGTCCTGCCCTTTCATCATGGATCACGTAAACCTCCAGACCCTGCGGAAATCGCAGCTGGAAAGTGAGTTATTAAACAAAAAAAAGACGGAGATTCATCCATCCCCCCAACACACGCACACACACACACACACACACACACACACACCAGTGTCCGGAAATTCCTTCAGCTAAATTTTCTTGGAAGCTCCTCTGTGACCTGTCCCATTGTGAGAGAGGAAAACACGGATGAAACCACCGAGAATCTGGACGCAGTGCTACTTTATGGTGTATGTGTGGGCGTGAGTGGGTGTGGGTGTGTGTGCTGGGAGGGGGAGCTTTCGCTCAGGTTATGTTAAAATTAGCCTATCCGGGAAATGAAAAGCGGGTCTGCTTTTCATTTTGCACACGTGAGAAACTACAAAGTAAACGGTACTTGACAAAAATCTTCGTTTCCCTACGATCTCTTCTTGCCGGTGCCGAGTAGCCCTCGGTGAGTGGCGTCAATGTAGGGGTCTCTCTGGGGCACATCGGTGTCAGCTTTCTCCTCCCTAGGCTGCACTGTCCTGGGTTCCACAACCGTCCCGAATGGGTTTTAACAGTGGTGGTTTCCTTTTTTACTATCTGGACCTCTGGGTCACAGAGTTTGTCGTGCTCCGGGTCAAGACAGACAATGGTCATTGTCGTGTGTAAGGTCCCTCATTTTTCCTTTCATGCCCCCTCCTCATTCACCCCACACACTGTGAAGGAAGCTTCCATATTCTTTAACCTCTACAGCTTGATCCAAACTCCTCTCTGCCTTCATGAGAAAATCCCTGCTCCTTTAGTGCCCCCAAGAGCATCCTGTATCCCTCCTGGGTGCTGCCGGCCAGCACCTACTGCTAACCCTCATTCCTCCCATTTGTCCTCCAGGTGTATCAACGTGCTCAAGCACCTCCCCCTCACACCGCCACCTAGCCAGCTCCCCTGACTGTGACCCTGTGCCTCTCTCTCCCTTGGGCTTCTAGAAAGCGCAGACCACAAATTCTCCACTTGCTTATCCCCAATCACTCCCTATCCCATGGTTCAGACTCTCAAGGGAAACCGTTCTTGCCAATATCACTAGTGACCTTGACTTTGCTCATTTAATTAACATCTTTCAGCCCTAACCTTGCTTGACTGCAGCCTTTCATTCTATGTACCCCTCCTTCTTGAGGCCTGATCTTTCCCTGATCGCTGGGACTCCATTCCCTCGTGGTTTTAATCCTCTGGGGTCCGCTCCCCTCCACCAACCTTTAATCTGGAGTGTTCCCCAAGTCCCAAACTTGCCTCTGCCCCCCCGATTCTCTGAGCCTGACCTCCCTGGCTTCCCCTTTCCCTCCCCCCCGCCACCATCACCCCCACCCCCCTCCACCCCCCCGCGGTGAATGACATCACCTGCCACCCTGACTCAGAGGCTTCTGCCTCCTGGAAGTCTGTCTGGGTTTTTGCTCCTTCTTAAGCCCCACATTCAGAGGGTCACCAGAGCTGGTGATTCCACCTCCGTGCCCTCTCTGAGGTTGGCTCCGGCCCCCTGCCCACCGGCGGGTGCTGCTTTGACCAGACCCCCATCCTTTTCAAGCTGAGCCTCCCAACTGGCCTTGCTTCTGGTCTGACTTTCTCCCAACTCGTTCTCTGAAATGCAGGCAGAGGGATGTTTCTAGAATAGAAATCTAAGTCAGTCCCACGGATTTCAAAACCAAGTCTAAATTCCTCGGTGTGGTGCCCAGGGCCCTGCAGGATCTGGCCAGGCCTGGTCTCTAAGGCCCTGAGTCTCTCTAACTCCCCTCCCTCATCCCTCAGGATTCAGCAACCCACCCCCGGGCACCTTCCCTGCACCCACCCCCCTGCTCCCAGCCGGGTTCTCTTTCCTCGACCTCCCACCGCTCCTGGTGCTGTGTGGGATTATCCACGCCCCCTCCACTAGGCTATAAACACCTCATCTTTTGCTTCTGTGTTTTCCAGTGCCTATCACAGTGCCTGGGCCCCAGTGGTTGCTCCGGAAACGTTGGGTGGATGGACGGGTAGCTAGATGCACAAATGTTTTACTCTCTGTGGGTCAAACCCTGCCTCAAGTATATTATATTATGGTTGGTTCTTGGTACCAAAAGGGACAGGTTCAGATAAAGTCAACCGGTGCAATGAAGTGACTTGAAGCTATGTCACTTAAGATTTTTAAAGGGGTGGGAGTGGGGTAAGGGAAAGGGACCTAATATTTATTGAGTAGCTACTTATGGCTTCTTAGTGGGCACTTTTTAAAATGTGATCTCATTTAATCGCCATAAGAATAACCTGAAATCAATCTCATGTTCCTTTTCCAGATCCAGAATTAAGGCACAGAAACATCAACGTGACAGAGGCTACCTGTCTAAGTGGGAAAACCTGAACTGAAATGCAGGTCTCCGTTTCATTCCAAATCCTGTGTTCTCTCCACCAAGATCTGCCCAGTGAAGGTTGGAATGAGCGGGGAGGAGGTGGGGACCAATGACAGGACTGCGGTGAGGGTCCTAGTGAAAGACGCCAACCACCTGAACCAGCACAGTGACCGTGGGAATTCGGAGACGGATGTGGATTTAAAGGCTCCCTCGAAGGAGCATCACACAGCGTGATGCTCAGTTGGACACGCAGATGAGAGAGCCAAGAGTGGGCGTGATTTCTGGGGCAACTGGATGGATGAAGGTGTCCCAGCAGAGAAAGATCTGTTTTCTGTGACCTTCAGAGCGACATGACAGGAGTCAGATTCCTGCTCTCTACAAGGACGGACTCTCTGGCCGGGACGAAAGGGGACAGAAGTGGAGGGTGATGGACACGGGCTCGGTGCCCCTTGGCAGGGACACGGGGGACAGTGGTCACAAGGGTTAATAAGGTGGGGCCTGAAGGGAACGCCCTTCAAGCCGTGGCTCTGATCCACTCCAACAGGTGCTGAAGGGGTTGGGAAAACTGCGTTGTTTCTTCAGCTCTCCCTCAACCTGCACAGGGGTGCAAGCACGGGGCTTACTGCAGGTCGAGAGGAGGGACCTACAAGTGGAACTTCCAGCTCACAGGCACATATGGCCCTGACTCCCTCCCCCTTCACCACGCGGCTCCAACAACCCACTTTATATTGTCTGGTTTTTTGCTTGGAAGGAAACATGCAAACTATCATATTAACTTCCTTTAAATTCAATGGTACTCTGTGTGTGATCAAATAAACTAATTTGGTTAAAACGGAACATTTTTGGTACAGCTTCTAGGGTTTTTTGTTTGTTTGTCTGTTTTCGTTTTTTGGTTTTTGGTTTTTTTGCGGTACGCTGGCCCCTCACTGCTGCGGCCTCTCCCGCTGCGGAACACAGGCTCCGGACGCGCAGGCTCAGCGGCCATGGCTCACAGGCCCAACCGCTCCGCGGCACGTGGAATCTTCCCGGACCGGGGCACGGACCCGTGTCCTCTGCATCGGCAGGCGGACGCCCAACCACTGCGCCACCAGGGAAGCCCACTTCTAGGGTTTTTGCTTCTGCTCTTATTGACTAATTATTTTAAGCCATCCAGCTGTGCTCACTGGCTGCCTCGCCCTTGGATGGTCTGATGTCTGGGATGCACAGACAGTGACTTGGCCTAGCTCCTCTTATCCATTTGATCTCAGCTCACAGCGGGTGGCCAGTTCATTTCCAGGTAGGACACAAGGACCCGCTTCCCCATCTCCCCTTGTTTATCACTGAGATAAACCCAGGCAATTCCAGGGAGGAGGCCTCTGTCCAGTGGCGGGGCGGGGGATGGAGCAGCTTTTGTTCTTTCCAACGGTTGATAATGGAGAGACTGGCTCTGGCCCAAACCCCAGAACCGCAGCCCGGCAGTCTGACCCCTCAGAGGCTCGTGGGAAATACAGACCACAAGCCATCTTTGCATCTTATCCCCTCGTTTTACAGATGAGAAAACTGAGCCCCACAAAGTTAAAGGGAGAGCCGGTTACGAGCTGCTTGTAACTCCAGGCAGCCACACACCCCCTCCAGCACCCCAGCTCAGAACCCATGTCCCCATAGCCCCATCAACCCTCTGCCCGCAAAGGGCCCGAAGGCTCCACGCAGACTTTAAACAAGCGCTGAGGATGCAGCCAGGCCGCCCTGGGCAAGCACCACCCCGGCGCAGCCGGCAGAGGCCACGTCTCCCACAGAGGCAGAGAGATGGGCCAGCCCCCCAGCAGCAGCCTTGGCCTGGGTCCCTGGGCTATTCCCTTCCTTCTCTGTGATGTTAATGTCTCTGCTTTCATATCCATCTGCCTGACAACTTGCTCTTTCAAAATGTAAAAACTCTGGAAATACTGTAATCAAGTACTGTGCCTTCAAAGTGCCTCTTTCCTCGAGGTGAGTTAAGGGGAATGGGTCCCTGGGGGAGGGCTCAATGGCGTGTCCTTTCTGTCCCCTGGGGCAGGTTTCGGGCTCTTGTGCCCAACCTTGTCCAAAGGGGAGGAAACAATAACCCTGCTTCCTGAGGACCGAGGAACTGAACTGAGGGAGCTCAGGACCCTCCCTGGACGTGGGGAGGGCTGAGATCAAGTGCACAGGGGGCTGCCCCCCAGGTGAAGCCCAAGCCTTGGTGGGCAGCTTCTAAGCCTCCAGCACTGGGGGAAGCTGGGCCCCGCTGCTTGCAGGGCTGTCTTTCTGGCCTGCACTCTGCTACAGAAAAGTGACACAGAGACGGCCGCACTGGACCCAAACCTGTGAGACATAGTGCAGAAATAAATCCCTGCTCCTGGGTGCTAATGGTCTACTGAGAGGGACCCGTACCACTCTGCATTTTTTTTTTTTTTTTGGAACAATTATGTTTTTAAGCTAAAGTGAAGGCACAGAGGAGTGGGAGGGCCCTCACTTGGTAAGATAAGGAGGACGTCTTACATTATCCTCGGCCTTACAGGGCATTTTCACAACATCTCCACCTCCCAAAGGATGCCTGGTATTTGATATGATTTTGACCGTTACGATTTCAGCTTTCTTTGAAGCGCGTGTGCTGCAATCCCAGGCCCCCACCCCTTCCCACTGAGCCGCACTCCGATGTCACTGAGGCAGCTCCATTGAAACGTCCTGCTTGATCCCAACCACCTATGAAGGAGGTGGGGTTTTCAGCCAAGACTCTTGGTTCCATCTCCAGAAACAGACCAGCCAACAGAAAAGCATGAATGGAGTTTACTGGGAGGGGACGGTGCCGCTCCCACACCGTTATAGAAGGCAGGGAAGAAAAGAACTAAGTTCACGTTGCAGAGAGTCTGGGCTGGACACCCCAGTGACAGCTTCCGCTGTCATTGTCACTGCTACTCCACTGCCTCAACTGGAACAATTCTCAACTGTACCTGCATCTTTGCATTATTCTCGAGATCCAAAGACCAAGGCAGGAGCATCTCGCTCCCTTGCTGCCGGGGGTCGTTCACAGTAAACGGCCTTTTCAGCTTCCCAGGGAGAGGCAGAGGCTCACACAGAGGAGGATTCCCCCAAATAGAAAGGAGAAAAAGACATCCACACAACAGGACAGCTATCAGTCCCATTTCCCAGATGAGGAAACTGAGGCTCACAGCCTCATCACATTAAGTGACTAGCTCGGTGTCACACGGCCGGGGAGAAATGTCCAGACTCTTAAGGGTCCCTGTGGTCTACTCACCGAATCAGGACATGCTGCCTGGAGAGATTGGGCTTTGAGTTTGCAGCCTCCCTTTGGTAGATCCTACCCACCTCCGAGCCCAATGGCAGTGCTCTATAGGCTGAGAATACCCCACGCGAAGGGATGGCTTCATGCTGTCCAGTGGTTCAGCAGAGCCTGGACCCCGCGTCCACGCCATCCTCTCTCTGTCTCCCTACAGGTTCCTGTGACCTTTCCCTATCCCCTTTCCGGCCCCCTCGCCAGAGTGCCCACAGCACAATGAGCTCAGGGGACAGAAGTGCATTCTGGCTGGCGAGCAGAACGCGAGGCAGAGCAGGGCCAGGTCTGGAGAGACCGGCAGGGCCTGCGATAAGGAGCCTCAGAGGGGTTTCCAGCAGGAGAGAGACATGGTGACATTCCAGGCAGCAGGGGAATCAGAGGGAATAAAGAGCTGGTGCAAGGAGGCCAAGCAGTAGGCTGATGTGGCTACAGGTGTTTGGAGTGGGATGGAGAGAAATGGAGGGATTTGGGAATTTTTAAACACGTGGAATTGAAAGGTTTCAGTGATGGATTAAACACAGGGTGGGTGGGGAGGGGGGAAAAGGGAAAAGCCAGTTGCTCAGGCAAGTGGGTGGTCCATGGTGGCCCTCTCCAGGACAAGCAGGTGAAAGTGTGCTGTGAGGCTCGGAGCTGAGAACCCAGGCAGGAGGCTGGAAGCTTGAAGGTCAAATACAGCCTCTTGGTCAGTGTGGGTCGCTTCCCTGTCTGCCTCTCGGGTCTGGTGTCTGAAGGCTGTGGTGGCTTCAGCGCCCTGCACGGGGCATCGACAGGCAAGTTGACGGAGCCAAGTGACAGTCCCTGCAGATAGCCGCGTGGTGCAGGGGGACCTGGGATCTCCCATCAGCTCTGCCACAAACTCGACTTGTGACCTTGAGCAAATTGTTTGTCCTCTTGGGTCTTGATCTCCTGGCCATCACTAACACTCCAGGGTTTCATGGATGAATATTCCAGGAGGTGAAGTGCCACGTAAATACTTTCTGCTAATGACACACCGTCCACAAAACGTCTACGTATTATCGCCTGGGCAACCCAACAGCTTTAAAAATCATAAGTGGCTCTTGTTCTTCCAATGCATCATATTTAACTTGTAGAACAAATCTAGCCCTCAAAATATCTTGGTACATTTTATACCCACCGCTTAACATTTAATTCCTCCGTCTTCCATACCACAGCACCATCTCTGCATCACCTATTGCCCCAGCACATCCTCCTCCCTTTGCTCTTCAAGCAAGGAGCCCAGAACCACCCACCCTCCCTCCAGAGGAGACAAAAGCCACCAGACACACTGCCGCGCTGGGTCTGCCCAGCCACCGCCCAAAAGAGAAACCAGCAGAGCATCCAAAAGAAAAAGACCATGGGCAGGGGAGGCAAGGAGAAGTTAGGACCTAATGAAGGGAGGGGTGGGGTAGTTAGATTCACACTTGACCAAGTAAACACACACACACACACACACACACACACACACACACACACACGAGTCCCCTTGAAGCTGCAGGATGAGGCAAGATCTCAGTTTCAGCATCCATCTCGAGCCCTTCTGGTCACTGGCTAGATCGCCGGCATCATCAGCAGTGGGGCTGGGCCAGCCTGGAGTCCCAGCCCATCCTATCGTTCATTTGGACCAGAAGCTCATCAGGAAATGACCAGAACCGAGGTTTGCACCGCTCTGTCAGAAGCATTGGCCCTAGCCTCCCTCAATCTGCACCACTTGCTTTTTTTTTTTTTAAGCAGAAACTGCCTCTAAAACGTCCAGCAATGCCACGGCATTGCAGGGTGAGCCGTGAAGGGGGCCGGAGAGCAGAGGTTCAACAACCCCTCCTAACGGATGACTGAATCCAACGTGTAAGATTTTGTTCCAACGAGGTTTCTCTTAAAAACACTCAGCCCGGGTTTCCCTTCTCCTGTGACCTGTTTGTGGATGTGATTTTCCTTCCCGCTTCTGACTACTTTCCCCAACTCCCCATTTCGTTTTTCCAATCACAAGGGCCACAGAGCATTTCAAGTGTCTGCAGTTAAGAAGCAGAGAGAACCTGCAGCCTCGCCCAGGCTCTGTCCCTCAGCACAGCAGCTGCCAGCATCCGGAAAGCTAAGAAGAATGACAGAAATGAGGACTGAGCCCTTACTAGGTGCCAGCCGCTGTTCTGAGTGTTCTACATGCATTGCAAGAACCCTGTGAAGTAAATACTCTTATCACCTTCATCTTACAGATGGGAAATCAAAGCACAAAGAGGTTAAATCACCAGCCCCAAATCCCCGAGGTGGAAGCAGCAGAGCCCAAATTTGAAACCAGGCAGGCGGCTTCTACCAGGGCCTCTCTGAAGACAAACACGCCTGGGGGGTCTACGTCCAGGGCCAAAGAAGTCACGTGGGTGGAATTTCTGTCTCCTCGTCCCACCTCTCCCCCGCAGGTGCTGTTTGAAGCCCCTACAGTGATGGGAAGTGGATCCCGTAAGCCTCTCTCCAGTAGAGAAGGGATGAGAAGGTGGAATGAACGCCTGGTGGTAAAGTTTTCAAGCCTGTGGCTTCTGAGCACAGGTGTATTTTCAGCTGGGGTCAGACCATCAGCCCCTTTAAGGTCTATGATGCTACCTCAGCGGCACATACAGTTCATCCCGCCCCAGCGTTTCTTCCCCCTCCCTCCCCAAACATTTATATCCAAAATGAGACATTTAAAGGGCCCCTTTGAAAGCTACTGTCCTTATTTGTAAATTACGTGAGCACTGGATGGTCTGCATTCCCTAATTCCTGGAATTAGCTGTTGTCACGTTAAGGATGAGCTTCCTGAAAGTTTACTCCTTTGAGCCTCGCCTCTGAGAATCTGTCAACACCCCCGGCCAAGGCAAAAACGAGAGTCCCTCTCTCGCCCCATCCCTGCACTACTGTCTGGCTTTTGATTGTTCCATCAGTAATCCTAATGTGATGGACTTCAAACCCTTTCCCCCAAAGAAAGCTCAGTGCTGCAAAGAAGAGACCCCAAGATGCATGCACTCCAAATCTCTCATTCAAACATCCTTGGCCTACAAGTCTCCTGGACTCCCTGTTCAGTTACACACCTCTGCTCAGGCACCCAATGGGAGCCGTCAAAGATGTGAAATGTTGTGCTGCCATGATCTGAAAGAGGAAGGAAACCAAGAGAAATTAACCCAGAGTTGGGTGCCTCTCTACCCCTCAAAGCATTTACGAAGAGGCTGAGCGACCCGTGAGCTTTCTGCGGTCTCATGGGGCCGGTATAACCAGGATGCAGCTCCAGGTCCACCAGGGAAGAGGGGGTCCAGTAAATACCACAGGAATTCAGATGGGGCCCCAAAGGGCTAGGCTCTGGTCGCAAGAGTTAACCAGACTAAAAAGTAAAGCCCAGTTTTAAACGATGTCAGTTCCTGATGGAATCAACGTGACCTACCCCGATACTAGCTAACTGCCAGCAGCAAGCCTCCATCCTCTCTGGAGGAAGGTAACCTCTCCCAGAACCTCAACTTATCTCTATAATTTTTTCAAAGCACAATGTTGGACAGCGAAGCCTAGAGGACTTTTAGTAGCTAGTGGGATGGAGTAGCCACGGCAGACCAAGGCACCAAAGAATGCAATTAACAAAGCAGGTAAAATGCAAACACCTTGCATAAGGGCAGCAGAGAGCATGTTGGCTAATAGCCAGGACCCTACAGGATGTGATTCCAGGGAGGGGAGAAATGCAGAGGAAGCTGAGGACCCGCAGCTACTGCTCCTTGGGGGCCTTTGTCAATCCTGCGAGCAGGAAAAAGGCTGAGGATGCTTTACCCAGGCGGTGGGTCACCGCCAGGGGGCTGAGAAACCTCACAGAGCTTCCAAAGTCTCATGGGATTTAAGTGACAAAAATTGGAGACCTGAGAAGCCTTAAAAATACGCCTGGCTTTTGCCTCAGTACCTTTGCCAGATTCTGTAACTGCACAGGACAGGAGGCCAAAATTCCAAGTAGGCAATTTCTGGTAGTTTTGTGGTGCAGAGGAGACAGAGATTAGCGTTTGGGACCTGCCAGGGAAAGGGGGCCCAGTGAACATTCCAGAGACTCAACAGAAAACCTTGGAGGTCTGTGCCCCAGTGTCTGGAGGGAACCAGAGGTAGACGTAGCCTTCCAGAGCTGCACAGTCCTGACTCAGCCGAGTCCCTGAAGAGACCAAGGTGATCAGCTCCCGCTCTATCCATCTAAGAGACGAAAGGGTGAACCCCCTCTAATGTTGATAACAACTTCTGGCGTCTCTAAAAAAAGTTATACATAACAGTCCAGAATTCAATAAAAAAATTATAAGACGTGCCAAGAAATAGGACCAGAGGGCCAAAAACCATGAATAAAAACAAATGAAAGAAACAGACCTACAGCTACCCAGATATTGAAGTTAACCAACAACGACCATAAAATAAGAATAATTAGTGTCTTTCAGGAAAACGGAGGTGAAGATGGCGAAAATAAATGAAAGGATAAAGAACTTCAACTGAGAAATAGAATCTATTTTTTAAAATAATCAAATAGAAATTCTAGAACATTATATTGAAAAAATATAATATCTGAAATTATGGACTCAATATCTGACATGAAGAACTCACTGAACTTTTTCACAGCAACTTAGACACAGGAGAAGATTGAGGTAATGAACTTAAAAACACAGCAATAGGGGCTTCCCTGGTGGCACAGTGGTTAAAAATCCACCTGCCAATGCAGAGGACACAGGTTCGAGCCCTGGTCTGGGAAGATCCCACATGCCGCGGAGCGACTAAGCCTGTGTATCACAACTACTGAGCCTGCACTCTAGAGCCCGCGTGCCACAACTACTGAGCCCAAGTGCCACGACTCCTGAAGCCCACATGCCTAGAGCTCGTGCTCCGCAACGAGAAGCCACCGCAATGAGAAGCCCGTGCACCGCAACGAAGAGTAGCCCCCGCTCACCACAGCTAGAGAAAGCCCGTGTGCAGCCACAAAGACCCAACGCAGCCAAAAATAAACAAATACATACATAAATAAATTTTTTAAAAACACAGCAATTAAAAAATATGCCAAATAAGATAATTTTTAAATGGGAAAACATACAAAAGAGCACAAAATAACTGGGAGTTAACAGATTTAACATACATGAAAATGAAGTCCCCTGAAGAAAAAAAGAAGAAACAATTTTTGAAAAGATAATGGCCAAGAGCTATTAAAGGACGTCAACTCACAGACTCCGGAAGATGTGTGAATCCCAAGAAGTATTAATATAAGTCCAGGCAGATCTCAGAGCCATTGTAGGTTCAGTATCAGACTACTGCAATAAAACAAATATCACATAAAGCAAGTCACACAAATTTTTTGGTTTCCCAGTACATGTGAAACTTATGCTCACACTACCCTGTAGTCCACTAAGTATGCATTATGTCCAGATAGCATTATGTCTATAAAATGTCCATACATTAATTTAAAAATACTTTATTGCTAAAACATGCTAACCATCATCTGAGCCTTCAGGAAGTCATAATCTTTTTGTAATAGTAACATTACTGATCACAGATCATCATAACAAATATAATAATAATGAAAAATTTTAAATATTGCAAGAATTACCAAAATGTGACACAGAGACATGAAGTGAGCAAATGCTGTTAGTTAAATGGTGTCAGCAGATTTGCTCATGCCAGTTTGCCACAAACTTTCCATTTGTAAAAGCACAATATCTGCAAGTTGCAACAAAGCAAAGCACAATAAAACAAGGTGTGCCTGTATAAATCGAATCTCGTCTAGGTGCAACACAGGAAAGCTACTGGAAACAAAAGAGAAAAAATCTCAGGTAATTCTGAGAAATGCAGATATTCAGAGAAAAGCAGGCACATTACCTTCAAAGGAGGAATGATAAGACTTACACATGACTTCCCACAGAGATGATGGAAGCCACAGAGCATGGAAAACTGGCTTTAAAGTGTGACAATGAAATAACTGCCAACCTACAATCTATACACACAAAAACTTGTCCTCAGAAACGAAGGCAATAGAAAGACATTTCAGACAAAAACAGAGAATCTGTTACCATCAGACCTGGCTTAAAAGAAATATGAAAGGAATTTATTTAGGCAAAAGAAAGAGGAACGCAGATGGAAATACAGAAATGTAAGAAGAAAAGAAGAATAAAAGAAAAGGTAAAGTGTGGGAAAACATAAATGAATATCGACTTTACAAAAAATAATAATATGAACATAATATGGGCTTTAAAGTATACGTAGAATTAAAATACATGAAGACAATGATGCAAAAGGTAGGAAAGAGTAAATGAAGATAAAATATAAAGTTCAGCGTTATTAAGAGAGTGGTGAAAATAACAGTTTGTGTTAGACTGTAAGTCAAGGATGCATATTTTAGAGTAACCACTAAAAGGACATAAAAGAATGTATAACTATCAAGTTAAAGCAGAGGAAAAAAATGAAATAAACAAAATATTTACGTACTCAAAAGAGATGGCATAAAAGGAAAGAAAAAGGAGTAGAAAACAGGTAGTTCACATAGAACACAAATGTAGTAAATGGTACACGTGAACCCAAATACGTTAGCAATTGCATTACATACAAATAGGCAGGATACTAAATATAAATAGATTAAATGTAAATATAAAGGTACTAAGGTTGTAAAACTGGATTTTTAAAATCCAACTAAGTGCTGCTTACAAGAGACACTCTTTAACTATAAGTGCACAAATAGGATGAGAAGGGAAGAGTGGAAAATACATGCAGACATTACCAAATGAAAGCTAGTGTAGCTATTCTAATATCAGAGAAAGTAGACTTTAAGGCAAAACATTGCTTGATAAAGATTTCATCATAAAGGGGTCAATTCACCAGAAAGCTACTAGATCTATATGCATGCAATAACATAACTGTAAAATATTTAAAGCAAAAATCGACAGAATTAAAGGAGAGACAACAAATCCACATTCATAGTGAGAGAGTTTAATACATCTCTCTCAGTAGCTGACAAATGGACCCCAAAAATCAGTAAGAAAAGAGAAGATCTGAACAACATAATTAACAAATGAACTAACTGGCAAATGTAGAACACCATGTTTCCTTTTATATAATTTTTAAAAACAAGCAAAATGATGCTATTAGAAACCATGACAGTGGCTATTTTGGGGGTGAACCAGATGGCCAGTTCCCTGCCCTCATGGAGTTTATCACCCAATGAACAATAACAAAGTAAATGAACAGGATAATTATCTGTCGTAACAAGCGCTAGAACTCCTGCCCAAGTCACATCCTCCTGAGACTAAGAGGCATTGTGCCCTAGTGGATAGCAGTGTAGGCTCAGAAATCACACTGCCTGATTTAGTCCTGGTTGCACTAGTCCTGGTTGCATTAGCTGTGTGACCTTGGGCAACTTACTTACCCTCTCTGAGCTTCAGTCTCTTCCTATGCAAAATAGGAATCTTAGTGATACCTAATTATCTGGGTTACTGTGAGGATGAACTAGGTCATCCATGTAAATACCGTAAAATAGTCTGGCATCATAAAATGTCACGTAGTTTCAGGGTGTCGCTGACTTGTTAAGGGGAGAGGAGCCCATGGCCATGCTGTATGAAGTCATTACGTCAGCTCACTGAGACGTAAGCAGCTGTCTCCTAGCTGGCCTGAATCATTGGTCAGCAGCAGGAACAGAAAAAAGCAGCGCAAACTTTTCACTGCCTATGTACACTTTGGTCTAATCAGCACCAAATTCCTTCCTTCCAGCTTGTGATGTGATTATTCCCTGTGCAGAATCAGATTCAGGCTTAGTCTGGAGCCCATAACTAAGTGTCCATCATGCACTGAGCAGGCGATCACAGGGCCTCCCGCAGCTGGACAGCAATTAGTGACCTCAGGGCAATTGTGTCCCTGGTTCTCAGCATCCTCACCACTCCCTCCCCCAGCTCCCTCCCCAGTGCCTGCAGGCACAAACAGCTCTGGAGGACCCAGAGCTCTTGTCTAAACCTTTGAACCCAGCACAGCGGATAACCTGCTCCAGGCGGTACTTGCAGGCACACCAATGACTCCTGAGTCCCTGATAGGATGTGTTTCTGGGTCCCTTCCAGAATCCTCTCATTGCGCATCTACCAAGCTCTGCCCTGCCCTGCTTTTCCTTCCCATATTTTCTTCCCCTTCCTTGGGAGGTCACACCTTTCTCAGCAAACTCCCACACACCCACAGAATGTCAAGGCATCCGTCCCTTTGCTGTGTCGTCCCAGGAGCACCAGACGAGCAGTGTTACTGCAATGCTTAATACTTAATATCACGGTTGTCAGATTGCATCCCCTCCCCCAACCCAAACCATGACCTGCTTCAAGGCTGACACTGTTTCTTTTTGCTCTGTGCCCCCTGTGCCTGGCACACAGCAGGGGGATAATAAATGATGGTGAGGAATGAATGAACCAATGAAGGAAGGGAGGAAAGCATGAGCAAACGCCTTCCAAAAAACAAATCTGAGAAGGGAAAGGATGGAAAAGGACAGCAGAAAAACCAAGGGCCGGGCAGGCTGGCTGGTGTGGTTGACCTTGGGCGCGGGTGCAACAGAGCATAACCTTAGTCAATCTGTAGCAGAATATGCATGGAAGCCCTAGTTCCGGCCCCAGATCTGTGGGTCGCCAGCTATGACCTTGGACAGTTCACTTACCGTTCTAGGGCTCAGATTCCTCATCAACAAAAGAGAGGAGTTGGCCTGGGTGACCTCTTGTAGTTTTAATACGTTACCATTTTTTAATCCAATTCTTGACTGGCAAGTTTGACACTAATAGAAAAATATATCCCCTCCATCCCCAGGACCCCTCAAGTCCCCCTTTCTGTAACCCAAGAGCACCCCAGATGAGCAGTGTTACTCTGGTGCTTAGCACATAACCTCATGGGTGTTAGACTGCATTCCTCCCACCTACACTGACCCAGAGAGAAGCCCCCTGAAACAATCTTTGTGGATTTAGGCAGTGGTCTTCCTCTCACTCTCATGGACCATTACCATATGTGATAGCATCAGCCACAGTATGGTGCTGGCCAGCAGTCACTCCTGGACACCACAACGGCAAATCAAAGGAGCACGCCATAGTCCAGGGGCCACTGGACAAAAGCGTTATTTAGTCACCACGTTTCAGGTAATAGTCAGTGAAAGGTGAACTAAGAGGCACGAGGTTTCAGCAGAAAAAAAAAAAAAAGCGCTTCGGGAATAAGAAGAAAGAGATGCCGGAGTTGAAATGAATTGTGTCTTATATGATCTTAAATATCACTTTTTCTAGTCCCTGGAGCAAAAGGGATGCGATATCCATCTCCGGACAGATGACTGTAGTGAGTAATAGACAAAGCATTCGAGGCTGCCAGACCTGGCTTGAAAGCCCAGCTCTGTCCCTTACCAGCTCTGGGGCCCTGAGCAAGCCTCTTGATCCCTCCAAGACTCAGCCTCCTTATTGTAAAAATAGTGGAAACAGTATCTGCCTCACAGGGTTATTATGGAAGTTTAAAAAGATCATGTACAATTATGACCTATGATTGCTAAAACCACCGGGGTGAAAGAACTGAGGCGGGGCGGGGGGCGGGGGGGGGGCATGTTTAAAAAGATCATGTACAATTATGACCTATGATTGCTAAAACCACCGGGGTGAAAGAACTGAGGCGGGGCGGGGGGCGGGGGGGAGACATGCCACAACCTTCCGGAAGCACCCTGCAGCTTACGTGCTAATTACAAAGGAAAATAGCATCTCCAGTCTCCGCCATGTACAAATCAGGCAAACGCCGCCCCAGCTGGCCAAGCGATCGTAACATCACCAATGACAGGACAAACTGACATTTTACAACCCCTGATGGGATGAACTGAGAAGCACACAGCATCATTTGTGCAATTATTCTTGCCAACAATATTTACCCCGAATCTTTCCCTGAGGAAATATCAAACAAATCTAAAATTTAGGGACATTTTGCAAAATAACTAGCTTGGACTCCTGACAAGGAAAGAAGAAAAGGGGCTGAGAAACTGTTCTACATTAAAGGAAACTAACAAAGTATGAAAAATAAATGCAATGGGCCATCCTTGGTTAAATGCTGAAGGAAGGAAGGAAGAAAAGAAGGAAGGGAAGGAGGGAGGGAGGGAGAAAGGAAGGAAGCGTTGTTATTAGGAAAATTGGAACATTTGAATAATGACTACATAATAGATAATGGAATTGTTTTAGTGTTAAATTTCCTCGGTGTGAAGGTTATATTTTAATTTATTTATTTTTGGCTGTGTTGGGTCTTTGCTGCTGCGTGCGGGCTTTTTCTAGTTGCGGCGATTGGGTGCTACTCTGTGTTGCAGTGCGCGGGCTTCTCATTACAGTGGCTTCTCTTTGTTGCGGAGCACAGGCTCTAGGCGCGCGGGCTTCAGTAGTTGTGGCTCGCGGGCTCAATAGTTGGGGCTCATGGGCTCAATAGTTGTGGCTCATGGGCTTAGTTGCTCCACGGCATGTGGGATCTTCCCGGACCAGGGCTCGAACCTGTGTCTCCTGCACTGGCAGGTGGATTCTTAACCCCTGTGCCACCAGGGAAGTCCCATGAAGGTTATATTTTAGTTATGTAGAAAAATGCCCTTGTTCTGAGGAAATATATGCTGGTATATTTAGGATGGAAGAGTCATGATGTCTGCACGTAACTCTGAAATGGTTCAAATAGAGAGAGAGAGAGAGAGAGGTAAAGCAAAAATGTGAAACAAAGTATACGAAACTAGGTGTAAGAAATAAAGCAATTAGTGAAACTCAATGTTTCATTATATATTCTTACTACTTTGTGTAGGTTTGAAATTTTTTCAAAATAAAGATTTTGGAGAAAGAATAGCACATATATAGTCCTCAGCACTTAATAAGAGGTCCATCAATAGTAAATCTGATATGCTGGTGATGATTATATCTTGATTTGATGGAAACTATTAAAATCTAACAATGCCTATTTTATGCCCACATCTCAGTTCCTGACTTGCCCCATGAGATGGCTCAGCCCCTAGGCCACTGGGAGCTTCAGTTTTTCCATCCATAAAGCAGGAGAGACATCAGATCCATATGTGGAATACCAACAAGAAATGGGATGCTGAGAGAGAGGATGGTAAAGATTAGACATATAATGAAGCAATCAAATTCCTTTCAGGGGCTGGGATAAATCCATCCACATTACTGCAGTCATGAGGATGACACTCTCTGATTGTTCATATGAACTCTGTCCTGGTTTATTTTTCTCTTCACACTCTGATGAAATTATTGTCTCTCTGTTCTCTTTGAATGTCCTAGGAAACTTAAAAGGGGAAAAGGAATGCCTGTTTTAGAAGGTTGAGGAGGCGGCAGGCCCTGTCGGGTGGATAATGCAATTCTGCAAACGCCGATTGAGTACCTTCCTCTGTGTCAGGCACTAAGTGCAGAGAGCAACAAGACCCTTTCTTGCCCCTGCTTGAAGGGTTCATACCCTATCAAAGGAAAACACACGTAATCAAGAAACCAGACAAGCCACATGAACTCTTTATTAAACATTATGACATGTAAAATATAGTAGGGCTATTGTAAGTAGGCGTTTAATAAATCATTGGTGAATGAAAGAATAGCTGAGCGGATGGATGGATGGGTGGGTGGGTGGGTGGGTGGGTGGATGGATGGGTGGATGGATAAATGGATGGGTGGATGGATGGATGGATGGATGCCTGGGTGGATGGATGGATGGATGGATGAGTGGATGTGTGGAAATTTGGCATGCTATCTCCTCATTGCTCAGCCCATTCCACAGCAAAAGACTCTATCAGCTAGATTACAACTCTGATTATATCCTTGAAGTTTAAAAGTAAGAAGGAAGAGAGGGACTACAGCGTTGTGTTCCCTTACCTTCAGGGCTTCGATGTAGAAAGGACAAAATTTGAAATTCCTTGGCAGAAAAAATAACCCACTCCTGCTTTTATCCACTGGATTATCTCAAATGAGGAAAGAATGGCAGAGAATGCTTAGAATATAAAGATCAAAAGTAGTTAGGCCATTAAGGAGAGGAAGAAGGGAAAGGCTGGGGTTCTTGGAGGTTTCCAAGTCGGGGAGAGACCAGCTGGCACCAGCACCCATGATGGAGAGTTGCTGTGATGAGAAGGTGTGGGGTGTGGGAGAAGGTAACTGAACACTAAGATCTGTGGCCTTTGGACCCACATGAAGAGGCTCCTGTGACCAAGTGTAGCAGAAGTGCTGAGGAGCACCACACCTGCTAAACACCAAGCAGGCGGGGACAAAAAGCTAATCCACAGACACCAGAATGGACTGAAAACCAGAGTGGCCTGGGTAAGACCCTCCAGGCTGCTTGTACTACTCAGCAGTGGAAGGAAGGTAACAAGCAGAAACCCAGCTGCAGACTTGACATTGCCTGCCTAGAGGGATGGGTATTCAGAACAGGTTACGTCTGACTTACAGAACTGAAAAGAAATGTGCTGTCTCTTAAACTCTCGAGTTGTCATTCATGTACCTCTTATGGTAGCACTTCCTGATGCTCAATAAACCAGTGCTTGTCCCAGGTGGGGCCAGGCTGTGTGAATGCTGTTTCGGCTTCCCCCCGATTATCTTCCCAAGCTGACGTTGCTTTGCCTCCCATGGACTCTAAATACAGAATATATCAATCCACTACTTAAAACTCTTCAATAACTTTTCTTGTCCTCAGAATAACATCTAAACTCTTTAGCTGGCTTACAAGGTCCTTCAAAAGCTGTCATGTCCCCAGCTGACCCCAGTTTCATCTTCCCACAACCTCTTCCCCCAAAGTCACACTGCCCTTCCTTCCATTTCTTGAGCAAGTCCTATGTCTCGAAGGCTTTGGGCCTGCTAGTCTCTCCACCTGAATGCTCTTTCTCCCAAACACCCACACCTGCTCAGAAATCACACACACACACACACACACACACACACACACACACACACACACACACACACTGTAATACCTACAACGCACACAGTGGGCAAAATGAATGTATTTAATTTCTTTTTTTTTAATTCTGACATTTCAGTTGCTTTGGTAATTTTGTCCTCCTTTCCTCATTTTTAATTAATACACTTTATATGATAAGAACAATTTCCTTTTTATTGTGTGCTATTTTACCTCAGAAGGTTTCTTTCCGCCTAAGTAACAGAGATACACTTTTAAATAAATGGTTATGGCAAAAATGCAATAAAATAAGGGTCTTAGGCATAGTACCTTTCTCTGAGAAATTCACAGAAACATATTATAATATGTAAAACATTTGTTATTGAAGATCCACATTATCTTTCCTTTTGTGTGTTTCCAATAATTGAATAATTAGCACTCTGCAAGTAAATTGAAGTGAAATTACACTATCCTAAATCCATTATCCAAGTTATTTCTAATAAGTTCCTGTTTACTTGCAGTTTCAAAATTGTTTGTATTTCACTTCATTCTTTTAAATCAGTTCACTCCTTCAGATGAAATGTAAATGGGTTGACTGGAGATGTAAACTGTTTCTAAAGAATATGAAATGACCCAAATAATTGAGTGAGAATTTAAAATTAATGGAAGAGGGGATCTATCATGAGGCATGAACAATAGTAGGAGGTAAATAGCATGTAATGATTCATTCTTTCTATTCACACTTCTGTGTTTGTTATAAATTTCCAATTTGTTGTGAAATGGTTTCAAATTAAAGCTAACCATCAACTAGATATCAATGCTTTTATTGCAGCAAATATATGATAAATACCTCCACATCAGTGCACTATGTTGGGGGAAACCCAAAGAGAAATAAGAGCCAGACTCCTGCCAGCTGAAGCACTTGTGTTCTAGTTGGAGGGGGAAATAGAAAGTGGATACAGAAATAATAGATGGTAGTGTATTAGTTTCCTGCAGCTACCATAACAAATTTCCACAAACTGGGTGGCTTAAAACATCAGAAATGTATTTTCTCATGGTTTTGGAGGCCAGAAGTCCAAATCAAGCTAACAGCAGGGCTGTAGTCCCTCCAGAGGCGTTATGGGAGAATCCCTCCTTGCCTCTTCCAGCTTCTGTTGGTTCCTGGACAGCCTTGGTGATCACTGACTTGTAACTGCATCACTCCGATCTCTGCCTGCATCTTCACATGGTACTCTTCTCTGTGTCCAAGTATGTCCTATTCTCTTCTTATAAGAATACCAGTCACTGGATTTAGGGTCTACCGTAATCTAGTATGGCTTCATCTTAATTATATTTGCAAAGACCCTATTTCCAAATAAGGTCACATTCTAAGGTCCTGAGTAAGCATGATTTTTGGGGGGTGGGGACACTAGTTAACCTAGTCATAAAAATGATGCTGGAAAAAGAGAGGTATGATCTGAGCTGGACTGGGAACCCATATAAGTTCAGAACATGATGGAATAGAAGGCAGGGTACGAGGCATCATGGGAAACAGGACAATGTGAGATTTATTGCTGGGTCCAAACTGCCTGCTCATCCTCACACCCTGCCTCTTTTCCAGTCAAAACACATTTACTTTGTTCACACTGACCTTCTCACTTCTCCTGGGACATGTGGTAATCTTCTAAGCCTCTGTGAAGTGGTAAATGGATATGTTTTTCTCTGTAATTTCTATTGACATCCCAAAGCTGGGACAATAGAGGTTAATTGCCCGTATGTTCTATCAAGATGAGATAAGCCCATCTCTGCTAGATCCACTGAGAAATAGACAAAACAAGTCCTGAGACCCAAAACTCACCACCAACCTAATTGTCTACACAAGCAGCCCAGAGAGTCAGTAAGCAGATTGATTGGAGAGATTTTTTCAAGAAAGTCATCAGTCTAGAAGGATGGATAAAGGCAATTTTCCTCCTCTCTCTGGGGAGGTGAGGACAGGTATGTGAGGAGGCCCTGAGCTCCAGTCCTGACATTGGGCTCTGCAAAGTTCAATGAGAGCTTTCTGATGAACTGATTTGTGCCTTAAAGTGTGAAACGGCACAGGGATGATGCTGGACACTTGCCCATGTGGGAAAGGCTGGCTGGAGCTGCCCCAGAAGCAGAGAGAGGGCAGAGAGCTGCTGTGAGAACAGTTCCTCCACAACAATGAAGCAAGGCCATGCTTCCTGTATGTCTAGTGGACACCACAGAGAGCAGCTAGATTAGGGTTTTCTCAAGAGGACCCTCTTCAAGAGGTCTGCCTGCAGGGGACAGCAGATGCCAGCAGAAAATGACTGGAGGAATCCCACTGGAAGTAGGAATGGAGGTGGAGTCATAAGCCATCAGTAGAATCAAGCATCACCCTTCTCAGGAAATACTGCAGAATGAGGAATTCCAGCCATGGTACTGTAAGGAGCTCCTCCAACATCCCATAAGAGAAAAATTAGGGCTTCCCTGGTGGTGCAGTGGTTGAGAGTCTGCCTGTCAATGCAGGGGACACGGGTTCGTGCCCCGGTCCGGGAAGATCCCACATGCCGCAGAGAGGCTGGGCTCGTGAGCCATGGCCGCTGAGCCTGCGTGTCCGGAGCCTGCGCTCCGCGGCGGGAGAGGCCACAACAGCGAGAGGCCGTGAAAAAAAAAAGAGAGAGAAGAATTAACATTTAGACATTTGCCATGTCAGTACCATTTTTTCCTGATCAACGCTCGTGTGCAGCAGAGGAGTCACAACAGCAGATACAACAGAGATGGGGAAAGTGGAAGAATTATCAGTAAAGATAAATTAGATTATGCTGTCACACACACACACACACACACACACACACACACGCACGCACACACACCTCCTTACCTTAAACAAATAATTCTCACTCATGCTACATGTCTGTCCCAGGAGCTCTGCTAGTTGTATCACCCAGAGACACAAGCTGAATACTGCTGGTATACCCAGGAAGACAGAATGAGAATTTGGCTAAGCATGCACTGATTCTTACAGCTCTCACCCAAAAGGTACACAGTTTGTTGGCTAAAACAAGTCAGACAGTCAAAGCTAACTTTAAGTAAGTGTCCAAGTGTGATATTACTTGTTCTGAGTAGAGAGAGCTGAGATGTCTGTGAGCAGCTCTAAGGATGACCAAAACAAGCAAGGATAAAGGAACAGGCTGCATCTTCCCTTTCTCACTGCTGGTTTCAGAGCTTTTTTACTACACCCAGAACAAAGCAGTGGAGCAGACCAAGAGCCCACAGTCAAATCCAGCTGACCCATGGCCAGAGAACTTCCCAGCCAAGCCTAATCAAGGCAAGCTGAACCACAGTTGCCCTTCAGACAGAGAGAGTGAGAATAATTGCTCACTCCTGAAAGCCACAGAGTTCAGAATGGTTTGTTACAGAGCATTGTCACAGAAGTAGCTGGCTAATACATACCTGAAAGTGATTTAAAAGCACCTTCCAAACATTATTCCAATTTTGGAAAGGGAGAGATGACAGAATGGGCTTTATGGCAGAGAAAAGGAACATTTTTAAGTGTTTTAAGTTACACTCTATCGGGCTTCCCTGGTGGCGCAGTGGTTGAGAGTCCGCCTGCCGATGCAGGGGACACGGGTTCGTGCCCCGGTCTGGGAAGATCCCACATGCCGTGGAGCGGCTGGGCCCGTGAGCCATGGCCACTGAGCCTGCGCGTCCAGAGCCTGTGCTCCGCAATGGGAGAGGCCACAACAGTGAGAGGCCCAGGTACTACAAAAAAAAAAAGCACATAAGTTACACTCTATCAAATTCAGCTCATTCAACAGATCAGTTATGGCTCTTTTCCTTTACTTTGTCTTTTTTCCTGCAACTTTTCTCCATGTAAAAAAAATCTCTACTATTCTTTGAAGACCCAAGTAACATGCTACCTTCTCAGTAAAGAGTTTCCTGACTTGATCAGACCTTGCATTAATGCCTTTCCACAGCACTTTGTTCAAGCTTCCAGTTAAGGACTTAAGAATTTATCTGCTAGGCTGGACTAGGTGATGTCTTAAATGTTGGAAATACTATAAAGATTTTTTATTCCTGTATCTACCTTCCCTCCTAGACCACATCCTCCTTATTCATTCATTCCATCATTTACTTAACACGTATTTATTGACTCTCTACTGATGGCACAAGCACGAACAAGACAAGACAGTGTCACACATGTTCTCACTGCTTTTATTAGCATTACTATGTATTTGTTAGGCTATGTGGCTAAGCCATTCTAGGGAACAAATTCATTGGTGGGGGTAGATTATGAATCCAGTTTGGGGTTTTATGTGTTTTCAGGGACAACCAAATGGAAAATGCCAATGGAGATTAAAATCCCAGGGTTTTGTCAAGGAGATCTTAGCTACCAATTATATCAGGACTTCATCTCTGTGTGGTAGCTGTGGATTTGGATGACATCATACATCGAGTACACCTGAGGGAAAAGATTTTCAGACATCGCAGAAAATACATAAAACACAAAATTTGAATGTAAGTACCTTGAGACCAGAAACAATTCTGTTCACTGTTCTATTCTCGGTACCTGAAATAGTACATCATAAGAAGGTACTCAATAAGTGTTTGTGAAAGTTCAAGTAAATGAATGAGGTTGAGAGCCAGACAGAGAAAGAGAAACATCAAATCAGACCACTAAGAATTGTCTGAATCAGGATTTGAACAAAGGTTTCTGATTTCAAAGACTTTAGTCTCTCTACTGTGCACCACTGCCTTGTTAAAGGTAAAATGATGAATTAAAGAAAGTACAAAGGCAATAATGAAATGAGATGCATATAGCTGATCAAGGTAATGTAAAGTCCAATCTATATTTCTTTTGCCAGTTTCATGTGATTGTTTTAACAGCAATGGGGGGAGGGTCTTTGCTTCTAATGAATAAGACCCCAAAAGAGAAAAGAGTAGTATTATCATTTGACCAAGAATTAGACCAATAGTGAAAAAGCTGAGTGCCTTTTTGTATTTTTGTTATTTTTCTTAAACATACACACACACAATTCACACATACAGGAGACAGAAAGAAAGAAGAAATGAAAAGGGAGGAAGGAAAGAAAGATGAGAGAGAGGGGAAGAAGAGAGAGAGAGAGACAGAAGGAGAGGAAAACAGCAGACTCAATTTCTCTAAAACTCTGTCATTTAAACCTAATTACACCAATAATAATGCACACTTATTTTAATGTAGATTTTGATTATACAATTTTTAACAATTAGAATATGTCAGAGAGCAGTATTATTCAAAAGCTAATTACAAACTATGCTTGTTAAAATGTCAGAAGAGAAATTCTAGATCATTGACCTGTTCTGCTGAAGACTCCCATCTGAGATACTCTGGATGCAGCAGTGATTGCCCCAAGATCTCTCTTTGCAGGAGATGTCCTGAGTGCACAGAGAATTTAAGGTAGGAGTCCACCTTCCAGGACACAGAAAGGTAAAAATGAAAGAGCCAGGGCTTTGAACTAAAACAAAACAGAAAAATCTATAAGCACAAATAACAACCTATGACTTCCTAGCTATGCAGATTGGGAGGCTCACTTAAACTCCCCAAACTTCTATGACCCCATCTGTGACATGAAGATGGCAACACCTTTCCCAGAGGAGTGTTGGGTGGATTGTCTGTAAAACATTAACACTACAAGCACACAGCGGGCATTCAGTGTGTGGCAGCATTTCCTAGAGATGGTAGAGGGAAGTCACCAGCACAGAGGAGGTATTTGCCTGTGGACATTGTTGTGGGACCTAAGAGTAATGTCTGCGTTATAAACTGAATGTGTCCCCCCAAAGATACATTGTAAGTCCTAAACCCCAGTACCTGTGAATGTGACCTTCTTTGGAAATAGAGTCTTTGAAGATTAAATCTTGTTAAGTTGTAGTCATTAGGATGCAACCCAATCCAGTATTGACTGGTGTCCTTCTAAGAAGATGACCATGTAAAAACAAAGAGAGATACAGGGAGAAGGCACACGAAGACAGAGGCAGAGATTGGAAAGGTGTGTCCCCAAGCTAAGGAACACCAAGGATTGCTGGCAGCACAAGAAACAAAGAAGTCTGCAACAGACTCTTCCTTGAGACTTCAGAGAGAACATAGCCCTGTGAGCGCCTTGATGTCAGACTTCCTGTCTCCAGATCTGTTAGGGACTAAATTTCTGTTATTTAAAGCCACCCAGTTTGTGGCACTTTGTGATGGTATCCCTAGGAAATTAACACAGTCTGTAAAACATTTAGTTAGCATCAGTCTCCTCTCCTTCCCCACCATCCCACCTGTAGTATTTCCTATTGTCAAGGCTGATTCCTCTTGCAGGCCTTGAGTTCCAGCCCAAGGTCATTATCGACTAACAGTATGACCACAGGCACAACGGCAGAGCCTGGACCATGGCTCATCAACTGATGTCCCCACCACTTCTCAACCCCAGTCTGTCTCTTTTACGTCTAGGTAACAGTTTCAAAATGTAAATTATATTATCGATTCACCCTCCAAAAAACCCTTCCCAGACTTCCCCACATGCTTAAGATAAAGACAAGAACCTGCAATGGCCTATGTGGGCTGGCCTTGCCCACCAGCCCCACCTGGTTTCTTTCCATTCTGCTGCTAGGTCTTGGTCCTACAGCCACACAGAGGGAGCACAGTGCCACTGAGGGACTGAAAAGCCAGGTTCAGGCCCTGTCCGCATGATGTCCTACTGTCATAACTGTCCCTCACATCTCCCTTCTCGCAGTTAGTGCCCACCCCCAATCAGGTAAGACATCACTTCCTGGGGAGAGATTAAATTAGACCCTCAATTACAAGTTATTATTGCCACACAAACTTTTTCTTCATAGTATTTATCACAGTTCTTATTTATATTTGATTATTATGTTAATGATTCTTGAGACTCCACCATATTATAAACTCTAAGACAGGAACTGAGCCAATTTGCTCAGAACTGTATCACTTACCATTGTACCTGCCATGTAAAAATAGCTCACTATACATTGGATGGGTGGTTAGACTGGTGGATGGTAGATGGATGGATGGATGGATGGGTGAATGGATACATGGATGGATGGATGGATGGATGGATAGATGGATGGGTGGATGGATAAATGGATGGATGGATGGATGGATGGATGGATGCATGGGTGGATGGGTGCGTGGGTGGGTGGGTGTGTGGGTGGATGGATGGGTGGATGGATAAATGGATGGATGGATGGGTGGATGGATGGGCAAGCAGACAAAGGAATAGAGAAGTGAGTCATGAATAACTCTCAACATAGGCAAAGTAGAAATGCCCCAGGAAGTGCTCCCTTAAGGAAGTGTCTACACCAAAGCTGCCAGTGGCTGGTTTTGGTTCCTGGAAGCCTGGCACAAACAAAATAGCTTTCCAATGCCTGGAATCGTTGAGAAAATATAAACGCGTAAAGAAAGCCAAAGCTTAGATATGCGGCAAATGAAAACAATACTTGAGGAAGACAACTTATACTCACTGACATATTTTAATTTTGTCCTAATCTTATCTTTTCTTAAGAACTGTAAACCCTAGATTACAATTAAGGCATACCGTCATAGTTAAACTGTTGTCTTAATGACGAGTTTTCCTTTTAGAAAAAGCAAAATAAGGCTTCCCTGGTGGTGCAGTGGTTAAGAATCCGCCTGCCAATGCAGGGGACACGGGTTCGAGCCCTGGTCCCGGAAGATCCCACATGCCACAGAGCAACTAAGCCCATGCGCCACAAGTACTGAGCCTGCGCTTTAGAACCCGCGTGCCACAACTACTGAGCCCACGTGCTGCAACTACTGAAGCCCACGCGCCTAGAGCCCGTGCTCCACAAGAGAAGCCACCGCAATGAGAAGCCCGTGCACCACAACGAAGAGTAGCCTCCGCTCACCGCAACTGGAGAAAGCCCGTGTGCAGCAACGAATACCCAGCACAGCCAAAGATAAATAAAATAAATAAATTTTTTTTAAAAAAAGAAAAAACAAAATAATATGGCAGAATCGTGCTCTTCATCTCTTACCCCTTCTCCATCATACAAAACTAGAGTAAATTTATTCATCTTCCCTCTACATTCCCTCCAACTGGTAGGGACACACTGCAATTGTGGGCACAATCTAAGAAGAATTGCCAGGCTTCTGGAGAATGTCATGCTAATCCACCCAGAATAAATGACAGCAAAAGACAACAAAGGCTTATTTTACTGGGGGAGTTGTACCGTGGACCAGCGACTCATGGTGATTCTGGAATCAGACCTCGGGCAACTTCTTTCATCTTTCTAAGCCTCAATTTCCTAATCTCTAAAACGGGGACAATAAGAGTATCTATCTCATAAAGTTGTTTAGAGATTAAAATGAAAAATGATATAAACCAATCAGTATACTGTGTCTCATAGTAAGCCCCCAGTTAATATTAGGTATCACCTGAGATGAAAAAAAAGAAAAACCAATAATTGGGAAATACGGAGTGTTCATCTGAACCGGTCCTGGCTTGGTCATTCCCTGGCTGACCTTGAGCAAATGAACACCACTCTGGGTCTCAGTGTCTTCACCTATAAAATAATTTTCATGAGCTCCAAGGTCCCTTCCATTCTAAGATTTGTTACTGTTAGAACAAGAGCCCAGAGAGAAAAAGAAGTGAGCATGGTTCTCCCTCCCATTGCAGTCTGTCTTCATGTGGCCAAGTTGGTGGGAAGGCTTGGAGGTACCTGATGGCAGAAAAGGTAAGTCCCACTAGATTTGGAGGCCTTGAGAGAAACCATGGGGCCTCTCTGGATCCACCTGGATCCAACTATGTTTCTGGTTCCTCCAATGGCTGACACAGTTGGCTGCATACTCAACAGCCATCTTCTCCTTCGTCCTTGATCTCTGACAAGGTGAAAATAGGCCTGGGAGTGAATTATGATGGGTTTAAACCAACAGCTCTCAGGGGGAAGTGTTGATGGCTGCATAACACTGTGAATGTATTTATACCACAGAACTGTACACTTAAAAATGGTTAAGATGGGGCTTCCCTGGTGGCGCAGTGGTTGAGAGTCCGCCTGCCGATGCAGGGGACGCGGGTTCGTGCCCCGGTCCGGGAGGATCCCACATGCCACGGAGCGGCTGGGCCCGTGAGCCGTGGCCGCTGAGCCTGCGCATCTGGAGCCTGTGCTCCGCAACGGGAGAGGCCACAGCGGTGAGAGGCCCACGTACCACAAAAAAACAAAAACAAACAAACAAACAAAAAATGGTTAAGATGGTAAATTTTATGTTGTGTGTATTTTAACACAGCTTTAAAATGGGGGGGAAGGCATACGTTTGGAAAGAAGAAAATAAAACTTGCCTTATTACATATGACATGATTTTCTATGTAGAGAATTCCAATAAAATCTACAAAAATCTCCTAGAACTAGTATGTTGGGCAATGTTGCAAGATACACAATAAACACACAAAAATCAATTATGTCAATACTGGCAAGCAAAATTAAAAATACATTATCATTTATAATCACTCAAGAAGAGGGAAACACAACATGTACAGGACTTGTATGCTGAAAGCTACAAAACACTGTTGAAAGAAATCAAAGATCTAAATAAAGGAAGAGACATGCTGTGTGCATAGTCTGGAAGACTCAACATAGGAAAGATGTCAATTTTCCCTCCAATTTATATATACGGTTAACACAGTTCTTACCAAAATTCCAACAAATTTTTATAGCTATAGACAAGATAATTTTTAAATTTATATGGAAAAAGGCAAAGGACATAGAATAGTTAAAACAATGTGTGAGATGGAAGAATAAAGTGGGAAGAATCAGTCCACTCAATTTCAACACATTGTATCGTAAACATCCCTTTGGTAAACGACACTGGATGGTCTTGGTGGAGGGAGAGACACAGGGAACACTGGAACAGAATAGAGAACCCAGAAACATGGAACAGAATAGAGAATCCAGAAACATGGAACAGAATAGAGAACCCAGAAACATGGAACAGAATAGAGAATCCAGAAACATGGAACAGAATAGAGAACCCAGAAACATGGAACAGAATAGAGAATCCAGAAACATGGAACAGAATAGAGAACCCAGAAACATGGAACAGAATAGAGAACCCAGAAACAAATGTGTGCAGATATGCCCAAGTGACTTTTGACAGATGTACAAAAGCAGTTCAATGAAGGAAAGATAGACATTTTAAGAAACGGTGCTGGAGCAATTGGATATTTACAGGAAAAGAAAAAAAAAAAAAGGTCCTTGTCCTAAGTCCTACACACAGCATACAAAAATTAACTCAAAATGTTATTACATACTTCAGTGTAAAACTATAAACCTTTTAGAAAATAGCACAGAGAAAATCTTTGGGATCTAGAATTAGGCAAAGCATTCTTAGACTTGACACCAAAAGCACAATCCATGAAAGAAAACTTGATAAACTAGACTTCATCAAAACTTAACACTTTTGCTCTGTAGAAGGCCCTGTTAAGAGGATGGAAGAACAACCCACGAACAGGGAGAAAATATTTGCAAACCACATATCTGACAAAGGACTAGTATCTAAAATACATAAGAACTCTTAAAACTCAACATCAAAAAACAATCCTATTGGGCTTCCCTGGTGGCGCAATGGTTGGGAGTCTGCCTGCTGATGCGGGAGGCGCGGGTCTCTACCCCGGTCCGGGAAGATCCCACATGCCGCGGAGCGGCTGGGCCCGTGAACCGTGGCCGCTGAGCCTGCGCGTCCGGAGCCTGTGGTACGCAACAGGAGAGGCCACGACAGTGAGAGGCCTGCGTACCGCAAAAAAAAAAAAAAAAAAAAAAAAAAATCCTATTAGAAAATCGGCAAAACATTTCAACAGAGAGGCTATACAGATGGCAAATAAGGAAATGAAAAGACATTGAACGTCACTGGCGATTAGGGAAATGCGAATTTAAATCACATTATGATGTCATACACACTGACCAGAATGACCACAATAAGAAATAGTGGCACATTAAATGCAGACGAGGATGTAAAGAAACGATGACTCACACGTGGCTGGTGGCCATATAAAATGGTACAGCCACTCAGGAAAACAGTCTGGCAGTTTTTCAAAAGAACTAAATATGCAATTATCATATGACCCAGCAACTGCACTCTTGGTATTTATCCCAGAGAAATGAAAACTTGTAATCACACGAGAAACCTATACACAACTCTTCCTAGCAGCTTTCGCCCCAATAGCCCCAAACTGGAAGCAACACAGGTGTCGTTCAGTGAATGGACGCTTACAAATTCATGCCAGGAATACTACTCAGCAATAAAGAACTACTGATACTTGCAACAATTTGGATGAATCTCCAGAGAATTATGCTGAATGAAACAAACAAACAAAAAGCCTAGAAGTCTACATACCGTGTGAGTCCATTTACATAGTTTTCTTGAAGTGACAAAATTGCAGAAATGAAGAAGGAATTAGCGGTTGCCGAGGCGAAAGGCGGGGGTGTAGTGGACGGAGGGATGCAGGCGTGGCCATAAAAGGGTAACAGCAGAGATCCCTTGTGATGAGATGCTCCACATCTTGAATGTATCACTGTCCGTATCCTCCATGTCCTGCTTGTGATACTCTGCCTATAATTTTGCAAGATGTTACCATGGGGGAAACTGGGTAAAGGGGGCGTGGAATCTCTCTGCGTTTTTTTTTTTGTTTTTTGTTTTGTTTTGTTTTTCTGTTTTTTACATCTTTATTGGGGTATAATTGCTTTACAATGGTGTGTTAGTTTCTGCTTTATAACAAAGTGAATCAGTTATGCATATACATATGTTCCCATATCTCTTCCCTCTTGCGTCTCCCTCCCTCCCACCCTCCCTTCTCTGCGTTTTTCTTACAACTGCATGTGAATCCACAATGAGCTCAAAATAAAAAGTTTAATTTTTAAAAATTGCTCCAGGGTGCGATCAACAGAGCCAGGAAACCCAGAGCCACGTGGTGGGCGTTGGAAACAGAGACTAGAGCAGGCCCCGCAAATGCATAAGAGGGAAAAAGCCAACAGCCCCATGGGGGGTCAAGACAAACACACACTGATATTCCACTTGCAGGAACAAGAAAAGAAAAGAACTGCCAAACGGGCGGACTCACAAAAGAAACCACTTTCAGCCTGAATCCCTCTGAAGCCAGAGGCACGTTCAAACAGCAAGTCCCCACCCCTGGCCGACACACGTGGGCCCCTCTGACACAGACTTGGAGATCTGCTCCTTTCACACCGAGTCAGCACTTTGGGACATGTGTTTGCAATCTGAGCCTTCCTGTGAGGTTTGCAGGCCCTGCATCACATGTCTTCCGGGATCTCCGTGGTTTGGGCTGCCAGGCCAGCCTGCAGTTGGACTGAATTTCTGGCTGAGCATGAACAAGGGGTCTAAAGGTCAGTTCTCCAGCCAGCAGGCTGGACTGTGGGCCTTGGGGTGCAGAGGGGAGCTGCTCTCAACGGATTTCCTCAGAGGAAGATCATTTATCTGTGTTCCCCTCATTTCAGAGAAGAAAAGCTCCACAGTACTGTCCCACTGCTCCCCTCCTGCCTCTGCTGGGGAGCCAGAGGGTGTGGCACAGAGCCCCCTGCC
>NW_006797390.1:6212460-6226044 GCF_000442215.2 Lipotes vexillifer
CCCCCCCCCCCCGCCCCCGCCGTCCTCCTCTCCAGCCTGGAGGGAAACGCTGGCAGGCAGTCCACACACCGATGCCGCGCCCCTCCCCACGGCTGCCACCCCCGCTCACCCTGGCTTCTGCACGGGGCATTTTTGCACAAGTCACACCCGGCGGAGCAATTCTCTTCCTAATGTGCTTCTTAGGCATTTCAAGGGATTCCATGAGCCATCCTCTCAAAAATCATGTTCTAAGGTATTAGGGTGATCGATATCCCATTTAATCTGCCCTTACTGCTCTCAGCCTATTTTACAGATGCGATAATGGAGACCTGGAGAAGCTCATTCTTTCTTACTTAACCCTAACATCCTTTCAACAATTTCTCCTCCCCCCCGTCAGCATCAGGAAACAAAAATCAGAGCTAGGTGAGAACACTTCCAGGAATTCCCTGGTGGCCCAGTGCTTAGGACTCCAAGCTCTCACTGCTGAGGGCCCTGCGTTGGATCCCTGGTCGGGAGCTCAAATTCCACAAGCCATGTGGTGTGGCCCAATAGGTGAGAACACTTCCTTAAACTGTAAGCACACGCTCCGGCCTCCGTCCGGCTTTGGGGCAGAATCCTGAGCCCCCTTCCCCTATCCAATGTCTCCAAGAGGCTGTCCCCAAAGGCAAAGGAAAGTGGCCGACGAATTTGCCAGCAGCCCTTCTGCAAACAGTCCTTTGTCATGTGTGGCCTCTGGAAACAAATCGGCAGCCAGCCAGGGAGAGCATGAGTGTCCTCCACGCGCACATGGAAATTTCTCAAGGCCTATGCTCTTGTTCAATAGGGGGTGAGGTGGGCACAGAGGAGAAAAGTGAGAAAAAGGACAAGGAAAGCTGCCCAAATGACTAAGAAACTTGGTGCCAGAACGGTTTTCAGACTCTGAGGTCCTGGCTCTCAGTTCCCAGGATCAAACATCATGTCCTGTTGGGTTACAGGGCAGGGTCCCCCGAAGCAGGGGGCCAGGGGCCGGGGTGTAGCTGCAGAGCTGCTGATCCGCCCTGCCGGCTAAGCCACGAAGGCCACGTACACGGCAGGAAAAGCAATGGAGCAGGTCAGGTATGGGGCAGAATGCGGTCAACTGGGAGGCCCCCGAGTGGGCTTCCAGTGTGTGGATTACATGCTCTGCAGTTCTTTGTCCTCCTTAATAAGATAGAGATATTAACACCCATCTCAGGAGGTGAATGTGAGGAGTGAACTTTAGGAATGTGTTTTGCCATAAATAACAGCCCAACAACCACGCCTAAAAGAATTAGGAGTTTTGTTGTTCTCACATAAATCTAGAGGTAGATATTCCAGGGCTCAGACACCTGTTCAATTCTAATCGATTCTAAGACCCCCTTTTTCCTTTTTTTATTTTTTTCACTTTTTAACGTCTTGGGAATCTGGATGTGTTTTACAAACAAGTTGGCTTTTCATTAGCACCACTTATCTTTCCTAATGGCACTTAAATAAAGCTGTGTCTTACAATATTGATTGTGTTTCAGTGAAAGACAATGTGTTCTCAGGAGCAAAACTCTTACCCTGGGGCATTCATCCTCTTGCCTCATGGTTGCGAGATGGCTGCCGCACCTTCGACCATCACATCCAGGTTACAGGCAGGAGGAAAAGACACGTGGGAAGGAAATTAAAGGTTTTCTCTTCTGGAAACTTTGTCTTTTTAGTTAGGAAGCGATGCTCTCTCCAGCAAATGTCCACTTTTATATTGTTGGCCAGAACTATGTCGCTCAGAAGGTGAGTTTTAGGTTCCCAGGCTCTATAAAAGGGGCAGGCACGGGAGGAAGAAGGTGGTTGGTCGCTGAGTGGGCCAACCTATGATGTCTACCCCAGGAGGTAAAACAACAAGCCCAGTCTCTAGCATATAGTAGAAGCTCCCCAAACAGCAGCTCTTTACCTCCACACACAAACAAAAATGCAAAAGTTCTGTGTTGGGGATGAGGGAGGCCAGCCCACCAAACAACCTCACTTCTTGGAACACGACCAACACTCTCTAGGAATGCAAATGAGCTTTGCCCAGGAAAGAGTGATACACAAGCGGTTCTGCAGAACCATCTCCGCAGGCTTACACCCCGCTAGTTTCTGGTGCAAAATAAATAAACAAGCTGTTTTGCTTTTCTCACAGATGATTTTTTTGGGTTTCCTTCACTGAGTGAAGCCCTTTTCCCGCTCTCCTTCTTGGGCAGTCTGAGCCCGGCAGCCCCTCCCAGCCTCAGCGAGAACAAGCTGGGCTGGCCTGTACCCCAAGCATCTGGGCCATCCCGTGCACGCGATCGGCCTTCTCAGATAACCGGAAAAGAGCCGATCTCCCTTCAGTTTCTCACAGAGCAACTCACATAATCCTCTCGCAAATCTGCCAGCAGGGTATAAGCATTCCTAGCTGCCAAAACTACAGCTCAGATAAGTTAAGAAAATGTTCGGAGTCATCAGCTGGGAAGCAAGGAGCTGAGACGCAAACCTGGTCTGTCTGGCGCCCCTCCCCTCCCCCTCCCTCCTCGGTACTGCCTGCTGTTTACCTCTCAGTTTTAGGCCAGAAAAAGCAACATCAGGAGCCTGTGGAAAGGGGAGGTGTTGCAGCTGCGGGGACCCCCAGGACCCCAAGACCTCCGCTTCTCTGCCTGTGCTGGGCTGGTAGCAGGCTAGAGTCACAGAGACGGCCGGAGGTCAGCCGATCCAGTTCCGTCCCGAGGCCCTGAGGACTTCAGAAGAAAGGGGGCCGGGACTCAGGCCACAGCTTCTGGTCACTTGCTTCTTCCAGCACTGTCTTCTAGCTCTCAGACGGCCTCTGCCCGTCAGGCACAGGCGGGGCTGAGAAGCTGCCCCCAGCAAGTCTCCCAGGTGGACTTCCATTCGTTCATTTCACAGATATTTCTAGAGCGAGGACCCTGGGCCTGGCAGTGTTCTGACAGCTGGAAATGCAACAAACAAGAGTTAATGACCCCATTCTCGCAGAGCTTCTGTTCTCTTGGGGCAGACGGAGATGTTATGCAGAGTGACCAGGGCTGCACTTTAGAACTGGGGTCGGGGAAGAGATCTCCTAGGGGGTGACACTCAAGCCAAGACCGGAATGGTGAGCAGGAAGCAGCGGGCAAAGGTCTGGAGGAAGAACGGCCCCGGCAGGGGACACAACGGGCGCAAGGCCTTGAGTGGGGAGAGGAGCCAGGGAAGAAAGGAGGTCGCTGGGGCCTGATTCAGAGAGAGAGGAAAGCGACCAGGGGGGACAGGAGGCCAAGGGCAGGTCCCATAGGGCCCCGGGGGCCAGGGAGGGGAACTTTGCTCTTGTTCTCCATACAGTGAGAGGTCACTGGAGGGTTCGCATGCAAGTGGCACGAGTGCTGTTCTCTCCCTTCAGCTTTGAAAAGATCATTCTGGATGCCGGGGAAAGAGCAGAGAAGGGGCGAGAATAAGAAGAGGCAGCTGAGTCGTCAAGCAGTGACAGCAGTCCTCAGGGCATATCCTCATTAAGCCGTGAACCTGGGGTTTTCACAAGGTACCCCAACAACAGGGGTACCCGTCACCTAATCGAAATATGGACAGCATCCTGGTCGCTTTAGTCCCTTACAATTCTGAAAGACTCTTACGACCCTGACATGGTCATGTCAAAGGAGCAAAATAAAAACCCCTTTAGCACCATTTTTCTACAGGAAAGTAAGACAAGCCACAAATCACTATATCTAGGACTGGATCATTAATTATGCAATGAAATAAATAGGAGGAACCGTAAAATCTAAACTAATCTTGTGCCTTTAATTAACTCATGTCCATTGGAAAATATATTAATCCCTTGGTTATCCACCCCAGCACTTAGGAGAAGAATCATGGATGATCCAACAAATTATTTCCGTAATTGTAATTGGTTTAAACATGCACCTGATGATGAGTACTCACAGAGACACGCTGCAGCTGCTCCACGGGCAATGGCATTTCGGTCCGTATCATTTTCCAAACTGAATCATGAATGTTCAAAAAAACACAAACGGGTGGGAATGTAAATTGATACAGCCACTGTGGAGAACAGTATGGAGGTTCCTTTAAAAACTACAAATAGAACTACCATATGACCCAGCAATCCCACTACTAGGCATATACCCTGAGAAAACCGTAATTCAAAAAGAAGCATGTACCAAAATATTCATTGCAGCTCTATTTACAATAGCCCGGAGATGGAAACAACCTAAGTGTCCATCATCGGTTGAATGGATAAAGAAGATGTGGCACATATATACAATGGAATATTGAGCAGCCATAAAAAGAAACAAAACTGAGCTATTTGTAATGAGGTGGATAGACCTAGAGTCTGTCATACAGAGTGAAGTAAGTCAGAAAGAGAGAGACAAATACCATATGCTAACACATATATATGGAATTTAAGAAAAAAAAATGTCATGAAGAACCTAGGGGTAAGACAGGAATAAAGACACAGACCTACTAGAGAACGGAGTTGAGGATATGGGGAGCGGGAAGGGTAAGCTGTGACAAAGCGAGAGAGAGGCATGGACATACATACACTACTAAACATAAGGTAGATAGCTAGTGGGAAGCAGCCGCATAGCACAGGGAGATCAGCTCGATGCTTTGTGACCCTCTAGAGGGGTGGGATAGGGAGGGTGGGAGGGAGGGAGACACAAGAGGGAAGAGATATGGGAACATATGTATATGTATAACTGATTCACTTTGTTATAAAGCAGAAACTAACACACCATTGTAAAGCAATTATACTCCAATAAAGATGTTAAAAAAAAAAAAAAAAAAACACAAACGTTTGTTCACTCTCTCTTCAAATACATGTTGAGAGCCTGCTGTAAGTACTCCAGGCACTGCTGGGCCCTGGAGCAAACAAACAACCGGTATGTCCCCTGCCTGCGTGGACAGACATTAAACAAAAAAAAAATACACAAATAAATAGTTAAGATTTGTAACAAGGCCTATAAGGGAAAAGAACAGAGAAGATAATGGGTGGGGGGGGGCGGTTGCCTCCTTTAGATTGTAAGGGTCAGGGAATGCATCCCTGCTGGGCCTTTAAGATGGCCAAGGGCCAGCAGGGCCGTTACACCCTTCCATTGCTCCCCCACCTCATTCCTCATTCTCCTCTCTCTCTCTCTCTTGCTCCCTCTCTCTCTTCAAACAAATATCTGCCCAGAAATTCACTCTCTTACCCCGTTATTCCTCCCTGCCAACCCCATGCCCCCCAAGCTCTGTGACCGTCATGCAAGCAGATAACCCTTGGAGCCAGCACCTTCACATCAAGGTGTTCTCGGAGGGACAGCAGTGAGTGGTGGCTTGAAGCAAGATCTTAGTTCCCTGCCCAGGAATTGAACATGGGCAGCCTGGATGAAAACCAGAAATCCTAGCCACTAGACGACCAGGGGCTAGAGGCTAGAAGCAAAGTTCCCCTGGCTCTTGCCCCATTTGAAAAATGCATTTCTCAAGGAGGCAAAAGCTGTAAAACCAGATACAAAGTTTATTATTAGAGGCACAGCACAACAAGTGGGAGAACTCACAGGGAAACAGTTGGTTTATTTAAGGCAGAAGCAAGGCAGAGATACACACCCGGAGAAAAAGGGCATGGGCATCCCCCCTAGCAAGGAGGACCGCAGTAAAGAGGTGGTTAAATCATTTATACAGGGCAGTTCTTCCAGGTCTTTGTTTACCTTTGGTCAATTATCTCATTTCTTTCCCACATCTGACCTGTCCTAGGGCCCTCCCCTATTATGCATGCACAACTTTTTGCCGCGATGGATTTCAGCCCAGAAGCCTGTAGGAGGTTTGACAACACTTATTATGGGGTGGCGCCCCTCCCTTTTTGACCCCTGAGGAGCCTTCCTGTGTACGTGCAGTCGGGGAGGTCTCCTTGACCTCAGGAGTGGTCATCTTATCTCTTTATTCCAGCAGAGCTCAGCTCCTGCCATTAACTTTGTCCTCGGACTGTCTGGGTGAGAACAAAGCTTCTCACAAACTCCAACTGCTCTGCCCAGGGGCTCATCTAGCTCCAACCTCAAAGGAAGCCCGGAAGCCCTCGGTCTGGTTCTCGCAGGGTCTCACTCTGTTCACGACCTCTGGGCCTTGGAGGCCCACTGTAGGCTGGCAGACAGATTCCCACACCAGCCTGCGATCTGAGCGGCAGACAGCATCACAGAAAAGCCCTAACTCCTGCCAGGTCCTCCAGAGGCCCCCAGCCTCAGGCAGGGCCAGACCCCATGCACAGGCTCCGCCAGTCTCCCTCCCAGCCCTGGGAGGGAGACATCTTTGCAAAGCCCCAAGCCTGCCCGCTAGCCCCATGGTGCTCCCTGCAAGGCTTCAGAAACAAACACTTAAGACGAGGTGAGGAAAGTGGAGAACTTCCGTGAGTGAAGAAAGGGCGTGGATTTTCTTTCTAGACGCTGTGTCTGACGTGAAGCCGGATGTCAGGAAGTCGCTCACCACACCTGGCTGCTCAATGGCCGACCTCCCCGTCATCTCCAGCCTCTTCATTAGCACAAATCCAGCATCCGGGTGAGGTCTCCAGACCCGGGCCAGCTCCTGGCACGGCTAGAAGGGGAGGAGGTCACCTCCTTGCTGTGCCCTGTTCCCGGTCTCTGGGCAGGCTCTGCCACCTCTTAGAGCAGAACTAGGGCATGGCCACGGACGGTGGCCCACCGAGGGGCGGTGGGGCAGGGGAAGTCTCTGGACCTGGACAGCGGGAAGGAGTAGGAGACCCACACGTGACCTCCAGGAGGGAGGGCTTCCTGACCTGGGTTCCCGCTGCTGTTCTACCAACAACGGACTGTGTGACATCTCGTCCCCTCCAGGTCTCGGGCCTGATGGTGAGTGGGGTTGAACTAGGTGACCTCGAAGCCATCTTCCAGCTCTAGGATTTGTAAATTCTTGATGAGTGCTAATTCTTAAAGGCGTGCTCATCACATATGTGCTACGTAGGAAACAGGTCTGGGAGGGAGACTGGGGGATTCCTGTTTGAGGGGGGTATGGGGCACTTGGTGAGTGATAACAGAGAGCTGGACACACCCCCGGCGGTGCGGGCTCCTGTGGACTTCGGCACAGCTGTGAAGGCTCCAGGGCTATGTGTGCTGCTTGGGGCTGCGGCGGGGGCAGCTGGAACTCACCGCATCACATGAGTGAATCCAGCATACTTAAGAGCCACTGCCCGCAGCAGCCCGGATTTGGGAAATGTACGTTAACCACGGTTTAGACGAGGCCCAAATCATGATGCATGCTATCAGCAGAGCCTCTTGATTGTTTCATAATTTATCCCGCAGGTATTAAGGTCTGTTACTGTCCGGCACTGTGCTAAGAGCTAGAGAAATAAAGATGAATGGAACCCAGTCCTCTCCCTGGGGCATCCTAAGCTAGAGCACCCATTAGTTCAAGTGGTACCTTTTACACAAATTAGGAAAAGGGACCCCCCCCCTCAGCACCCAACCAGGCTGATGCAGCCCGTGGGCACACAGTCTGACTAGTGGGCCGAGTAGAGCCGGCCGCTGGTCTCCGTTGGTGTTTATTGGAACATAAGAAAACGTAACATGTGAAATAACATGTGAAATACACAAGAGCTCACGTTCAGAGCAGCAAACCGGTATTAAAGGCGACCAAGTGATAGAGTGGGAGCTTTTATAGCCCCTGTGGGACCCAGTTATACCGCGGCAGTGACTGCATTGTAATTATTCTCGACTTGTTTAATGTGTTTTTAGTATTTTAATGCTTTGCAGTGTGCCACACACACACAAAGGTTGGAAGCCACCAGTCTAGTGGAAAAGGGGTGTAAAGAAAAGAATGCCAGCTCCCTGGCGCAGTTCTTACCGGAGATCTCAGATCAAGAGGACATGACACGCAGTGCTGCCCAGAGAGGCCAAGGAGGGCTTCGTAAAGGAGGTGAGCACACAGACAACCTTGAAGACCGAGAAGGAGCTTCCCAAGCAGACCGGGTGGGGAGCACCTTGTGCAAAGGTGTGAAGAAAGAACAAGCTTGGGGAACGTCCTGCCTGCGCGCTGTGACACGGCTGGAGGGGTAAGTATGAGTAAGCGGGGGACAAGAGGTGGGGAGAGGCAGCTCACAAAAGAAAAGTAACGATGTTAGTTCTCCCCCCCCCTCAGTTCAGCCTCCCCACCCCGCAGGAAAGGTAAGGTTAGTGTGAAGACACAGGTGATGGCGCTTTCTTTGGGGTCCAGGCGATGCCACAATCCTGCATCTTTAACTCGAGTGGAAAATGCTTAACACCCGCTAAGTAATTTGCAGAAATATCAAGGGCCAGACCCTGCCAAATAGAAGCCTATCTTCAGAATCGGTGACACAAAATGAAAATGCAGGGAGTGGGGAGCTTCTGTTTGAAACATTAAGAATTTCAAGACGGCATCAGCAGAGCAGTAACTGAGGGGTGAGCCCTTTCTAAGCGGGGGGCCGTATGTGACTACCCAGGGTACGCACCCAGAAAGCCAGACCTGTAGCCGAGGGAGGCCAGGACGCCTTATTAGAGCACTTTCATCTTTATTGGAATTGGATTTATTTCTCTGGGTAAGAGAGGAAGATGAGGTTGGTGGGGGAGAGAGGGGGAGAGAGAGTGTGGAGAGAGACTGGGAGGCCAAATCAAGGCAGTCAAAATCCTTTTTTGACTTGGAAGCAACCTAAATGTCCATCGGCAGATGAATGGATAAAGAAGATGTGGTACGTATATACAATGGAATACTACTCAGCCATGAAAAAGAATGAAATAATGCCTTTTGCAGCAACATGGATGGACCTAGAGATTATCATACTAAGTGAAGTAAGCCAGGCGGAGAAAGACAAGTACCATATGATGTCGCTTATATGTGGAATCTAAAATATGACACAAATGAACTTATCTACGAAACAGAAACCGACTCACAGACATAGAGAACAGACTTGTGATTGCCAAGGGGGATGGGGGCAGGGGACGGATGGACTGGGAGTTTGGGATTAGCAGATGCAAACTATCAATATTATTTAGAGAATGGATAAACAGTAAGGTCCTACTGTATAGCACAGGGAACTATATATTCAATATCCTGTGATAAACCATAATGGAATAGAATATGAAAAAGAATACATATATATGTATAACTGAGTCACTTTGCTGTTCTCCAGAAATTAATACAACATGGTAAATCAAACTATACTTCCAATAAAATAATTTTTTTAAAATAATCCTTTTTTTAGCTGAACTTTCAAACTTTTGTCCTCAAAGTATCCCTAGAAGCAAGACAGAGCTGGGGTAGAATAACCCTCACAACCACAAAGTCTGTTCGAGAGTTCCTGTGTCGGTGAAAAACGCGTGCTTATTTTGCATTCTTCTCAATGATATATCAGTGTTTATTTTACTATGAAAAATCTTATTAGTAAGATAACTGGTTATGAGCCCAATACACCCCAAAAATGACATCTGGCGATGGAATCAAGATGTCAGATAGACTAGTTACCAGCTTTTACATCACTTATGCAAAGTCTCGTGACATAACAGAAATAATATTTTTTAAAAAGAAATAGACCTATAATGTGGCTGGGAATCAAGGAAGGCTGCTAACTGTAGACTAGAAATATTGAGGATGTTAAAAAAAATGATAGAGTTGGACTGACCAAGAAATAAGAAGAAAAGCAAACCGAAAAAAAAAAACAGAGCAGGATAAACTACTCAAGGTGAGAATAGTTCCCAAGCTCAGAGGAATCAAATCCAGCAGGGGGAGGAGCCTGGGACCCTCCATCAGGCCTGTCCCCTCCCGGTCCTGGCCACACAGGGAGCATATGCGATACTCCCCCAGGGTAAAGCTGTTGGGCACTGCTCTCTAAAGCAGAGTTCTGACTCAACGAATCCTGTGAGCAGGGCCACCAGGCAGAGTAGGACCTCAGGTAACCTGGGCTCCCAAGAGGGAGAGAGATTCCCTCTCATCAGGGCTGCTCCCCACAGAGCGCCCCTGCATAGGCCCCTCCCCACAGTCACTGGGGTGGGCAGAGAATTTGGAATCCCAGAACTGGGATCTCTGTCCGGTTGTAAGAAAGCACTGTGATTAGATATCACTTCCTGCATAAGAGCTAGTTTTTAGACCTTGCTGTGATCTTCCCGTGGCTAGGTTAACTGATCAATTTAGAAATGTTGCATGAATATTTGAAAAGAATGTAGAATCTTATGTATATACAATGGAATACTACTCAGCCATAAAGAAAAGAATGAAATTTTGCCATTGGCAGCAACGTGGATGGACTTGCAGAGCATTATGCTAAGAGAAATAAGTCAGACAGAGAAAGACAAATACTGTATGATATCACTTATATGTGGAATCTAAAAAATACAACAAACTAGTGAATACAACACACAAAAAAGGCAGACCCACAGATGTAGAGGACAAGCTAGTGGTTACCAGTGGGGAGAGGGAAGGGAGGAGGGGCAGCATAGGGGTAGGGAATTAAGAGGTACAAACTATTAGGTACAGAATAAGCCACAGGGAGATATTGCACAACACTGGGAACATAGCCAATATTTTATAATAACTATAAATGGAGCATAAGCTTTAAAAATTGTGAATCACTATATTGTACACCTGTAACTTATATAATATTATACATCAACTATAACTTCAATTTTAAAAATTTTTAATTAAAAAAAGAATGTAAAATTTCTAAGTCAAAATGCCACCTTTATATGTTTATTAGTAATCTATTAATTACTTATTAATTAGATTATTCAAATCCCCTTCAGTGCTGCCCAATAGAAATGCAATGTGAGTCACACATGTTCTTTAAATGTTTTCAGTATTCCTGTTAAAATAAATAAAGAGAACTGGTGAGATTAATTTTAATAGATTTTATTTAACCCGATATATCTAAAATATGATCTTTTCAACATGTAATCAATATTGGAAAATATTCCCAAGACATCTTACCAGATTTTTTTGTACCAAGCCTTAGAAATCCGGCATGTGCTTTATACTTACAGCACATCTCAGTTTAAGGGCTCAACAGCTTAGTGGTTATTGACTATACTATGTGGCTAGGGGCAACTGTATTGGACAATGCAAGTAATTAAATCCTTGGTTATTTTTTGTCTACTTGAGCTGTCATTTTTGCTTTACACATTTTGAAACCATGCCCAAAGATTTATGAGTGGACAGAACAAAACAAACCAAAAACCCTCTTCTCGGACCATTAATTCTTTTGGCTTTGAATTCCATTCTATCTGATGTTGATGCTGGCACACCTGTTTCCTGGGGTTAGTGTTTCCTTGGTTAATAATCTTTTCCATTCCTTCACTTTGCAACTTTCTGTGTCTTATATTTTTGTATCCCTTTTAAACAACATATAACTGAACTTTGTTTTGTTACCCAGTATGAGAGTTGTGACATTTTAATGGAGACTTTGACCAAATCACATAAATTTTGAGCACTGATATATGTGGACTTATTTTGTCCATATACTTGTACTTTCTATTTACTGTGCTTTCTTGTTTCTTTTCTTTTTTGCATTTCTTACTTTGATTGGATTAATCATGTTTTAGGTGTTATGTTTCCTTTTTTTTTCTTTCAACAACAGTTTACAGTTTATGTATCCTATTTCTATTCTTCTTTTTTTTTTAACCTCTAATTTTTCTTCAGTAGAAGAAAGCGGACAGTTTTATTTCCAATGCTGTGTGATTGTCAGCTAACTACTTTATCTTGCCCTTTTTTGTTGTTGTTATCTTTAATTTTAACTAATGTTAAGTTACATAGATATTTTCTCCTTGTGAAAAACAAAAACATTATAGATTTGGTCAGATTCCTCATTGATTACATCCCCAATCCCAGTCCCCTCTCAAGAAGTAATGACTAGGACTTCCCTGGTGGCACAGTGCTTAAGAATCCACCTGACAATGCAGGGGACACGGGTTCGAGCCCTGGTCCGAGAAGATCCCACATGCCGTAGAGCAACTCAGCCCGTGCGCCACAACTACTGAGCCCACGTGACTAGAGCCCGTGCTTCGCAACAAGAGAAACGACCACAAGGAGAAGACCGCGCACCACAATGAAGAGTAGCCCCCGTTCACCGCAACTAGAGAAAGCCTGCACGTAGCAATGAAGACCCAATGCGGCCATAAATAAATTAATTTAATTTAAAAAAAGAAGTAATTACTATACTTATACTAAGTTTAAAAGATATTCTTCCAAATTTTTCCATTCATCATATTATATATACATATATATATATCCACAAAAATTGGCGTTTTCTGAGATTCCATTTCTAGAAATTTATCATGAAGAAATAACTGAATAAGTAGGCCAAACTATATGTGAAAAAAATGCTTCATAACCACACTGTGAATTTTTTAAATTAAAAACATTCTAAATATTCACCCATAGAAGATTGGTGAATAATATAACATATACCGATGTTATAATTTTGAAAATAGTAAAAACCTTTTCCCAAAAGGTAAATTTTTTTTTCCCGTTACGTGGGCCTCTCACCGTTGTGGCCTCTCCCATTGCGGAGCACAGACTACGGACGCACAGGCTCAGCGGCCATGGCCCACGGGCCCAGCCGCTCCGCGGCATGTGGAATCCTCCCGGACCAGGACACGAACCCGCGTCCCCTGCATCGGCAGGCGGACTCCCAACCAGTGCGCCACCAGGGAAGCCCCAAAAAGGTAAATCTTAAATAACATAAATGCTCTAGGAATATTTGCCATGTTTCTCCAAAGGCTTCCCCTCCTCCCTGGCATATGACCTTTGAGCCTGGGAGAGCCTATGCCCCAGTTATAAAAGCAAGCTGCAGAGCACTTCCAAAATAAGAGGAGAGAGGATTAGCATCGCGTGCCATGCATACTAAAAAATTCCAGCTGTAAAGAGGCAGTGTCATTCTGCATGTCGCTGGTACATTTGCTCAGCTGTCTGTCCTTATGTTTTCTGAACCCTAGGTGTGTTTTTCTATGTTTTGCCTTAAATAATATTCTTCTGGGAAAGAAGCAGGCGAATGCCAAGAGCATGGCAAGCAGTCTAAGCAATGCTTCTGACACTGTTAATGAAGATCAATAATTATTTCAAGCACTAATTAGCACAACTAATGTTCGTGGTGTCATTGGAAGTGTGCCTGGCAACAGCTGAAAAACTCCTACTCCTGCTGGGACGTCTCTGTCGTGGGAATAATCCCTGAGATTGTGAGGTTTGGTGCCACAATCATTTCGTTACCACCTCCTGATAGGCACCAGGAATTGTTGCAAAAAGGAGTAGCTTGGTCATCAAGCTCCCGGTGAAATGCAGGCTGAAGTCAAGCTGATCCAAACTGATCAACATTTAACATCTTGTCATTCCCCAGGCCTCCCGGAAGAGGGAAAGGTGCTGACCAGAGGCTCCTTTTCTCTATTTGTCATATGAAGAAACCGAGACCAGCCCCCACGCTCAGAGGGTAGCAATAGTCTTAAGGTGAGTTTCTCCTCATTTTAAAGATGTCGCACAAGCCATAGGATGCACACGTGGAGGGCAGTGCCTTCTACCTGGGTGGGTCCACCTGCAGGAATGTGGCTGTTTTTCCTGAGAAGGGAACTCACAGAGTCTATACAAAGAGGTCTCATCGGGGCCGCATCGGGACAACGGCTTAAC
>NW_006797390.1:6226118-6265223 GCF_000442215.2 Lipotes vexillifer
GCAGGAATGTCAGGAAGCAGGAGCAGAGGTTGTCAAGGGAAGCTTCATTTCCTTGCAACCCTCCTGGGTACTAACTGCAAATTGTTTTGGAAGACAGGCTTGTACTTAGAGGATGGAGAAATCCAAGTTTTACATTTCCTGACCTGTGATGGTTCACGGTCCAACCTGAACGCTAAGCTGATGTGCTGAACGTCCTGGGGATGGGGATGCCGACTGTGTGTGTGTGAGTGTGTGTGTGTGGAGCGTGTGTGTAACCATCCACCCAAAACAAAGGTGTTTTCTGTGACTCCATCTCTGTGAGTCCCATTCCTCCAGCATCCGTGATGCATCTTTCTCCGATGTAAGGCAGCAAATGGTGCCAGAATACAGACTGGAAGCAGGGGCTGCCTGTCCCCAGCCAGGGGCAGCAGATGTGCCGCAGGCCTGGATGAGAAGCACAGGTCTCCCAGTCCGGGACTAAAACTCCTCCTTCACTGTAGCTTCCTGTTGGGGATTTCACCGGCCCCTCTGTTTTTTGTTTGTTTGTTTTTTTCCCCAAATGAAGGAGTACTCTTCCCATTTTGCAGATGAGGAACTGAGGCCGAGACCCAGAAGCCAAGCCCAAGCGTTTGTGACTCAGTCAGTGCTCAGAGCTGGGGCGGGGGTGGGGAAACTATGACAGTGCAGATCCTGACAATGAGATCTGTCCTCTGAATTATCAGCTCAGCCTTTGGAGGAGCCAGTGTGACCAGGAAACCATGGCCTTCCTCACGAGAACACAGGAGGAGGACGGGAATGGAATATGTCCAACTCACAGCTCACTTCCCTCTGCTCACCCAGGGGATCCAAGCCAACCCCCAGTTCCTTTCCCACAGATGCTGGATCCTCACCCGCCATCTTCTCCAAGTGTGAAATAAAATGGAACAGATCAGGATCTTGTTAGTGGAGCAGCTCTTGGGGCGGAGAGGGGGCAGAGGGTCCATTCTTTCATAGAAGGTGCGGACGACACAAAGACCAAACTCTGGAAGTCTGGGGTTTCACATCCGTGAGGTCTGACATGGGAACACTGGCCATGCGTGGCTACTGAACCCTTGCGACGTGTAAGTGCAACAGAAGGACCAAATTTTTTTATTGCAATTAAGTTAATTAACCTAAACTTAAATGTTAAAACTGATCACTCCACGTGGTTACTGGAAAGCATAAGTGTGTGTATAGAGCAACTTAGGTTTACAAATTTACTTCCTCAATCATAAATGTTATGAAATCCAGGCACTTCCAACGTAGAGGCAGCATCTGAATTCAGATATGCTGTGAGTGTAAAATACGCACCAGAGTCTGAAGACTTAGTTTGAAGAAAATGTAAAACAGCTCTTTAATAACTTTTTATACTGATTCATGTTGAAACGATCACATTTTTAGATATATTGTGTTAAATAAGATGTATCATTAGAAGTCATTTCACCTGTTTCTTTTTATACATTTTTTTTAATGGGGCTACTGGGAAATTTTAAATCGCATATCACGTTTCCATGGGTTCGCTACTCTCAGTGTTAATGTCGCCAGGGATAGTGCTGGAGAGCGGACATCCTGGCTCAGAGGTTCATTTGTCACGGGCCCTCTCATATTGCTAAAGGTCCCTCCGGAGTATTTTGCCCTCTCCCTCCTAACTACGGTTCCAACAACACTAACTTGCGTGAACACGCACTTCCCCTCATCCTCACCCCACCGACGGCCTCTTCTCCCACTCAGGCCTCCTCTAACCTTTAGAAAACCATCTTCTGCCACGCGTTTCTCAGGCTGTTCCTTTAACACCACCTTCTCCGGCACATCTGTGACTTGAAATTGCTTCATCAGAGGTTCAGGTCCTCCCCAGGGGTCTCACGGAGGGGCCCTCACGTTCTGTGCTGCTCTGGCCTCTCTCCCACCACAGGCTCGGCCTTCACCCTGAATGCGGTGCCGGGGGTTCATGGCCTCTTCTCTACCCACAACCCACCTTTCCTTTGTTCAGCCCCCTTTCTCACTGACCCTCTGTCTCAGTTTGGATTTCTGGGAAACACACCACGCATGGAGACGGAGAGCCGGGCGTCAATGGGAGGGACTCTTAGGGACAATGCCTGTAAGAAAGCAAGAGATGAGGGCTTCCCTGGTGGTCTGGTGGTTAAGAATCTTCCTGCCAATGCAGGAGACACGGGTTCAAGCCCTGGTCTGGGAAGATCCCACATGCCACAGAGCAACTAAGCCCGTGCACAACTACTGAGCCTGCACTGTACAGGCCGCGAACCACAACTACTGAAGCCTGTACGCCTAGAGCCCATGCTCTGCAACAAGAGAAGCCACCGCAATGAGAAGCCTGTGCACTGCAACAAAGAGTAGCCCCCGCTCGCTGCAAAGAGAGAAAGCCTGCATGCAGCAAAGACCCAACGCAGCCAAAAATAAATAAATAAAATAAATACATTTTAAAAATTCTATTAAAAAAAAAAACAACAGAGATGGGACTTCCCTGGTGGTCCAGTGGTAAAGAGTCCACCACTGGATTTACAGTGCGGGGGACGCGGGTTCGATCCCTGGTCTGGGAACTAAGATCCCACATGCCGCGGGGCAGCTGGGCCCTCGCGCCACAACTGCTGAGCTCGCATGCCTCAACTAGAGCCCACGCGCCACAGCTACAGAGCCCATGCGCCCTGGAGCCTGCGCGCCACAACTACAGAGAGAAAACCCACACATCACAACTAGAGAGAAGCCCGCATGTCACAAGGAAAGATCCCGCATGCCGCAACTAAGACCCAGTGCAGCCAAAACTAAACAGAATAAATAAATAAATAATCTTAAAAAAGTGAGAGAAATGGGACAGCAGAGAGTGAACTTGAACTGGAAGCAGTTTCCCCAGAAGCTGATCCCTCAGGAAACTCCGGAGCTGGGACGGTCCTTCAGAGGCCTCTGGAGCAGAAGTAAATCACCCGATCAGGTCCGGATGCCCCCAAGGAGGGGGGACCTGGCTCATCCTGCCCCCACTGAAGGGACCCTCTCAGAAGCCCCTGAGGAGCGCCTCATCGCCGAGTCTAGCCCCGTTTCCTTGGGCGCCCTCCTCTTCGGCGCCCCTGGAGCTGGGCCCCTGCAGGACCTGCCCTCTCCTCCGTGATGTGGCACCAGGCACTGCACAGACCCCCGCCAACCGGGACAGTTTCTTTCACCCACCCTTTCCCTGCTTAGACCAGGTTCTGCCCTCAGCCCGGCCTGCCCTGCCTGGTCTACACTCGTCCTTCATCTCAGCTTCTCGGTGCTCCTGTTGGCTGCCTCTCCCCCAGCGCCGCGAAGGCCTCCTTCCTGAGACCCTCACCCCAAGCAGCTCTGTAGACCCGCCTCTGCTGCATCTTCCCCAGTCACTCCCCATTTCAGTGCTTCCTCCCCAGGGACTATTGCCGTCACCTCCCTCAGAGGCCCCCATCCCACCTCCCCTCTGCCCCCCTTTCACAGCCCGAGGTGCGGGGAGGATGGCTGTCAGCTCCCCGCCTCCACTGGCTTCCCCGGACCAGCAGCCTGGTAAATGGGTAACGGCGCTCTCTGTGCTCAAATTTGAAAAGACCACGGTTGGGTTAGCTCAGGCCTCTGCTGCTTTGGCAAGTAACAGGAACCATGAGGCCCCACCGGTTGGATCCAGTTCAGGCAGCTTCGCCCCTGCTCTGGGCCAGGGCGGGACAGATGGGCTGTGTCGACTCTTGCTTTTTTCTCCAGTCCGGGGGGAGACCTTGACTCCCAGAGCCCAGGAAATGGAAAGCTGACGGCCCACAGGACTCTCAGAGGGACAGGGCTGCGATGGGGTCTTCCTTGTGTACGTGGGTCTGGGGGGAAGCGGGGAAGAAGGGGAGGCTCTTTGTGATCACACGGGCCGGTCCTTAGAGTCCCCGCACACCCCCACGGCCAGCTTCCCCCACTACCCTGCGGGGTTTGACGCCCCACTAGGCCCCCACTTGGGGGACAGGGAGACCTCCGGGAGGCCCGGGTAGGGTGTCTGCAAGCCGCCCGACTTGCATCCATCCATCCATGCCCCCTCCTCGCAGGGACCCCGGGGCCACCGCACAGCTGCCCTGACTCGGACTGGATTCGCTTCGTGCTCTCCGAACGGGAGAAAGGCCAACCCCAAACAAAGACGGGCGGCCGGCGGGGCGGCGGGAGAAGGAGCCCGGGTATTGGAGGGGCCGGGGGTGGGCGCTCAGGAGGCGGGGCGCGGCCGCAGGAAGTGCAGAGCGAGCGCGGGGCTGAGCGCGGCTGCGGTCCTCACCCGCTGGCCCTGCGGCCCCGCCCCGGCGCCGGCGGCCTTCGCTGCGGAGCCCGCGACCGGTGAGTGCGGGCGGGGGCGCGGGAGGGGGCCCGGCGGCCGCTCGGGGCTCCCGCGGGAGGGGCTGGGAGTTGCATAGCCGAGCGCGGCCCGGCGGGCCCGGGCAGCCGACTCCCGGGAGGATGGGGGCAGGATGGGGCGAGCAGGCACCGCTGGCTGCCGTGTTCCCATCCGTCCTCCGGAGACTGCCCGTCTGCCCTTAGTGTCTCGGGAGGGAGCTCAGGACCTCAGTGCGCGTCTGTGCCTCCTCCAAACGTCATTCTCTTTGTCCACCTGGACATCTGGTGGCTCTTACGCACGGGCCGGAGGTGACAGGCCCAGAGCCATCCTAACTAGAATGGGTACAGCCCTTGGTTCCGTACTCCCGGCAAGGGCTTGCCCAGTGTTGGCAGCTGGCGTGTCACAGGATCGTTTTCGGTGGGTCCGTCTGCCAGCCAGGGTGGTCCACAAGTTTCATGGGCGCATCTGTGCATTTGGGGGAACCCTGTCACCTGTGTTTCCTGCCTGTTCCTGTGCCTGCAGCTGGCTGGCTTGGTATGGAAGGACAGGGGGTGTGGAAGGTTCTAGGTGTATTGTTTTCACCAGCTGTAGGTTCACACACATGACTTGGCTGGAAATATGAAAGGGGCATCTCAAGCTGGGTCTCAGTTGCCGAGGGTGCGGGGGTGAGTGCTGGCCGTCTCAGCACATGGGCACCCACTGTGGGGCAGGGTGGCGTGGCGAGAAAAGGGAGCTCCTGGAAAAACCCCAGGTGTACTCTAGGGCCTAGGGTAGGTGGACGTGTGAGGAGAGACCTGGGTGGTATTCGGCCGGAGCGGGTGGTCTGTGGTTAGCTGTGGGCAGCTGGATTAGAGGTGGAGTTGGAGACCTGGGTTTGAACCAGAACTTGGTGGAGGGTCACCACGGCAGTAGCGTGTTCCCTGCGCCTGTCCCCCTGGGACTCAGTGCAAAATGGGACTAATGACTGCTGTCCTGCCCACCTCGGGAGGTGTCTGGAGGCTCAAGTTAGCTAAGCAAAGTGCTTTGACAGCAGGGAGGCTCCAGGGACAAAGGGTGAAGGCCAGGCCCACGGGCGTGCCCGATCGGGCTTTGGGGAATGCCTCGGGGGCCAGGTTTGTGGGCTGCAGCAGGAGCTGTCTTCATGCCGCTCCCTAGAATATTCCAGAGATAGGAGTGTCTGCCCGGTGCCGGGCCTCGATATCTTGGAGTGTGAGGTATTCGCAGGCCTGCCTGGTGCTGTCCCTTTGGTGTGGATGCTTCCACAGCACAAGAGGACAGCCGGCTTGGCAGGTCTTCAAATCATAGCCCTGGAGCAGCTCAGCTGTGCAGAGACCCTCCTCCAGGTGCACCGGGACCTTCACACCCACCGGCTGGCTTTTCTCTGCTTGTCACCACCACCAGAAGCAGTCAGGCCACAGTTCAGGCCAGGGAGATGGCAGAGGAGGGAGCTCTCTGTCCCTGGTCACCAGCCTCAGGGTTCCATCTTCTGGTCACAGGGCATCCTCTAGAACCAACGCTGTACCTGCTGAGGAGGGCGGGGAGGGTGTCAAGAGTCCTCACAGCCCCAGACACCGGGATGTGGTTGTGGTTTGTCACCCCTGGATGTCACCTGTCACCAAGGCTTCTTGGCTCGTAGTAGCTGCTTAGTAAAGAAGCCCTGGAAACCCGGGTTCAGTGCAGCTCGGCTTCCTACCCACTGTGTGACCTGGGGAAAGTCCCTTCACCTCTCTGGGTCTGTTTCCTCATTGGTCAAAATCAGCATCTTTCCAGATTATAGTTCTGATCTCAGCTCACATTTCCCGTCCTCAGAGAGGAGGTGACCCTCTATCCAAAGTGGCCACCTCCCACTTTGCCCAGTCACATTGCCCTGATCTGTTTCCTTCCTAGCACTCTCCGCACCATCTGAACCACTCTCAGCTGCATCCAGCCACACTGAGACCTTTGCCGAGGAGGGACCTCCTGTTACCTGCTGGCTCACCACGCCTGGAACCTAGTAGGTGCTCCAGAGAAGCTGTGTCAGAGAGTGAGTGAGTAACTCAATAAGGGAGATGGATGCGTGTCTTTCACATTGTGCTCCTGGGAGCTTGTGAGGGGGGAGCGGGCCCATAGGCAGGGCCCTGGGCTCTGCACACCCCAGCTCGGGACTGATGTGAGTTAGAGGCTGGCTTCCAGGTAGGACTTCCCTTGAAGAAAGGGCCCTCCCATTAAAATAAAACTAGAAAACTATTGCATCTGAAGACGATGGGGCCTTTTCAACTCCAAGTTGAAATAACAGTACTGGGACGGGGAGTAACGCACACTCAGCCTTCGGGGATGACCAAAGGCTGTGGTTCAGACACGCAGAGCTGTCATCCCATCAGCCATCACTGCTTGGCCGTGGAATTCATGATATGGTTTGCTTTTTTGCAACTGGTTTAATTTCCTGAGCTTTGGGTCAAGATTAGCGTGAAGAGGTTTCTTCATCAATGGGTATGCGGGGTTCTGGACCAGAAGGAAACAGTGGACATCACAGAGTGGACGGGAGACACGCTGATACTGGAGAGCTGCCTGTGTGGGGTTCCCGTCTGCCATCATCCTCCTTTGGGTGTGTCTCAGGCAGACTGCCCAGATGCACGTGTCTCTCCCCAGTAGTTTGCTCAGCCTGGTTTTTCTCAAGTAGTTGGTAGTGGAGGACGCCCTTCTCTCTGAGTGATTCCTGAGCCTGGAGAGCCAGGTGGATGGCATGCCACGCCCTATATTTAAGCAGCCATGGAAAACATCCCTCCTTTGTCGCTTCTTGTAAATTCATTTGTGAATGGCGGGGTGACTCCCCTGTCCGGTGCTGTGCCCAGGTTTGGGGCACAGAATACAGTTCATCACCACCTTTGCTAAACCCCAAGGGCTGGGCATCAGTAGTTCACCCAAGGACGGGGAAGGAGGTTGAGTTGTTTGTAAAGTTGTTTTAGGTGGCTGGTTGAGGAGAGAGACAGGGGCAGAAGTGGACAGAAGGGACTGAGCACAGGACAGAGCGCTTTGCTAATTCCTCTGACGGTTGACCTTGCTTCTTGTACGTGTCCCTGCTGGGCTGACTCTTGTGCGTTCCTGGGTCCAGAAGCTTTAACCTTCCAAGAGGGCACAGGCAGAGGGCAGAGCCAACAGAGGTGGTGGAGGGGGAAGAGGGGTTCGGGGCGGGGGTCAGTATTCTCACGTTCCCTGTGTGCCTGCCAGAGCCTTGGTCCTCCAGGCCTGAGAATAATAAAGACCCAGCCCTGACCTCCGAGCATCCAGTTGTGAAGGAGATGAAACTTAACTCCTAGGGGGAGAGGAGAGAACAGCTGAGTGCAGGCTGCAGCCGCGGTGGGGGGGGGGGGGCTCCCCCAGGCCACAGCTGGAGCTCAGAGAAGGGTCGGGAAAGTGCCAGGGGGCAGAGAGCCCAGGGCGGTCAGCTGTCCAGCCTGGAATCTGGACTCTGCCTTCTCCTGAGCGCCTTCCGTGACCTTTCCTGCTCTGTAAGCGGAGGAGACGGTCTCTAGGTCATAGCCTGGCTTCAGGTCCCCGAGGCTCCCCCGCCAGGCCAGCCCCGTCCCTTACCTCCTCTGGGTGCCCTTCCAACTGGGCCATTCCTCTCCCCACCTGGCTGCGAGACGAGCTGGCTGTATTCCAGAACTTCTCCCATCCGTGCTCACTGCCCCCCTCCTCGGGGGCTGTGCACATGGCCCTTCTTAAAGGCTTAAGGAGCTTTGCTGTCAAATACCAAGAATTCAAGACTTGAGGATGTTACAGAGGCTGAGGAAGTGTTACGGGAAGTTGCTCCGCTGGGTCCCTGATCTGCTGAGATCACGAGTAGGGAACTCAGACCCTCTCCAGTGGTAATGTGTGTTGACGGGGGGAGGTTAGCCCAAAGTGGTTCTAACCCTTGTCCTGACCTGTGGATTCTTCCTCTTGTTTTTAAACACGGACCCCATGTTTCGAAAGTTTTTTATCAGCCAAATTTCAACATAAATGAAAATTTGTTTCTCCATCTGAAAAAATTATTCAGAGCCACAAAACTGATAGGGATTCCCTCTCCAGTGCCCACCTTTCTGGTTTGTATCATTTACATTTTTTCAGAATCAGCTTATGTCATTTACTAACAGATTCTAGTGTGTTTAAAAGGCTCAGAAGGGAAAAAAGACAAAGGACAGGAGTGAGCTCTTTGTGTCAGTTTGCCTGAGGTCTGTCTGGAACCGATTGCAAAATTTTAATAAAAAAGCATTACCTATCCTGGTTGATCATGTAGAGTGGTAGCTGAACTCTGAAGCGTTTTTGACAGGTAAAAGCCCAAGTTTCTTGAAATATGGTAAAGAGATTTCCCTCTCAGAAGCCCCTTTACTAGACACGTACGAGGGTTCTGACGTTTGGAAAACAATGTCCCGTACCCGGGTTTCAGAATGGTGTACCTCACCCCTACTGGAGGATGGAAATTGACTTTCTTTTCCTGGCAACCAGCACGAAGCTGAGCGAGCAGTAGGAGTTCAGTAAATGTCCACTGGGCGGATATTTCAGAAGCACTCCTCAGTCATGCCTAAGTCCGTGCCTGAAGGAGAAATCCCTATGCCCGCGCCCTTAACTCAAAAAGCAGGAAAAAGTGCCTATAGGTACTAAAATACAAAGCTTTTTCCTTTCTTCCATGGCCTCTTTATTGACTTGTCATGATGTGGTTTTTTTTACTTGCTTTTTAATGACATTGTAAGTAAAGAAAAATTAAAATTTTGAATGATTTGCATGAATTTTACATTCGCCTTTATATTGTGCAACGCCTGTTTTAAATGTAAATAGATGAGCATTTCACTCATAAGTTGAATCACCAAAATGACATGATTCCTATTTCACAGCTCGTATGTGCACGTGTATTTTGTTCCTACCAGGACAGTAGACATGGGGCAAGAAACTAACTCAGGTGTTTTTGTTTCACTTCTTGATACACACACGTTCCATCAACACACACCACCTTTGGCCTAGTGGTAAAGGAGGGACAGAAGGAAAAAGGGAAAGGCTGTCCTTCCTTTCCTCCTGTGTCATCATTTTCAGTGTAAGTGGGTGAGTAATGCAGGAGGTAGCAGAAATCGGGAAAGACAGGCTATCAGGATGGCCCTTGGTTGTTGGTGTTTCTCAGAATGCACAGCTTTCTGTCGGCTTTGAATCAAGCTCTGGTTCCAGCAGGGAGCCTGGCCTCCCGGGCTGCTCTGTCATGGACGTGACTCCTTACCTGTACTCTCTCTGAGGCTTTCTGAACCCCGCGCATCAAGGATGCCCTGGAATTCTGTGCTCCCGGGGCATCAGGAACACCAGGTCAAATGCGGCATCGAGGAACAGTGGGTCCATATACTGTGTGTATCTCCCCAGCTCACATTCATGCCCACCGTCCCATGAGACTTCACTTACAAAACACAAGCTCAAAGATAAATCATTAAGAATTCTGAGATGGGGCTTCCCTGGTGGCGCAGTGGTTGGGAGTCCGCCTGCCGATGCAGGGGATGCGGGTTCGTGCCGCAGAGCGGCTGGGCCCGTGAGCCATGGCCGCCGGGCCTGTGCATCCGGAGCCTGTGCTCCGCAACGGGAGAGGCCCGCGTACCGCAAAAAAAAATAATAATAATAATTCTGAGATGAAACAGCCGAGCATTAAACCAGGCACAGGGCCCTATGAGGCTATACTCGTTTTTGGCCCAGGAAGCCAGCGAGGACCCTCATGTAGGTCACAGTTGTGGATGGTGGCCCAGTTAGGGCAGAACTAATCCTTTAAACAAGTGGGCTGGTTAAGTGCTCTCGGATCCCTGTTTGTGATATATATCTTTGGAAAATGCTGGAGGCTGCCATTTCCTTTCCAGGCCTCCACCCTCCTGCTTTAAATCATTTACATTTTTTAAAAGTCAGCTTAGGTCATTCACTAACAGGTTCTAGGGGTTTTTAAAGGTTCAGAAGAAAAGAACAAAGGAAAGGAGTAGAGGTGGGTGTTGTCCATTTCGTCTGAGGTCTGGAACAGATTGGAAAGCACAAAGCCTCTAGGAGTTCTGAGGCCCGTTTAGAGACGCTCACCAGCTGCTCCGGGTACGATTATTTTTATGCCCAAACTGAGCAGATAGGTTGGGACAGAGGAGGGAGTGGCCTAGTGACCAGGGACCCAGGGCTCTCAGGGTTAGAGAGGAGGGGGAGGGGGAGAAGGGGCCAGGTGCAGGTGCCACGTGACTCCACAGTTTGGAGTGGGTTTTGCACACACAGAGGCTTAGGGAAGCCAGGCATTTTATTCCAGAAGAAAGAGACTCCTCTGTCTGTGGGCAGAGAGGGTGAGACAGGAAGTTAGAACTAGGAGCCCTGGGAGAGAATGAAATACTCAGGAGGCAGTTTGCACTTTCTGACAGCTTTGAGCATGTCGCTGAGGGCTCTGAAGTTGCTGGAAACAGAAAGTTCCAAGCAAGCTCTAGGAAGCAGGTACTGGTACCGTGAGTTGGAGGAGGGTGGAAGGGAGCCCACCCGCCCACCCCCCTTTTTTTTAACATCTTTTTTGGAGTATCGTTGCTTTACAATGGTGTGTTAGTTGCTGCTGTATCACAAAGTGAATCAGCTATACATATACATATATCCCCATATCCCCTCCCTCTTGCGTCTCCCTCCCTCCCACCCTCCCTGTCCCACCCCTCTAGGGGGGGTCACAAAGCACCGAGCTGATCTCCCTGTGCTATGCGGCCGCTTCCCACTAGCTATCTGTTTTACGTTTGGTAGTGTATATATGTCCAGGCCACTCTCTCACTTCATCCCAGCTTACCCTTCCCCCTCCCCGTGTCCTCAAGTCCATTCTCTACGTCTGCATCTTTATTCCTGTCCTGCCTCTACCACCCCCCCCTCCCTTTTTAATGTAGAAAGAAAAACTGGGTTAGAAAGGAACAGTGATGATAACAAGTAAAAGATTAGCGGGAGAAACCATGTTTATATCGTACCTTTAGTTCCTTTGAATCGGTCTGCATTCTACCTTGGTTTTAATTTACTGTATGATTAATGCTGATTGTGAGTTGCTGTTTCCATCATTAGATTTAATAATTGCATAACGGGCTGTTCTCCAGGGCTCTGCAAACTGTTTTTGGATGACCTGCAAGCTGAGGATGATTTTTACCTTTTTTTTTTTTTTTTGCGGTTCGCGGGCCTCTCACTGTTGCGGCCTCTCCCGTTGCGGAGCACAGACTCCGGACGCGCAGGCTCAGCGGCCATGGCTCACGGGCCCAGCCGCTCAGCGGCATGTGGGATCTTCCCGGACTGGGGCATGGACCTGCGTCCCCTGCATCGGCAGGCGGACTCTCATCTCAACCACTGTGCCACCAGGGAAGCCCCAATTTTTACCTTTTTAAAGGACTGAAACAAACAAAAAACAAAGAACAACGTGCAGCAGAGGCCAGAGGCCTGCAAAGCCTGAAACATTTGAACTGGTCCCGTGCAAAAACTGTTTGCCGGGTCATAGCCATCAGCCCCAGGCTGTGATCGTGGACAGCTCAGCGCACCCAGGGCTCTGGATGTGGGCACCGCGGCTGGAGGGAAGCTTAGCCTCTGAACCAGGGTCTCTGGGCTGCTCCCCTCTGAGATCCCGACCGAGTTCACCTGGGGTGAAGCCTGGGAATGGCGGTTTTTTACATTCCTTGGCGGGAGGGGTGGGGAGGGTGTCCTAGTGCAGCTAAGGTTGAAAATCACTGCCCTAAGGCAGTAATTCTCAAAGCGAGGTCTTCGGCCTGCAGTGTCAACATCCCCCAGCTGGTTAGAAATGCAAAATTCTGGACCTCACCTGACCTGCCAACTCAGGAACTCTTGGGGGGAGGCGGGGAGCAAACTGTGTTTTAACCACAGCCCCCCCGGGGATTCTGATGCACCTCAAGTTTGAGAGCACAGCTCTTTGGCTTGGCCTTTCAAACCTAAACCTTCCTGTTTGCAGGCGAACGTCAGAGATGGTTAGGTGGAGAAGGCAAGACAGGAGGAAGCCAGCAGGAGGGGATAGCAAGGCCTCGAAGGTTATTTCAAGGCTGGACATAACTGTAGTTGTTATTTTATACACAACCAAGGCCCTGGGAGGTGAAATGGTTGCAGGAAGCAGAGCTTGGGACTAGAATAACACTACCACCTACAACAATCATGTTATCCTTAACAAATATCATGAATAGCAATTTTAGCTTCGGGCTCTATTTTTCATTACTACATATATGATTGTCATTTAGTACATTAACTTATAGAAGGTACCCATTTGGTAAATGCAGGGACTTAAGCACACTTCTGAGCTATCTTGAAATCATTTAAATGAACATTATACATGCCTGGGAAGTCGGAAGGCTGTATTGCTGACCATCACCTCATAACTGAGGGTGAATTCTGTTCTTCCAACCACTCCCTCAAGGGAAGGCAGATCCCCCCAGGATACTTTGCCCCAACAATGTAGCACATGGGGCATTTATTAAAATGTCATAGGGATTAGAACCTACTGATGTCCTGCTATGTGCCAGGCACTGTGTGAGGTTTTAACATACATTATCTCCTACAATCATCACAGTGCTGTTACCCCTATTTTATAGTTGTGAATGTTGAGGCACAGAGAGGTTAAAGACTTTCCCCAAATCCCGCAGCTAACAAACCCGGGGATGTCTGGCCTCAGGATCGGTGGCAGTGGAGGGGAAGCTTGCCCACAGTCAGGCATTATGTGGCATTTCAATAAATCTAAGCTGGTGAGCCTATGAACATGTAAAGCAATTATTCCCAGTTCTCCCAAGCCTTGCCCAGTGTCCTGGGTGTCCTTGGAAGGGTGTGAGTCCACCCAAAGGCTGGATTGCCGATGTGCCATCTTAGAAAGAATTCAAGGACCAGAGGCACACAAGCATCCAGAGATAAAGATTCCATCTGAGTTGTCAAAAATGCAGTTGCTCCCCACAGAGCTGGCTGGGTTCTTAAATTCCTCCTTCCTCATTTGGAAAGTTAGCAGCTAAATTGATAGACAAACTTTACATATTACATACTATCATCGCTATCAGTAGTAACAAGGCATCCTTTTAGAGTTTTCGCGTCTCCAGAGCACTATACGCTCCTTAGCTCCTGATGTCCGGGTATTGGTGGGCTTGGTTATGACCAGAGGCAGCAAGAGCTCAGAGATCATGACCGTGGGGCAGCGCTGTGAGTCTATAGCTCCCCCCAACCCCCAAACTAGGACTGAGGACCAGAGATATGGGTTTGAGTCCCAGCTCTTACCCAGTGAGAGTGGAGAAATGGCCTCCACCCTCTGGGCCTCCCTGGCCGACACGTGAGGGTGAACTGGTGTCTAAGAAGTCTCTTCTCCACCTTCTAGACCTGGGACATGCAGGCAGCTTTCCAAACCTTGGGAGCAATGGATAGTGTTGCTCCTGGTGATGATGTAATTGGTACCCGATTAGGGAGCCGATGTGGGCAATAGCTAGGATGTTCTGATGCCAAGTCCGTTTCTATAACATCCTCCCTCTGGAACTCATGGAACTACAGTTCTTTTTTGGAAAGAATTAGGGTAACAGTGCGGGGGTTGCTGGTTAGTTGCCATGTGAGTACATTATTTCCTTGCCCAGAAAGGTCAAGTATCTCTAAAAAGACAAGTTTCTGTATGCTTGGCTCTCCTGCAGGGGGAAGATTCTAATACTTTCCAAGGCAGGGGGAGGTTTCTAAGTCCATAGAAAATATGTTTTCACAGACCTGGGATGAAGAAACATGGTTTATTTATCAGGGAGCTTAGCAGCTTCCAAACTCTCTTTGATAAATTACATCATCTCCTGGACTTAAGACCTAGCAGATTTACATCCAAGACCCAAAGTGAAAATTGGAGTTTAGAATTGGATGCGTGAACGTCCTCTCCCGCAGCCTTGCACACACACGCACATAGATCCAGCATCCGTGTGCTCTGGCAGAAAACAAGCTGAGGCGGGGTCTGGATACCCAGGACACCTGGCTTCCTCCCCAGCTTGGCCCACGGGGTCTCTGAGCCTGTGTCTAAGACACAGCCCTTCCCGTAGGAGTTCATAGTTCAGGTCTCATCTGTACCTACCCAAAGAAGGAACCTTAACCTTTTTGTGGCGCAAAGTCATAAACCCCTTTGGGGATGTGCTAAAACCTATGGGACCCCAGCACGTAAATGGTAACGTTTTTCCATACAGTTTCCGGGGCCTCCACGTTATAACTCCTTGGAAGGAGTGGTCTTTCGGGCTCACTTCTCAGCCACGGTGTCCTGCTCCAGAGACAAGACAGGCACTGTTTTGAAAGCAAATGAGAAATTGTACCAATCCTCATCTCTGGGAACAGAGATGAGTTTTTGTGTCATTTGGGCTTTTTTTTTTTTTTTTAATTTCCCAATGCCTGGAAAGGAGTATCTGTGACTTTCTGACTCCCAGGAGCAGGTTGTGAATGTCCGTAAGCCAAAGTCACGTGCACCGTGATATAGGCTTCCACAGGGCCCCTCCTGCCCGCCAGAGCATCCCCCATGCAGCCTGGCTAGTCCCTTAGAGCCACAAAGCCTTCAAACCGCTATCAATCGTCCCCTCGATGGAGGCGCTGCTGCTGCTGGTGTGATGGGGGAGGAGGGGCAAGCTGCGCTTCACCCACACTTCCTGGCCTTCACGGTCACTCTCTCAGAGGTCCGCACCCTCTTACCCCTGGAGGGCGGAGGGGGAGACTGGCTCAGGTACTTGAGTGACCTACTCAAGGTCACACAGCTGGTACGGGTGACTAACGTTAATTTTCCCTCCGTGTACGTGAAAGCCCAAACCAAACATCAGAGAACCATGCTGGGGGCGGGGGTAGCAGTGTCGTCAGGGCGTCCGTGTCCGGGGACTTGGGTCCCCGAGTCAAGCCTGGTGGCAAGTCCTTGTTGAGTCTGAGGGCTGGGACCATTGTTAATGGGCCCCGATTGTTTCCTGCACCATCTAGACCAGTGGTCCCCAACCTTTTTGGTACCAGGGGCTGGTTTCATGGAAGGCCATTTTTCCATGGCTGGGGTGGGGGTCGGGGGGCTAGTGGATGGTTCAGGCCGTGACGCGAGCGGTGGGGAGTGGCAGGTGGACGGTTCAGGCGGGGATGCGAGCGATGGGGAGCGGCAGGTGACGCTTCACTCGCCCGCCCGCCCGCCACTCACCTCCCACTGTGCAGCCCAGTTCCTAACAGGCCACGGCCCCGGGGGGTTGAGGACCCTTGCTCTAGACTACGCGTGTCTTACCCCCTTCCCTGCTGAGTACCCACAACAGAGGAAGTGCACCCTGGTCCTTAAGAACAGCATCACCCCCAGTCCCTCTAGCTCCTGTGTGAGTCCCGAATCCAAGCTTGGGATGCCCATGGGCCCAGAGTGTCCCCCGCTTCTGCCAGGCTCACTGGGGGGCTGTGGATGTGGGGGGGTTCCCTCCACTCTCAGGGTCACGTTCACCCAGCCCTTCTGACCTTCTATGATTTCTACAAGGCACTAGCACCCGGGTGTCGGCTGGACCGCCGGTGGGTGGATGGCGGAGTAAGGGGAAGACCTGCTTCCGATGCTTCCAGCCTAACCCTGCGCCAGAGGGGCTGGAGCAGAACCGCCTGGCTGGCATCTCTGGCCACCACCTCCTCTGGGCCTGTGTGTGGTTGGCAGCCTTTTTGTGCGGCCCTGGTCACATGGCCTCAGGCCCCAAGGTCCCGGTACAGCTTCCAAAGACCCAGCCCAGGCTCTAGCTCCCAGGCTGAGTCCAGGGCCTGGACAGTGTGAGTCAGATGCACTGGGAGCCGCCGTGGGGGGAGAGAAGGGGCCAGTCCTCCTGACCCGGGGTCCCCAGGCCCAAGCCGGGGGCACAGAGCAGAGCAGAGCAAGAGCCTCCTGGCGGAGATGCTCTCACCATCAGCTGGGAGCTGGGCATGAATCAGCGAAGCCTGATGCCACGGCCCAAACTGGAGAGCAGCCCACCTAGTGAACCGGCCTGGCAGGACCCAAACTAGGACGTGCTCCTGGGGGGCCGGCACTAGGAGCCTGGGCAGGACGACCTGCCACGCTGTCTGGGAGACGGGAGAGCAGCACGGGGAGTGGATGAGGGGGTGGATTTGTACTTCAGACTGGCTCGCGTGCCCTCCAGTGAGTTTCCTTGTCTGTGGGCTGGGGACGCTAAGAGCACCGGCCTCTCCGTCCTGCTGAGAGCTGCTCACCCACTGGCCTTATTATATATCTGTGCAAGTGACCTAAGATGGTGACAGTGGTAAAGTTTATGTTACGTGTATTTTGCCACAATAAAAAAAGAAAGAGAAAAAGTAGGGTGGGGTTGAGGCCAACGGGGACCATCACAAGCCGAACCATCTATCAAGTGAAAGACTTCTCAGATGATCTCGGAGGTCACTTTAAGTTCTAAAAATATCTTCTGGGTCTATGATACAGATTCCTGGGATTTAGACACCCCCCGCCCCCAGCTCTTCGCTGGCTCATCTGACCATGGACGGTGCAGGGTGGCTATGGAGTTAAAGAATACAGAAGCTCAGGCCTGCATGGTCTCAGAAAGCGCTAGAGCGGGTTTCTTTGTGGTTTGGGCTTTAGGGAGAGTGGGGGAGGGAAGACAGTGATCAAGTGAGCTTGAATGGGGGAAGGGGGCTTAACACACCCCTGCTGCCAGAGAAGCTGCAGTTTATCTGTTTTATATGTTGAGGTTCTACCAGAAAATTTACTTAAAAGAATGCCCTGTTAGAACACCAGCGTCCTCATTGCGTAGATAAAGGCACTGAGGCACACAGAGGGGCAGTGACCTGCCCAAAGTGCTGGTGCATAGCAAGGGACACCCTGAATTAGATCCCCTGGGCCCTGCCCTCCCCCGTCTGCCGATGCCTCTGTAAACACCACACCGTGTCCATTAGTGGACATTCCTAGCATCACTCTCTTTGCGAATCACGGGAAGGGAGGACAGCCCTCGGCGCCTGTCCCTCGCCTGGGGTCCGAGACGTGAGTTTTCCCCAACCCAATCCCCCTCGTGCTGAGCACCAGCCTTCCCTGGGGGTCATGGCCAAGCAGCCCCCCGCTCCTGCACAGGGCCTCACGCGTGTGTCTCCACGTGGGTGATGAAAAGAGCAGCTCTTTGTCGGTAGAAAGCTTAATCCATTCATTCAAAAAGATCAGGGAAATTATAATATAGATCCATCTCTGAGTGTGGGAAAAATTATAGACTGTTTTCTTCGCTATAATTAAGCTGGTTTTAGTGGGAGCAGTAAGTACATCTGACAGCAGTGCATTGTTCTTTTTAAAGGTACTTTTGAGACCCAGTGTATCAGAATTAAAACCCTGCGGTCTTAGTTCAGAGCGGCGGTGATTTTCCTTGGTGGGTTTAGGGTCTCACGTCTCATCATCAGCCTCCACTGCTCCCCTAGCCTGGTCCACCTGTGCAGGCCGTGGTGGCTGCAGAAGGACTGGATGAGGACGTGAGGCTTCAGACCTTGGTGGTGAAGAGAAGGGGATCTGGCGATAATTTGATTCAGGGGAAGATGGGAGACCTGGGAGAGAGTATGCATGGCGATTTGGTCTAGTTTGGGAATCGTACACCTGAGATTGCATCCTGGCTCTGTGTGTGTCCGATCAAGGAAGAATTTGCTGCCCCTAGAGGTGGACTTGGAACAGAATTTTTTTCTTCTTTTTCAATGGGATGTCATACAGAGAAGACTCTGACCCCTAGGATACAATTCAGTTAGAGGCAAGGCTGAATGGCTGTATCAGACACCTGACAGGACAGTGGCTTAAGAACAAAATGTCTTTTTCTCTCTTGGAACGGTCCAGGGCAGGCAGGCTGTCCTGCTCCACGAGGTCCTGCAGGGATCTTCTCTCTCAACCATCCCCAAGCACAGTGTGTGGTCCCCAGACCAGCAGAATCAGCATATCCCCTGGAAGCTTGTTGGAAAAGCAAATGACCAGGGTGGGGCCCCGGAGGGGGGCCCAGAAACCTGTGTTTGTAGAAGCCTTCCAGGGGATTCTAATAGACTCTACAGTTAAAGAACCATTGCTCTGAGGGGCTGTCCTTGTCTGCGTGGTTGAACCTGGGTTTCAGGCACATCTGTGGCCCAGCTCTTGGGAGGGGGGAAGATTGTGGAGATGTGCAGGGGCAGTATTTTAAGGCTCAGGCTTGGGAGTAGCATTTCTACTCACGTTCCTTTGTCAATAACTACTACACAGCCAGATACAGCCGCTTAGACGGTTGGGGAATGTAGCCACGGGTTCAGTGGCCACGTACCCAGCTCCAACTCCATTATAATGGAAGGAGGGGAGGACAGCTTTTGCTCGAACACTAGCCGTCTTGACTACCTGGTGAATCAAACTAAAGTAAGTTTCAATGCACCGCTCCTCCTCTAGAAAAAGGGGGAGGTTATCTACCTACAGGTCACAGTTTAGTTTGTATGTTTAAAAGGATCCATGGGGTGGGGAGTAGTCAGGTGTACCAGCCCCCAAATGTCTTCCCACCCTCACTGCCCACCCTCACGGGGCTTGGGCAGCCCAACCCTGAGATACCCACCCCACCTGCCCACCCACTGTATATTGTGCTGCCCAGTCCCTGCTTGGCGACTGCCAGTAAAAGGATTTCACCCAGCTGGGCCCTTGAGAAGGAGGGCACCCAGGTTTGGCAGGGAAGGATGGGTGGTAAGGAGCCTGGTTTACTGGAAAGGAGAGAGAGAAGGCAGGTAAGCAGCTTGTTAAGTGAGCAGCCGTGCACACCTGCTCAGTCCCAGGGCAGCCGCTCGTGGGGACTCTGATGTGTGCAGCCCCCCTGGAAGTTGGGTGAAGCTCTGTCTGTGTCTCACCCCCACGTCCCACCCTCTGCTGAGTCCCAGCAGCCTGGGCTCTGGGGACTTCCTGCTGCCACTGTTCCTTGCCTTACAGATCCTGAGCTCGCCCTGAATGGGCCACCTCTGAACCTCTATCCTTGCTGTGCAAGGCTTCTCGGGAGGTGTGTCCATGCTCCGAGGACCAGACTTGGACAGGAAGGTCAGCTCTGGATGGAGGCGACTTCTCTCCTCCCCTCTAAGCCTACGGGGAGCTCAGACCTGAAGGGCCCTGACCTTGACGTCCCTGACACCGCGACCTGATTTTTCGGTGTGCCAGGGGAGCCTCAGCCTCCTTGTTTATAACATAGAGGTGATAGCACCGGCTTTGCTGAGCCGTTGAGACAGTTAAAGACCTGGCCCCAGTGAGGGGCCCACCGCTATTCACTGGCCGAAGTTACAGGGGGCTGGGGTTTGGGGACTGCCGGCCAGAATCTGGGCGAGGCGCCGGAGCTGGAGATGGCTTCTCTGTGCTCTCAAACATCTTGTCTCCATGAGTGGGAAAGCATACGTTTCTGGTGCAGAGCAGAACGACCTGCCTCCCTCGGGTCTGGCATTTGTTTATTTAATGAGCTACTTTCAGACCCAGCGCGTGCACGCGCCTCCGCGATGCTGAGCCTTCTGTAGGAGGAGGGGGAGGAAGCCAGTGTGTTCTTCGGCCCTGAGATCCCACTGGGGGGGCCCTTAGGGGCTGTGGGCTTTCCCAGCCTCAGCTGGAGAGCCATCCCTGAGGGCTGGAGCCAGCACAGGGAAAAGAGGGCGCATGGGGGTCGGAGAAGGGGCTGATGCTCCTTCATTTTCAAAGCCTGTAGTTTCTTCTGAGGTCGGGCTTCTCTAGGGAGTACCTGTATGTCCAGGTGTTTCCCCGCAGTGGACCTGTCCTGGTCCCATTTCTGCCTCATTTGTATTATTTTCAGAAGGGTTTTTCTACTTCGATGTACTGTGGACATAGGTCTGTGTTTCTCACCTGGGGCTGGCCTTGAAAGATGAGGGGAAGAAGACGGTGGCATGGAGAGGACAGAGAAGGTCCGTGGGTGGCTTGGGCAGGACGTCCCAGGAGGCCTGTTGGGAGGTGCTGAGCCTGTGCTGAACCATCCACGCGAAACGTCCTCCACACTCGCGTGCATCGGGCCGTAGAAAGGATGGTGTAAGTTTTGCTTCTCTCCTTTTCATCACCGCTGACCCAGGTGTCCTGGGGAACTTGTGAGAAATATTTCTATAACTCTTAGAGCGTGCAGGGGCTTTCACATGGCTCTTTGGTGCATATGTTCATCCATTCATTCATTCATTCCCTATCCCGTGACACCCTCGGGTCAGGTGCCGAGGGGCATGCTTAGGATACAGGCTGAGCTCAGAACCACAGCAAATGCTGTGGTTAAGGGAAACACCTTATGCTTCTCAGTAGGGTTGGTGACCCTGAGTGTCAGAGCATGTGGGTTGGAGAAACCTATAGTGTGCGGAGGGGATCGGGGCAGAAAGAGTCAGGGGCTCGAGAAATATTGAATACTGTTGACACCCAATTTAAGATAGTGGTGAAGAGCCAGGACTGAATGAACCTCCAAACCGGAATCTTTTTTTAAGTGAAAAGGCCACTGCAAATAATCATGCCAAGACAATAGGTGTGAACCGGGGCTGTCCAGAGAAACTGGCATTGGGTGGGCAAAGTGGAGCATATGGTCCCTCCGAGAAGAGTCCACTTTAAAGCCAGTCTGCATGACTCTGAATCCCACCCGCTCCTTACTGACAGCCTGGCCCAGGCAGGCTCTATAACCTTTGTCTCCCTTTCCTCATCTGTCACGTGGGGTGATGCTCATGTCTGCTCATGGGGTTACTAGGAGAATTAAAAGAGGGGACCCTACCAAAGGGCTTAGGACCATACCTGACATGTGGTACATGATCAATAAGTATTGGCCCTTGTTATTTGTAGGCACACGATCATACACATGGAGCCTCAGGTGATGCAGAAATTACGTGCCAGCAGTAAGTCCTGCAATGGAGTTGCAACTTTACCCATCTCAGTAAGGGAGATAGAGTCATTGCAGTTTTATAGCTGAGAAAAACCGAGGCCCAAAGTCACAGAGCAACTTAGAAAACAGAAATGGGACAAGAACCCAGGTCTCTGGATGCCAAGCCCAGCCCTCCTTAAATCCTGCATAGGAACAGAGGGGTTATGAGAAGGGAGGGAATGGGTAGGGGCGACATCCTTCACTCTCTGGGCTTAATGACCTCATTAGCCCTGCTTTGATGGCAGAGGGCTAGCCATGCTATCCCATGGAGCCCCACCCACAGACCCCCTAGGCAGCAGCCCTCCTCTGGAGCCCCTTCTCCCACCCCACAGAGGATGTTTCTTTCACAGCATCTTGCCGAGTTGAGAACTGAGTTGAGATGCTTAATGTTCACCAAAACCCTTGCCTTTTTCCCCTTTCTTTTTTTTTCAGTAGGAATATATGTTTTAACGACATAATTAACAAAACTGGAGAGTATGCACTCTTTTCAACACACATGGAACATTCACTGAAAGAAACGATTTTCTCGGCCATAAAGCAAGTCTCAACAAATTTCAAAGGACTGAAATTATACAGAGCATATTCTCTAGCCACAGTAGAATAAGCCAGAAATCAACAAGAAAAACACAACTAAAACATTCTCCAAATGTTTGAAAAATCAAGCAACATACATATAATCTTGGATCAAAAAAGAAACTGCAGTGAGGATTAGAAAATACTTTGAAATGAATAGTGAAAATATGACAAATTAAAATGTGCAGAAAGCAGCCAAAACAGTACTCAGGGGGAAATACATAGCCTTAAAATGCATGTGTTCACTTTGAAAAAGATCATCAAGCTATACACTTAAGATCTCTGTGCTTTACTCTATATTTATTAAACTTCAATATTAAAAATTTAGAAAAACAGGAAATCATCCGATTTAACAAATTCACACTAAAATACAACAAATGAGTGATAACTTTCATCTATATCTACCTTTTAAGAAGAAGGTATAGAAAAAATGATTTTTGCCACACTTTCAAGTGAAATGCCAGTACAAACTGGAAAATTTCAGATGACCAATGTAGGAGAGTTTAGAAGACTTTCAAATGAAACTTAGACCAACCCATCTAGCAGAAGGTTATACAAAAATTGCATTTTAGAGACACATTTGGGTGAAACAGAACTTAGAAAGGGAGGTATTGATGAATGATAAAAAGAAAGAGGAGACTAGGAAAAATAATGTCCAAATATATATTTTACAGTTTTATACTTAAACATGGTAAATAGACACCTACATGGGGTCAACTGCACTATTTCTAGGATAACCCTTGGTAAAGCTTCCCTGCAGCTCTCAGTTGCCTTCTGATGTATAATCTCAAATTGATTTCCCTGTAATTCTATAGAGAGTATAATTCTTTATCATTCTTACCTTACCTTCTTCCACGACTGGTTCGTTGATGGGTTCTCATGATTTTGAGGCTAATCTCAAGATTAGCCTTAGTTAAATATTATTAATATTTGTATCCGCCCTTCTTTTAAAATGACTGTCCTGTCGGAACCAATCTACTTTTTTAAAGTAAGGTCTTGATCTTCTGCAGTTGAATTTTTCCTGGTCACCTGGGGACAAGGTCTCCTGTCATGGCCATCTGAGTGGAGTCCACTAGTACGCAAGTGGGCTTAGATACAGAGGCTTTGAGACTGTATCCCCAACGATCGGATACATGGCCTCTGGCTGATGTATTCTATAGAGTTACTCACACCTCCTTCATTCAAGGACCTCTTGGGGGTTGGTTGTAATAATGCCTTTACCCCGGCACGGCACTGAGGCTGTAAAAACCAGTACACACAGTTCTTGCAAATTCATCAGCCCATTTGATCCTCACAACCAACCTGCAAGGGAGGCAAAGTTGGACCAGCATCAGCTCCATTTCACAAAGGAGGAAGCTGAGGCCCAGAGGTGCTGTGACTTGCCCAGGGTCACGCTGCTGTAGGTGACAGCTGGTATTCACACCAGGATCTTCTGACCCACTGACTAGAACTGTTTTTGTTTGTTCCCTCATTCTTTTCATAAGCACTGGGGAAGCCCTCATTTCATGGGTCAGACAGATTTTTCTAAAAAGGACCCAGGAAAAACAGCAGAGGGTGATACTCGCCTACAGGCAGAACCTCCAAAGACTCTTTGTATGTATAAATGTAGAGAGTCAGAAAGCAGCGAAACCAGCTGCCTCAGGTTCTGAGCACAGCCCTGACTAATTCACTGAATGCATGTTGGCACCTGCAAATGAAGCAAAAAATAGTCCCGTACTTAGGAAAACATGAGTCTCTGGGGATAAAGACTAAGAGTTCTTGGTGCTGAGGGGTTTTTTAATTTATTTTTTTTGCGGTACGCGGGCCTCTCACTGTTGTGGCCTCTCCCGTTGCGGAGCACAGGCTCCGGACGCGCAGGCTCAGCGGCCATGGCTCACGGGCCCAGCCGCTCCGCGGCATGTGGGATCTTCCCGGACCGGGGCACGAACCTGTGTCCCCTGCATTGGCAGGCGGACTCTCAACCACTGCGCCACCAGGGAAGCCCCTCAAAATCCTATTGGTGGCGATGGAGACAGGAGACCAGCTCCCTGTCCTGCCACTAATCTGCAGTGTGACTTTGGCCCCAGTGTGTCACCCCTACCCCACCCCCCAGAGCCCGGCTTCCTCGGTTCTCAAAGGGGTAGAGTCAGGGATGCTTCCCCTTCAGCTGTCCCATTCAGCGGCCCGAGGAAGCCTCCCTTCTCTGACCCCTGCAGAGGGACTCTCCACCCACCAGGAATAGGGTCTCAGGCACGTGGAAATTAAACAGAGGGGCAGGAGGGCAAAGAAGGGGCACACATGCGGGGATTTTGCAACCAGGGTTCACTTGAAGCCTAAATTCAGTTACAGGTTAAGCCACTTCGACTGTTTTTTCCTTTCCACCTCTTTGACCGTCACACAGACCTGGTCTCTCGTTGACCAAGAACCCAGAGGAGGAAAGTGGCACTTATTTAACTGAGGGGGAGGGGGGAGCTAGTTTTTCCACAGCAGATATACTGGCTTTGTTTTTATTTTAGAAACACCAAGCTACCCCCTCCACCCCTGAGTATGGGGCAGTCCGCCCTTAGGGAATGAAGAGGCAGGGCACCCGCAACCTGAGCTTGTGCTAACCGGAGCAGGCAGAGAATAAGAGGTTGGTGAGAGCCCAGGAGTAGAGAGCGTGTGGGTTGGGGGGAGGGAAAAGTCACACCGAGTGAGGCCAACAGGATTGACCCCTGGCCCCTGACCTGACCTTCTAGGCTTTTCTGCAGCCGCAGTATCCAACCTCTGCTCATGCTGTCCCCTCTGGCTGAGCAGCCTCCCCATGCAGAAACCCTGCCTGTCCTCAAGGACCAGGTTTAATGCCCCCCACTCCTCCCCCATCGCAATCTGGCAGGATCCATGTGCTTCCTCTGAGCCACTGGCAGGGTCTGGAGGTTATATGTGTGCCTGCACCCCAGCCCCGTGGCTGCTGTCAGCTCCTTAAGGGCGAACTCCAGGGGTTCTAAGTACAGCTCCTGGCACACGGTGGGGACTCGATGCGTGTCTGTTGAATGAGCAAAGGATGCAGCTGGCCCAGGGGCCGACAGAGCCTCGTATCTATACGGTCAGGTCCCAGGCACCCGCCTGCCCTCTGCTACCCTCACCCAGACCCCAGCGTGGTCCACTCTGCTCTGGTCTCTCCCTCTGGCTGAGCCCTGCCCTGCCCACCGGGACTTCGGCACATCCGGCCAGCCAACGGGGTTCTGCCTATGTGTCCCTCATCTTCTCTGCACTTAGAGGTTCATTCTCTCTGGGAGGGAGTGAGGTGGCGAGAAACCATAGAAGAGACGATGCCCCCCAGGTCTCAGGGCCCATAATTTTACATATCTGGCCTGACACGGTCCCCAGATCCATCCTTCACCATCACGGCATTTGAGGCAGCCTTTCTGAGATGTCCTACAGCACAGGCCCCTAGGCCTGCTGGCTCTCCCTGAATCCCAGCTTTGTTCTGCAGTCAGAGCTTTGGCCTGGAGACCCGGCGCCCTGAGGCTGCATCACCAGGCTGCCTGGGAAATCTGGGTCCTAAATGTGGACTTTGTGTGAGAGGGTGCACCCACCCTGGGGCTCCGCCCCACCCGCTCAGTTACCTCTGTTCAGACGCAAAGGGTAATTACAGGGTAATTATGCTGTGCAGGCCATGGACTTGGAGAACTGGAAGGGGCTTTGGAGAACACTGACTCGGAGTGTGGTCCCCAGACCAGTGGCAGCATCTGGGAGTCGGGTGACCACCCACCTGCTTCACCCAGGGTGGTCCAGGTTCAGCCCTGAAAGTCCAGCATCCCTAGCAATCCCTCAGTCCTGGGCAAATCACATAGCTGGTCGTCCTGCCCGGGAGTCTGTTCTCCAGGGTCCCACCCCAGTCCTGATGAATCGGACACCCTGGGCTGAGCTGTCCCTGTCGACCAGCCCTCCAGATTCTGATGCTCCTGAGAACGGCTGCCCCGCCCCACAGATGGGAAAACACACCCAGCGGAGGGGTGCTGCTTGCCTGAGCCTGGGAGACAGTGAAGGGACAGAGCCAGGAAGTGTCCAAAGTCAATCAGCCTATTTGCAGCACAAAAAGGTACTAATAAGGACCCAGACAAACTGCTGTGGTCCGGTCCGTAGGCAAGGTTCCAGATTCAGGGGCGGGCCCAGGAAGGGGCGGGGGGGGGCAGCAGGCCAGTTACAAGGCCAAAGAAGAGACATCCTTGGCTGAAATGGGGCTCATGACACTCCTCAGAGCTCAGGGAAAATGGTCCTGGAGGGTGATCCGAAGCCCTGGTTCCTCCAGTCCCTTGGTGGGGGAGATGGAGGTGGGGGAGAGATAAGGCCAGTCAGGCAGCTTGGGTTTGCTTTCCCCTCTCCAGGGGCTCCTGTGGCCATTCCCTCCCTCCTACCCGCCTGGTTCAGACCCCACTGTCCCTTTCTTGGACATCAGCACCAACTGTACCAACTGCTTAACTGGTCCCCAAGCACCCAGTTGGCCCCAGCCCTGCTCTGCCCCTGCCAGGGAACTCTTTCTGAAATGCAGGTCTCATCAAGGGACTGCCTCGCTGCGTGCTTTCCTGTGGTTCTCATCACTTTAGGACATGAGTCCAAGTTCTAGGGCTTAGCTGCTCACGATCTGACCCCTACCTACCTGTATACTTCTCACCCCTCCATTTTAAAACCTGCATCAGTTGGCCCCAAAGTGGAGACAGATTATCTACTTAGAATTCCTCTTCCTAATTATTTTCATCTTAAAAAAAAAAAGCAAAATTAAGCTTTTTGATTAATTTGATGATGTTTACCATATAGATCTATAATAGTACATGAATAAAATTTATAAATAAATATACATATTTATGGGGTGTGCTCAAAACATTTTAGTGATGGAGTGTACAGTTCAAAGAGCTTGTGGCCGCTGCCCAACATCACCACCCGTCTTACTGCCCCATCCTCAGTGCCCCTGCTCGCATGCTCTGGCAGACCTTTGTACCCACCACTCCATCTACCACATCAGGGTGAAGTTAGCTGTGGGTAACAGAATATTCAACCATGTACCTTAAAGAAGCTACAAGTTTTTTTGTTCTCTCATATAAACTAAGTCTGGAGGTGAGCAGCCCATGGATGGTGTGGCAGCTCCAAAATCATCTGAGAGCCAGGCTCTTTGAACTTATTGCGCTACACTTTTCAAATCATGCTTTCCAGCTCATGCCTCAAAATGGCTGCTCGAGCTCCAGCCATTACATCAGCATTCCAACCAACTAGAAGAAGGAAGGGGTGAAGAGAGACATGCCTCTCCTCACTTTAAGGATATTTCTGATTATTAGAGATAAAGAATGACATTTACTAATGATAAAGAGATTGATCCACCAGCATGATATCACAACTCCAAATCTATATGTACTACATAAAATAGCTGCAAAATATATGCAGCAAAAATGAACAGAGTTAACCAACAGTATAGCACAGGGAACTGTACTCCATATCCTGTAATAGCCTGTAATGGAAAAGAATCTGAAAAAGAATATATATATAACTGAATCGCTTTGCTGTACACCTGAAACTAACACAACATTGTAAATCAACTGTATTTCAATAAAAATTTTTTTAAAAGAAAAAAATGAACAGTTAAAGGGTGGATATACAAATTCATGGTCCTAGTGGGAGTCTGATATACTTTTTTCAATAGACAGTAGGAACAAGCAGACATGAAATCAGCGAGGATGTAGCTGTGAAAAGTGCAGTTACCAAATTTAACCTAATTGACGCCCATAGAACTCTGCTCCCTACAGTGACAGGATTCACCTTCTCAAACGCACACGAAACATACACCCAAAAATGATACCTTAAGTTGCATACACTGCTTCTGCTTCCGTGCCTTTTGCGAGCAGTTAATCCTGGCTGTACCCAGGAGGAAGAGAGGCTGGGAAGTGTCGTCTGCTCCAGGGGGCCAAGCACCCAGCTAAAATGGGGGATTCTTGTCCTAATCTAGAGGGAAGAAGAGGTATTAAGGAAGTCAGCAACCTCAGTCCTCCTTGCTCCCTTCCCCTGGCAGCTCTGGTCCTGAGAGCACTGCATGGTGGGTAAGAGCTTGGGCTGAGTCAGAAGCTCCTTGTTCTGTTGGGGCTTTGCCACTTACTTGCTCTGTGACTTGGACACAGCTTTTTTAACCTGTCGGAGCTTCAGTTTCCTTATCTCGCAAAAGGAATGGGAATAACCCTGCTTCATAGGGCTGTTGGGAAGCTGGAACAAGATCGCCCGTGTAAAGCACTTAATCCTGGGCTTGGCACGTAATAAGTGCTCAGTAAGTTAGCTGCACAGAGAAATTAAGTAACTTGCCCAAGGTCACACAGCCGGGAAATGACAAGGCTAGGTTTTACATCCAGGCATCTGGCTCCAAGCTGGTTCTGACACTTCTTTGGGGGCCTCTGCCAGCCCTAGCATAGGGCCCAACGTATGGTAGGGTCCTGTGTAAGGAGCACAGAGCAGGGGGTTAGGCAACCATTAGCCATGTGACTGGAGAGAGGTCATTTGAAAATGAGTCATAACTCAGACATGTATTAATTTCCTCATTCCTTCTGCAGAAGGTTGGATTAAGTGAGTCCAGAGGTTTTTGCTGTCCCTGACATTCCACAGCACCGTGGGCTTCTGTCTTCTCTACCCCTCAGGGCCGAAACTTTACCATTAGAAATATGTTTCTTTTGTTAAATCCTGTCATCTGCCTGAACTCTTTTAAAAATACAGTTTCCTTCAGAGGGTCCTGACCCCTTGGTTTGCAGGTCTAGAGAAGGTTCTGGTGCATGAGTCCAGTGGGCCCCGGCTGGGAGGGGAGGGCCAGGCAAAGGGAGAAGAGAATGCAGACAGGAGGAGCTGGGCCCCAAACAGACGGTCAGTTTACCAATGGCCCCGGTGGCCCAGAGGGTCCCTCGTCAGGACCTTGTGCACAGTGACCTGCACAATGACCGTGTAATAGCTCCCGGTCCAGTCGCCTGGCTGGCCCCATCTAGCACCGCTTTTTACACTTTTTTTATAGGGCTTCCTTTTTTCTCCTTCTGTATTTTTTCCACCACCCTACCTCTCAGACTAAATCGGAGAAAAATGGGTTTTGTCTTTTTTTACCAAGAAGACAAAGTCTTAAATTACCTTCTTCAAGGTCTGCAAATAGAAATCCCAAATAAGACAGCCACCTCTTCTTTTCTGTCTTCCTCTCGCCCTGTCTCAGGAGCCCATGAGCTTGAAATAAAACTCAGCACGGTGGCTCCAGGGGAAGGAATCTGGGCCCGGCCAGCACCAGCCGCGGAGAGGGGGCAGGGCAGTGGCGGGGGAGCCCGAGCAGACACTGGTGGGGATGGAGGAGGGGAGATGGAGGTGGGCAGAACCAAGGCCTGCTTGCTCTGGGTCTGGAATAAAAGAGGCCCCCTAAAGGGGACGGTTCCCCAAGGAGCAGCTACGCTCTGAGTGTCAGAGCGTGTGTGTGGGGGAGCCCAGGGAATGAGAAGCCCGAGGAGAGATCTCGGAGGCTGCTTTGGGATTTAGATGCAAACAGGATCACCGGGCACATGAACCCCCATCTTCTCATCCCACTGACGCCACGGTTCCCAGAGAGCCCACCAGCGGGCATCAGGACAAGGGGAAGGAGCATGGCTCCTGGGGCAAAGGCTAGGAATTTTAGGGCTGGTGCTCTGAGTTCTAACCCCTGCCACATGTAATATTAATAGCCAACAGTACAGAGCACTTACTCCGTGCCAGGGACTGTGGTCAGCACCTCACGTAGATCATCCCATTTCATCTGCAAGACAACCCTGCCACGTGGGCATCATTATTCTCTCCAGTACAGAGGAGGACACGAGGACGAGAGGTTACGTAACCACCCACATTCTCACATACCTTGTGACAGATCAGGGTTTAAACCCAGGGAGCCAGACTCCAGATCTTGTCATCCTACTGCCAAACCACTTGGTCTACCGACCTGCTTCCTCCTTTGGAAAGTCGAGGTGCTGGGGTGGCCTGGGGATCATCGAGGTCCTTTCCAGCACAGATGCTCTGATTTGGGGCTCATGCCTCACCTGCGCACGCAGAGGTCCTGTTCAAATGATACAGGATTCCACCGCAAGGCAGGCACGCCGAGTGTGTGTGTGTGTGTGTGTGTGTGTGTGTGTGTGTGTGTGCGCAGGACAGGTGAACTTGTGTCCTGCCACTCTGCTAAGACGGGGGAATTTTAAGAACACAGTAGCACAGTGCAAAGTCTGTAGGAAGACTTGCAGGTTAGTCCTGCATCAGAAGGGCCAGACCAAGATCCACAGGGCTAGAAAATTCTGCGTGGTTCACCTCCATTTTGTGTCCAATGACCTTGGCGTTTCTCTGCTCTTTGCTTGGGGCTGCACACCCCCAGCCTGAGAGTCCCCGGCCAGACGGGCTAGGATGCCCTTTGAAGGGAACCTCGCCTGGCTCTGGACCGGTGGGGCCGCCTCTGTGGACCCCTGGCCACACGTGTGTCTCCTTTGCAGGCCCAGCAACCATGGCCCATTACAAGGTCGATCAGGACGACTGGCTGACCGTCTACTTGAAGTATTTACTCGCCGTCTTTAACTTCGTCTTCTGGGTAAGTGAACCCGGCGCGCGCCACCCGCTTCTCCAGCACCGCGTGAGTCAGGCCGTCTTTGCTTTTTGTGAGTCATCGCTCTGGAGCTGATTTTTTCCAAATCAAAGACCACCCGTGGGCTAATTCTGCCTACTTGAAAGCAAACGTGTACATTTGCTACGGAGGGGGAACCTAAGACTCGGCTTGCAGGTTGGCGTGGAGTCTGTACCGCATGGCATCCGGGCATCGCAATGAGCTTGCGTCCCGGCCTCAGTCCGCAAGGTCTGGCTCTCCCTCCCCTGCTAACTTGCGGCTCCAGTGCCTGGCGGGAAATGTGACGGCCTCAAATGACTGCTTGTTTTCCTCCGAAGCCCATTTGCCTTTCATGATTCACATTCTCCAGGCCCGAGGCAGAGAAACATAAGTCCTGGGGGGCCCAGGGCTGCCTCTGTGCATCGGGAATGGTCTCTGTAGCGACTCTCCCCAGGGGAAACCACCCGGGCTAGGTCATCCAGGAAGAAAGGAGTCTGTCCACTTGAGGCAATTATCCAGATAATTGGTAGCAGAATACCGTCAGGTCCCAAAAGAGCCAGACACTGGAATGTGTCTGGAGAGGCAGAAGAGGGCTACTGGTACAGGCGTTGCCGTCAGCAGACAGGCTCTGCTGTAGGCAACTCACCTACGCTGGCCGAGCCTGTGCCCCCAGTTAAACGAAAGCTATTTGGCAATGACCAACCCGCTTTCTTGCCTAATATAACTTCCTTGTTCCCAACCCTTCTGCCTAGAAAAGTCTTTCGTTTTGTATGGCTCTCGGAGCTCCTTGCATCTGCCAGATGGGATGCTGCCTGATTCAAATCGAGTTTTGTTCAAATCAACTTAACATTTTTAATGTGCCTCAGTTTATCTTTTATTTTTAAATTTTATTTACTTATTTATTTATTTATTTATTTATTTATTTATTTATGGCTGTGTTGGGTCTTCGTTGCTGCGCGCGGGCTTTCTCTAGTTGCGGCAAGCGTGGGTTACTCTTCGTTGCAGTGCGTGGGCTTCTCATCGCGGTGGCTTCTCTTGTTGCGCAGCACGGGCTCTAGGTGTGTGGGCTTCAGTAGCTGTGGTTTGCGGGCTCAGTAGTCGTGGCTAGCGGGCTCTAGAGCTCAGGCTCAGTAGTTGTGGCGCACGGGCTTAGTTGCTCCGTGGCATGTGGGATCTTCCCGGACCAGGGCTCGAACCCATGTCCCCTGCATTGGCAGGTGGATTCTTAACCACTGCGACACCAGGGAAGTCCCTCAGTTTATCTGTTAATAGTGTATTTCACAGACGCCCTGAAATGGTGTATGTGAAGTGCTTAATTCCGTCTCTGCACACAGAAGGCATTCAATAAATGCAGTATTTTGGATATATTAGATGTAGAAGGCCCGAAAGTGCCAGCAGATCAACCTGCTGGTAAGGCAGGGCTGAGTTTCCTTGTTGCCATGGCAAAGGATGCACTCTCAGAAGCCTCTCAGAAAGGCGGAGGCAAAGCTGGGCTATGTTTGCCTTTTCAGATTCTTCCACTAAGATTAATGAAATTGCTTAATACTGGGAAGGATCATGGTATAGTAGTTAAGGATTGGTACACACAGCAAGGCAAGGGTTTAGAAGAGTCTTGGAGAGGTGACATACAATGCTATCTATTCAGAAGTTAAACAATCTGACGTTTGCTTAAATGCTTTTTGCAAAGTTCCTGAAACGAACAATGAACTTGTTTTATTTGCAACTTTTCTCTTCCTGGGCAAGCGTTTCCTGGAATAGGGAAGTTGTATGGATGAAGACAGTGGAATAATAAAGCCACAGTGATATGATCAGGTCATTGTGTGGGCGTAGATAGTTCGGATTCTCAGAGAGAAATCCAGTGGGTGTTTAAGATTCTCGCTGAGTGAGGACTTTTTTAAAAATACAGCAAGTCCCTTACATACGAACGAGTTCCTTTCCGAGAGCACATTCATAAGTCCAGTTTGTTCGTAAGTCCAACAGAGTTAGCCTAGGTACCCAACACAATCGGCTCTATAGTACTGTACTGTGATAGGTTTATAACACTTTTCACACAAATAGTACATAAAAACAAACACAAAAAATAAAGAAAACATTTTTAATCTTACGGTACAGTACCTTGAAAAGTACAGTAGTCCAGCACGACAGCTGGCATCCAGGTGCTGGCATCGAGTGAACAGGCAGGAAGAGTTACTGACTGGAGGAGGGAGAGGAGGTGGGAGATGGTAGAGCTGAAGGATCGCCAGCAATAGGAGACGGAGGAAGCTGCACTTTCACTCACGCCTCACGTGGATGGCACAGGTTCTGGTTCCTTGCTGGAACCAGATGCACGTTTGCATCTTTGAAAGCTTGCACCTGGAAGGTTTGTATGTAGGGGACTTACTGTAATAAGTGTGCTTTTCCAGCTCATAAAGTCTTATGTATCCACTAATAATCGATAAAATACTAAAAAATATAAGTAAGGGAAAAAAAGGCCCATATCTCAGGGTATTAGGCTCCTAGGGGCTGTAACAAAGGAGCATAAATTGAGTTGCTTAAGACAACAGAAATTGATTGTCTCACAGCTCTGGAGGCCAAAGTCAAGTCCGAAACTGAGTGTCAGCAGGGCCGTGCTCCCTCTGAGACTCTAGGTAGGAACTTCCTTGCCTCTTGCAAGCGCCTGGTGGGGGCGGGCATCGTGGAGTCCTTGGCTTTCGACTGCATCTTTCCAGGCCCTGCCTCAGTCATCACATGCTGTCCTTCCTGCGTGTCTCTATCCTTACACAGTTCTTCTTGTAAGGACCCACTCACATAGGATTAGGGCCCATCCTAATGACTGTACCCTAATTAATTACATCTGCAAAGATCCTATTTCCAAATAAGGTCACATTCACAGGTACTGGGGTTAGGACTTTAACAGATCTTCCTGGGGACACAATTCAACCCATAATACTGTCTACCCAGAAATGACCACTGTGGACATTCCTTCTAGGCTTTGCCCTGATCAGGACAACAGATGGTGGTGACCTGCCTCGAGGGGGTGACAGCGAGCATCAAATACTTGGGGAGAGTCAAGGGTTTTAGGAAGCAAAATTGACAAGATTTGGTCATTAATCAGATGCTGCCGAGAGGGCAGAGGTGTCTAGGATATGTAAGTCCATCCCCGCAGTGGGAGCCCAGGAAGGCAAGCAGCGTGGGGTCAGATGGCGAGGTCAGACGTTGGCGTGGTGCGTTTGAGTTGCCAGGAGACCATCTGAACAGAGATGCCCAGTGAGAGAAGTCAGCTCAGGGGTCTGGGTCTCAGATGGGCATCGTCTCCACCCCCATGGTGGTTGCAGCCACGGGACTGGGTGAGAACCCCAGGGAGAGCATGGGGGCTGAGAATTCAGGCAAGAGAGAGACATAGGAGTCCCAGATATCAGGGGTGCGTCCAGGGCCCACAGTGTCCCCGCCTGCCCTGTCTAAACCGGGAGAGACCGACCGGCACGCTGGACTGAGTGGTCTCCCCGGGGGTGGGGTGGGGTGGGGGTAGCAGCCAGAGCCGAGGGGCGGAACCAGGAAGACAGAGTCCCAGAAGCGGGAGACGGGAGAGTCGAGCGTGTTAAAGGCCTGGCATCTTGAGGCCTGGCAGTGGCCGCACAGTCAGTGGAGGCCATGGTGGGAGCGCTCTCAGGAGAGTAGTGGGCAGGGGGGTCGAGGGAGAGGGCGCTCAGTGTACACAACACCCTCTGGGCGCCCGGAGCAGAGGAGGCTTATCATGAGTTGCTCAGCCCAAGACCCTGACCGTGCGCGGGGGCCTGGGACGGGGAGCGGGCCGCAGGCGTAGTGACCGCCCGTGGGGTCCCTTCCACCTGAGCGGACCTGGGGTCTGTCAGGCAGATGGGCAGCAAGTGCGTCAGCCCAGCAACTCCCAATACAGACCTCCCTGCTTTGAGTTGAAAACACCCCTGCCGGGGGGCCTACTCGCCCCAAGTCCCCTCCCCATATGGGGGCATGTGGTCGGTTTCGATGGTCCGAGCCTCGGGGTCCCGGCATCCATCCCCTGGGTCCCCTGTGACCTCCGCAGTAGACATGGGGCAGACCCCCGGCCCGTCTCCTCCCGCGGCAGAGCACAGCCTCGCACGTTTGTCAGCACACAGCCCCTGGGAATCTTCAAGACGTCCCCAGGGAGGGGGCCTTGTCCACGAGGATCCCTCCCGCACAGCCTGGAGTCCAGCTTCTGGCTCTCCCGGCTGAGCCTCTCTTACAAGACTCGTGGCAAAGCCAGTGTCTGCGCTGTGCATGCTCCCCGCCCCCAAGCGGTCCCCACCTCTTCCCCCCTTCCCTGTAGAACCCATGCAGAGCAACAGGGAGGGTCCCCAAAGAGCCCCCATCTGCTGTCCACTGAAGCCCCTCCCAGTGTCCCCCCTGCACAGACACGGAAGGTGACCTGGATGGCAGAGGCAGGTTGATTGGGTGGACACTCACGCTTCCTTTCTCCCCCGAACAGCAGTCCTCCCACCTTGCTACACCGTCCAAATCCAGCACAGAGAGGGTAGGGAAGCCCAGGTCCTCCCTGCGGGGTTACGATGCCTGGCATCTGAGAGGTACTGCTGGATAACGACGTTCCGTGGATTATCCCCTGCGATCCGCAGGTCAACCCTGGCGGCTGTATCACTGTTATCTTCGTGTTACAGACAGGGAGCAGGTACACCCAGTTCAGAATCCTGCCCGAGGTCTTGTCGTGGCGATAAGGAAAGCTGGTGCTAACATCCAGGTATTCTGGTCAGTGATAATGGAAAATCTGTTCCATGGCATTTATTAAGCATGTGCTAAGTGCCAAGCCCTGTTGCGGACGCTTGGAATCCGTTCGTGGACAAAGCTCCCAGCATCCACGGAGCTTCTGTTGTAGGCCTTGCCTGGGCTGTGCGTCCACGCGCATCCTCCCGGCGCCCCGAGGCTGTGAGCGGCTCTGCGAGAGCCCTGTGTTACCACAGTGGAAGCAGCCTGCCCGAAGCCCCAGAGCTGGGGGCCCCTCTCCCTGACCCCTAAGCCGGTGTGCCTGGCCATCAGCTCTGACGTTACCCGCTGCCTCCAGCTCTGAGTCCCGCGTTTTCCCAGTGTCCCGGGTGCCGGGAAAACCTGGGCTCAAGTTCAGGCTCAAACTGAGACCCCATTGTCTGTTTGCCACGGAAGATTAGGTGCTGCGGACTGAACTGTGACCCATAGGGATTGAAGCCCTAACCCTCAATGTGACTGTATTTGGAGACAAGGCGTTTAGAAGGTAATTAAGGTTAAATGAAGTCACAAGGGTGAGGTCCTAATCCGATGGGATTGGCTTTACAACTAGAGGAAGAGAGCTCTCTCTCTAAGCCTGCCCAGAGGAAAGGCCATGAGGACACAGTGAGGAGACAGCCGTCGTCTGTAAGCAAAGAAGGTCCTCACCAAAACTGAATCAGCCAGCACCTTATTTGGAGGACTTCCAGCCTCCAGAACCGTGAGAAACAAATAAATTTCTGCTATGGCGTTTTATTAGGGCAACCTTGAGCAGACTAAAACATTAGGCAGATCACTTAATCTCACTGACCTCCACGTTTTTCATACGTTAAACGGGAATATCAGTACCTGTAAGAATTAAAGAAGAATATGTAGAAAAACCTTTCGCACAGTGTCTGGCACACACCTACCTGGTGCTTAGCTGTTATGCATAGCTATGCTATTATGATTAGACTAAGGGGCACGCCTCATCTCTAACCGCTTCCTATGTCCATAGCTCTGGCTTGGAGGCTTTGGGGATCATGTGACCCATATAAGAAATTCATGGAAGCATAAGAATTGCTCACATGAAGCACCATTCACGAAGCTAAGCTTACCCTTACCGTGTGCAGTGCACTCCGATGCTTTCTCCTCTATAGCGGGGTGGTTTGGTTTGGTTTGTTTTTTTTAGCACAGGTTACCACCCACCAAGTTTAGCTCACAGCCCTAAATGGTTACATCCCAAAGTTTGAAACACCCAGAGCAGTGAGATGGGGGGAAACAGCACCCCCTCCACCCCGAGGTGGGCAGGATTCAGGTGCCAGTCATGCAGTGCAAGGTCTTGGTGAGACTTTAAACCAAGTCTCCACCAGCTGCCACCATAGCACAATTTGAGGGTTATAAATCATCTTACACTCCAAAATGATTCTACAAGCACTCTGTCATTATCTTCATTCCCATTCTGTAGATGATAAAACTTCAGCTGAGATGATTGGCAGAGTTCTAGGTCAAGTCTGGGTTTTCTGACTCTGCGTCTGCTGCCCTTCCCATCTCCATAGACCACTGACTCGTAACCACAGCCTTAGACCCACCACTCTGATGCCTGTTTGGGCTCCAAAATGTCTCCAGGAGTCAGGGTTGAACCTGGATTAGGATGTTTTGATGGTGTGGACAGTTCAGACACGCAGAACATGAAGAATATAAGCAGAACTGTAGTATAGCCTCGCGATACACACCCGCATCCTGTATCTAAGCTCTGCCCCACCTCTGGACCCCTACCCCCCACTCAACCCATGCCTGCCCCCCATCCTTCACCATCACCCTGCCCCTGACTCCCACCCCACCCCCACCATGCAGTTCGATTAATGCAGAGTTGAACATGACCATCTCACTGGGCAGGGGCGGCTCCCTTGGATACAGCTCTGGATCAGGAACCAAAAACGCCAAAGCTTTCATGACCCTAAAAAAGAAAGTGTGAACCAAGCTTCCTATGCAGCCGCCTAGGAAATGCTTTACCTCCCCCTCCCATTTCCTACACGGGTCCCTACAGCTCCCATCACCCCTGCAATGTTGCTCTCTAATGTATTATTTTAATTAGCTCCTTGGCAGTGTTAATAATCAAAACTTTTCCAACCTCCCAGGAGCTACACAGGCTGTGGGAGAGCCAAGGAAGCAGCGGCTCCCTTGCCTGGGGTTGCCTTGCCTCCGGAAGCTCTGTCCTGCCCGGGGCGCTGGCTGCAGTGTCAGCCCCTCCCTCAGGGGCCAGTGGGGCTCAGACTTAGGGGTCCCTTAGGGGGACACGGACCAAGACAGTGTACACAACACCCTCTGGGCGCCCGGCGGTGATGGAGGACTCGCCCGACCAGGGCAGTGAAGTGGGTTGAGAGCATCCCTCCAGGGTCCCCGGGGAGGGCCTGGTAGGGAATAGCCTCTGCTCTCCCCGCTGCCGAGGGGAGAAGCCTTCACTCTGTTCACCATCATCCCACTGATGGTGGCCTCTGCCCACCTCCTGGGACAGATCATCTGAGAAAGGACAGCTGAGGGGCCCCGTGGCTGGCGTTTCTGCTGCATCCCTTCTTAAGGTGCTGTGAAGTCGCAGGACCCCGTGGTGTCTGGGCATCCTGCCTCTCTGTGCTTCAGCATCTGCTGGGGGACAGGCCCCTACTCGGGGGGAATGCACGTCTGGTCTGCCCAGGGCCACGGTGGGGAGACCGGTCCTGGAGGAAGCCTGTGGTGGCCACTCTGAGCCGTCCCCGCTGCAGCCCAGACACCCCTCAGCTTGCTTGGGGGTGTCCGCAGCCGAGTGGGTGAAGGGGGCATGAAGTGGACGTCAGGTTTCTTGAGTTCTAGGCCCCCGGCCGGTCACGGGTCCTTGGAAAAGTCACTGCTCTCTGGGCCTCAGTTTCTTCATCCGGAATCTAAAAGGGTTAGACCTGACTCTTTCCTCTGCCCCCTTCCTCTGTCCCTCCTCCTTCCATGGGGAGTGACGGGGCATCTGTCATACGTGGAGGGCTCTGCTGCAGATGCTAAGATGAGTGAGGTTTAACCAAGAATCTAGAGGGGGAGGCAGACAAAGTACCGAATGCAGCAAACACGCCGTGACGCCTGTAACTGCAGAAACCCGTGCTGGCGGGGACTAGTAGGGCAGACAGGCTGATTTGCTGGGAGCGGGGTGGGGACAGCGCCAGGCAGCATCCCTCCGGGTTCTGAGCTGCGTGTGGAAGAGAACAGGTGATCTGAGTCCACTCCCAGCCCCGACCCTCAGTAAGTCCCATGAGATGTGCCCGTGTGATGAGGAGACTGGCCCTTGCTGTCCCTGCAAGAGAGTGAGAAGTCCAGAGTGGCGACCACGGGGGTCCTGGTCTGGGCCGTGGTGGTGCCGTTGATGAGACTGGTGGAGGGGCGGGGCGCGGAGGACAGGGGTGGTTCTAACTGGGTGAACATTCATCCAGCCCCCAGTCCTTCCCAGTCCAGGTGGTGCTTAGCGCCTGGAGGCCCCCAGCCAAACACTTAGGGGAGTGGACTGCACCACCACCTGTGCGACCTCCGCCCCCTCCCCATGCCACGGGCGCCCCGGCACTGCGGGCAGAGAGCACTGCTGCCCCGGGGTCCTCCCGTGTTGGGAGCCCCAGTGTCCTGGGCCTGCTGCACTGGCCGGTCCCCTCCCCGATCCCAGCCCAGAAGCCATTAAGCAGCCTGACGAGGAGAGGAAAACCCTGCAATGACTTTTGCACTCTGCCTGCTTTCCCCTGGGTCTGACAAGCAACTTTTTGGCCATGTTTCTTCTCTATAAATGGGCCGTTCCTAAAATTGCACGGCCCTGGGTGACCTGCCCGCCCCTCCCGGCCTGCCTGTGTCCTGGTTGGTAAGAAGGCCAGCTTCACCCTCTGCAGGGTTTTCTGGCTGATTGGCTACAGGCTACGGTTTTGAAAAATGTACTTAATATTCCAAAGAAATCCAACCCAGTTTCTGTAAAGAGCCAAATACTGTTGAATCAACTCTATGCAAATAGCCGTTGCACAGCTCAGCAGGGTCATTTGGCTCCGGCCCCAATCGGTCTTCTGCAGGGCCTCTTCCGCGGCTCTTTCTGCTGACCCGGCATCCCTGAACCG
>NW_006797390.1:6265241-6266174 GCF_000442215.2 Lipotes vexillifer
CCGCTTGACGAGAGCCATGAGCATCTTGCTGGAGGTGCATTGGCGGATGGTCGTGTGGACACGTCACCCATGCGGAAGACCTCAGAGCTCCTCATCTGGCCACTTTACAGATGAAGAAGCAGAGGCTTCCAGAGGCGAAATGTCTGCACAGTCACACCCTTAGTCAGGGGCACGGCCAGGGCTGGGACCCAAACCCACTGACCCCTTCCCTCCCAAGACGCCCTCTGGCGATCCGTCCCGACGTTGGGCAGCTTTGACTTCTCCTGTCCACAGGAAAGATCGTTTTCTAAAGAGCCAAGCGGGTCCCAAGCAGGACACCCCCTGAAGGACTTGAAACCCTCTTGCCCCGGATGGCAAATCCCACTGGGTGTCCCCAGCAGACACTATGTGACACCCCAGGGGAGGTCTGGGGGCCCCACTGACTCGGACTTGCCTCCTGATTTCTTCTGCACATCAGGACCAGTGTGAATTTGCTGCTTTCCAGACCTTAATCAGGACAGTGTGTCCGCCCAGACCCTCCCCTATGGGCGAGGGCCCTGTTGCCACCCTGGCTAAGCTGCAGCCCTGCCTGCTTTGCGAGATCCCAGCCGTTTCTGTGACCAGGACACACTCCTCTCTTAGGGGGTCAGTGTGCTTATCCGCAGCTGCATTGCTCACAGCACCCCTCCCTCCCCTGGGAGCACATAGTTTCTTCCTTTCTTGCGTAATTTAACTTTCCTCCATTTGGACTGAAAATACTGCTCCTTGTCACCCCCCTTCTCCCCCAAAGCTCCTGTCAAAGCAAACACCCTGGGCTTCCCTGGTGGCGCAGTGGTTGAGAGTCCGCCTGCCGATGCAGGGGATGCGGGTTTGTGCCCTGGTCCGGGAGGATCCCACGTGCCGCGGAGCGGTTGGGCCCGTGAGCCGTGGCCTCTGAGCCTGCGCGTCCGGAGC
>NW_006797390.1:6266578-6278802 GCF_000442215.2 Lipotes vexillifer
GGAGAGATTCCCGCACAGAGGATTGGTGCCGACCAGCACTCACCAGCCCGAGAGGCTTTTCTTCTCCCCCACCCGGCGGGGGGGGGGGGGGGGGGGGGGGGGGGGGGGGGGGGGGGGAGCAGTCCTGAGCTGGGCCAAGGGCCTCCAGGCCGCGGCCTCAGGGGAGGATGTTCTTGGGACCCTGCTGGGGGAGGGGACAGGACTGACGCCTGTTGACTAGGAAACTACGCGGTGGTTCTCAACTGGAACCACCTGGGAACTTAGTGAAGGATCCAGGCCTGATCCCACCCCCCGAAATCCAGTCACCTTGGTGATGTGCGGAGGTCTCTGTGTGGTGGTGCGGCCCAGCTGAGAAGCACTGCCTTAGAGGGTGCAAGGTGGGGGGGCCCCAGAGACGTCTACACCAGGGTCATTGTGAGATGCAAGATGAGGCCTCAGCCCCCGAAGCTGAGCGCATTATTTTACGTGGATGGCGTTTCTCTGGGCAAAGCGTCCCAAGCTTTTTATCAGATTCTCAGTGGGTTCCATGTCCCGCAGCAGATTAGGTGTCCCCAGTGCTGTCCACACGTACCCCTTTGGGTGGTTCCAGATCCGATGCTAAGCCTGTGGGGTTGACAAGCCTAATGGATGATGTGCCTATTTCTATAAAGACACTACAAAGGTTAGCGTCAAAAGTTAGATCCACTCAGTGTGGTCACGTTGACTATTTCATGCTGCTCAGAATCTCTTCTTGGTACTACCACGTGCCTTTGACTAATAAAAAATGAGAAATGAACTATTACTTAATGCACTGTGTTTGATAGGCAGAAACCCTTCAAAACATAAGACCCGTGGGAAAAAGTAATCAAAGGGGCCCTTGGTGGTTATAGGCTGGGAACCACTGGCCTAACACGTCCACCTTGTTTGAGAGATGAAGAAACTGAGTCCCAGAGAGGTTAAGGGACCATCTTTAGGTCACACAGCCAGTTATGCACAGTTGAGACCCTCTCTCAAGCCTCCTGGGCATGCTGTAGGGGCAGAAAGAATATGTGATGAATATTTTGCTGGAAACCCTCACTTGACACAATCCTGTTGACCCAGATGGAGGAAATTCCTCACTGGTCCCGGAGGTGATGTGGCCAGAGGTAGCCCACGCTCCTAAGAATTAGAAAGCCTGTTGTAGTCCAGGATTTCATCCAGCCTAAGATACCATCACTTGTAAGATACACCATTGTTTTCTGTACCGCAAGGCAAGAGTGTGGCCAAGCGTGGTTGTAAGATGCCATCAACCATAAGATGTGTCTGGTTTTGGAGATGTTAAAATGGGGGAAAAAATATGTGCCGTGGAATCAAAGGAGGTGGATTCCATTTGGAGCCGTGCGACGTCCTTCCACCTGGTTCTCTTACCCGCTAGAGGTGCTAAGGGGGATGAAACGCCCCTTAAAAGAAACCAGATGTATCTAAAAAGCAGGAGTGAGTAGGGGAGCAGGCCCAGCCCAGTGTGTGTGATCCCAGGACAGAGTCCCACACTGGCCCTCAGCAGACCTGGGTTTGCATCTCAATCTCGAAACTCTGGGTGGGTTTCTGGGGGGCCGGGGGGGGGCACGTGTGCAGGAGGGTGTCCTCTCCAGCACGCTCTATTCTCTCCAGCCTCCATTTCTTCATATGCAAAAGAGAAAATGCCTGCTCCCACCTGCCAGCCCTAAGCCTCCTGAACTATTGTGAAGCTCGGAAGAGGCGCCTGGTGCAGCCTCGTTGCTAAGGAGCTTCTGTCTGCGCCTCTGAGGTCTGCGAACGGCAGGCGGGTTAAACAGAGTCATCGGGGCAGTGGGACCGAGCCCACTGGGGCTGCCCACCTTCAGCCACACTCAGGACCCCCTGAGGGAGCAGCAGCCCCCATCCTCAGATGAGGCAGGGAAGCTGGGGGCCAGACGGACATCTGCCTTCCCAGGAGCAGGTGGCAGATCTGGTCACAGGTGCCGGGGTCCTGCCCCCCCGCAAACCCTGGGCCGACACCCCTGCTGTTCACCATCTGGCACCTCGGGGACACACAGACACATACTTTGCCCAGGATCACAGCCACAGAAAGGGTCATTCAGCCTCACTGCAGAAGGAACAGGGCAGCTGTATTTCCCAGTGTCCCTTCCTGGGATCAGGGCCGAAAGGGATCAGACGGTCAGCAAAGAGGACACCTCCCCCCCGCTCAGTGTCCTGCCGTCCCAGAGCGACTCCAGCTCCACTGTGGAGCGTGTGTCCCTTCTTTTGAGGGGGCAGCTCTGCTGAGCTGCAGACCCGGGCTCCGAGCTGGGGCTGGCCCTGCCCTGTGTCGCCCCGCAGAGGCGGCCCTCGGGCAGCTCCCCTTCCTCTGTTGGCCTCGTCCTCTGTCTGTAGAGCAGAGATGAGAAGCCCAGTCGCGCTTCCCCCACAGGCGATGAGAAGAGGGCTTGTGCAAGTGGCCCGCCAGGGATGCAAGCCTCCCCGGCGCTCGGGGTTGGGGGTGGGGACGGCGGGAGGGGGTCCCCACAACTGGAGTGTCCCTGCCTCATGACGGGGACGCACGGGCATCGTGGTGGGAAGCACGGGACTGGGAGTCAGACCTGGACCCAAACTCTGTCCCTGCCTCTCCCCTCGACCATGGGTAAGCCTCTGTTTCCCCATCTACAAAATGGGCAGCCAGACACTTCCCACGGGCTTCTCAAAGGACCAAATGAGATGATGCACGAGAAGGGCCTCGTAGGCGGTGGGTGCTCAGACCCGGTGTCCCGCAGATGGGGGGTGCCGCGGTCATGGCCGTGGGCGTCTGGACCCTGGTGGATAAGAGCGGCTACCTCGGCGTCCTGGCCTCCAGCACCTTTGCCGCGTCCGCCTACATCCTCATCTTCGCGGGCACGCTCGTCATGGTGACCGGCTTCCTGGGCTTCAGTGCCGTCATCCGCGAGGACAGGAGCTGCCTCTCTGCGGTGAGTGTCTGCCTGGCCCTGCCCAGCGCCGTGGGCAGAGGGAGGGCCACCTGCCCCGGGCTTCTGAGATCCTGGGGACCTGACCAGGCTCCTCACTGAGAGCCCCACCCGGTGACGCTGGCCTTGGTCTTGGAGGCCTTGGGAAGGCTGCCATGGTCTCCAGGTGCTTGGGACCTAAGCCAGGAGGGCACCTCGGAGGTGGCGGCAGCACTGCTCCTCCCCTTTTTTCTCCTCCTCCCCCCCCTCCTCTTCCTCTGTCCAGATTTTATCACGGTGATTTTCAAAAGTAGGCAAAAATGAAAAGAACGTTACCATGAAGCTCCAGGTCATCACCCAGACTCACTGCCACCATCTCAGAGCCAATCCTGTCCATCTGCACCCTCCCCCGCTCCCCGCCCCACCCAAGACCCCAGACATCATGTCACCTGTAAAAATTTCAGGGTGTACCTCAAAGACGTAAGGATCCTTTTTTTAAAAGAGGTAATGACAAGATCATTATCACACCTAAAAACAATTAACAGTCATTCCTTGATATCATGAAATAACCAGGCAATTCCAAATTTCCCCGATTGACCCGTAAGCTGTTCTTTTTTTGCAATTTATTTGAATCAGAATCTAAACTTGTAAGGTCTGTGTATTAGAGTTGGTCAATTTGTCTCCCAAGTCACTTCTAGTCTCTAAGCTCCCCATCAATCTCTCTCTGTTTTTTTTCCTTGCAATTTACCTGTTGAAGGAACCAGGTCATTTGTGCTTTACTCTCTCCCAGTCTGGGCTTTCTGATACCTTTGCTGGTCATGTTCTCGTAGTTGGGTGTAGAAGCTTGATCAGACTCAGGTGTGATTGTTTGGGCAGGTGTTTCATGGGTGAGGTGAGCAGGACAGGCTCCGCGTCGGACGCCCACCTGGAAAGCTGAGAGGACACCCACACCCCACCTCTGGCTCCAAGTGTCAGGAAAGGAAGGGCTGCACTCGAGGGGGCAGAAGCCAGAGTCCCGCTCAGGACTCCCAGACCCTCCCTCCCTCCTGGGCACCTGTTGCCAGGGCAGGCTCCCTGGGGCCCGGGTGGCATCTCCCCCTTCATCTCCCCAGCGACAAGCCCAGTGCGGGCAGGGTAGGCTACAAAACATCCGGACTCAGAAAGGAAGGGCCGGGGCTAGATTCAATCAGGTTGAGCCTGAAAAGGCTGTGGGAAGAAGCCTTGAGGGCTATGCCCTCCCTGCCCCGCTTCCCGTGCCCATCACTGACGTGGCAGCCTCGGCCCCCCGCGTCTGACCGGAGAGAGGAGGGTCCGGAGGGGCCGAGCCCCACTGCCTCTTGCGCCAGCCGTGACCTAGCTTTTAGCTCTGGAGGCGGCAGCACCTGTGCCCAGGCTCAGCGGGACAGCCCTCCCCTGCCTAGCAAAAGTCCTTAGCTCTGCTGAGGGTCGCCCAGAGCAGGGTGCGGGCCGCGTGGATGGTGGGGGGGTGAAGGCCCACGGGGACCAGCCACCAGAGCGTGGCTTTGACTTGAGCTGTCCTTCCAGCCGTGGGACAGGGGTGCCCTGAGCCAGCCTGTCCCTGCCAACCGTCCCCAACTCCTGAGTCCTGGTGAGCCTGCTGACACCCTTGATCGGACTGGTGTGAGCTGGATGAAGACACGAGACATGACTGAGGGACCGGGCCTGTGGTATAGCTCGTGGTGAGGGGCAGGGAGGTCCAACCCTCTGGGACCGAGGCTTACAGGGACCGGGGCTGCTGGGCCCGGAGAGGGCCCGTCCCCTGTGTCATCCGTGACCCGCTTTGCCCTGCTCAGCCCTGGTCCTGCGGGAAGCAGGGCCTTCGCCTTGGCCTCTGGTCTCGGGCTGAGCCCTCTGGCCTGGGAGGCAAGCGGCCGGCCCTCCTTCCCACCCAGAGCCCTCCCTCTTGGTTCTTAAGGAGTCCTGTGGCCCGTGGTCCCCTGCAGCCTGGGAAACAGCCCCCTGCTTTCCGCCGGGGCGCGATTATAACACAATGGGCTTGGATCACGGAGTGCCCCCTTCCTCTAAAAGCAGCCCTGCAGAGTCACAAGCGTCGTGACCTCTGTGTGTGCCAGGCCGTGCTGAACGCTCAGGCGTGTTAGTTCCTTTGATCCTCATGCGAGCCCCACGTTTTGGAGGCGAGGAAGGCGGGGTTAGAGAGGTTAAGGCATCAGGTCTGGGTCACACTGCTGGCGGGTGGCCGTCCCTGGGCCCCTGCTCCCACCCGCCGCTCAGCACAGCCTCTAGAAGGTGCCGTTCACCCCCAGGTGAGAAAGCTGGCCTGGGAGACATGGGGCCAGCGCAGGCCAGGGCTGCCTTGTGAATGCTGCTCTGTTAGAATCACCTCCGCGTCACCTGGGGAGGCCAAGCGTGATGGAGGGAAGCCGAGCGGGACGGCGAGTGCAGAGACACCGTCTCCCGAGTCTGTGGACACCTGCGCAGAGCGGCTGCCCTCAGAAGTCTGGGGGTGCAAGAGTGACTCCCGCGGGGCCCAGCTAGGCCCCAGGGCAGGAGACGGGGTGGGCTGGAACCCTAGATGCCCTTGCCCTCATTATAGTGCAGAAATAACTGTGCACGGTCAGAACTCATCCGGGCTAGAAGGGAACCCAAGGGCCACCGAGTCCAACACTCCATCCAAGGGGCTGCAGGACCCCGGGGAGAGTGGGGGTCACCCAGATGTTAATGGGGGTGCTCAGCGTTAGCGGCCTTTTTGGAGGCTCTCAAACCATAAGCTCTTTTCCCCTGGCGTCTCGGAGACCAGAGGAGAGCCGAGGGGTCTGTAACTGGCAGCTGTCTGCCCGCCCGGCCTCCCCTTCCTACACGATCCATCCGCGAGACATGTCCGCGGACATATCCAGGCCGAGCCATTATGAAAACACGTCTGCAGCCTCCCCAGTCGCAGCCTGACCGTCACTTGGCCTGGGGACCACCCCTGTGCCCGGGGCCGGGCAGAGACCGTGCGAAGACTTCGGAAGGCCAGGGGCTCGGTCTGGCCTGTGGGCCGGGAGCACACCTCTTGCTCCAGGCTTCTGAACTTCAGAGGGTCGACAAACAGGTGGGCCTGCTTGTCTCCCTGGGCCTGGAGGCAGGGCTGGGGGGCGCAGGGGCTGCTGGACAGGCAGGTGTGAGATGCCGCCCTTCTCCTCAGCCCCACTTGACCCTCCTGCCCGCGTCCACTTCTATCCCGCCCAGAACTGATGAGCTCTCTGCCCCGACGTCGTTGACCAGACACGTCAGAGAGGCGCCAACTTGAAAGTGAGGTCAGGACAGAGTGCGTGTGTGGACACGCACACACAGCCACCCGCCGCCAGGAGCGAGGGGATGGGGGCTGACAGACAGCAAACCTCGAAGCCCAGCATCGTCTTCCTTTGCTTTTCCCCGCCCAACCCCTGAAAAAACCAAAGACAGACCAGGTCCAAGGACCTGGTCCTTACAGGTGAGGGGGGCACAGGTGAGGGGGCGGATCCTGAGGAATCCACATCCTGGCCCGCTGGCCTCTGAATTACTGAGCATTTGAATGTTTAAGCCAGGAAGACGTCTGGAAGACGGCTGGAAGACTTTTCTTGGGTTAACACAAAGTAGGAATTTTAAAACCCATGCTCCCACTTAGAGGCAAGAGGGATACTTAAGTCAGTTTAAAAGTGTTCTGTGGTTCCTGGAGCTCCTTCCTTCCTGTCTCGTTTCTTTCTTCCCCGTCCGTGTCTACCTTCCTTTTGAAATCTTTAATCAGCTAAATGGACAAATGCAGTGAGGGTAGCTCTATACAGAGCGCTCCCTAAAGAGGAAAGGGGACGATGAAAGACCAGGCATCTGAATGATGGGCATCCACCCTGGATTAGGAGGAGGGAGGGGCTTGACATCAAAAGTTCCCTGAGAGCTGCCTGGTGAGGGCAGTTCAGCTCCCTCGGGGCCGGGGCCGGCGTCCGTCCTGGCCCGAGCCCTTCCCCCAGCACATCTGCAGCCCCTCAGACTCACTTTCTCAAGAAGCAAATGTTCATCGGGGACAGGAATAGCACATCTTCGCCGGGGCTGAAATGATGACCAGCGCGGAGCCAGAAATCTGCAAGGGGGAAAGGGAACAGGGTTTAAATTATTCACACCAGGTCTTTTTTAGCAGGCTGCGTGAGAGAGCCAGATAATTCAGGCCGTCTCAGCCCAAGGCCGATGACCAGCACAGATGTCACCCTGATCCAAAGAAAGGGATATTTGTAGAGTTTGGAATATGGGCTCTGAACACTTTTTTATATCTTCAGCCAAATGAAGATTAGGATAGATGGTTCAGGCTCGACTGGTCTTTGTCAGGGGTTCTTTTCTATTTAGGGGATGGACTCAAAGGAGGGAGTTGTGGAAACAGTTTCTGAAAATGAGGGGACCCCAAGTTGCAACACTTCCATCAGATACATCCGGACTTGGATAACCAAAGGAGGAAGGACTGCGGCTGAAAAGCAGTTCGTAGTGCATCCTGCCTGGCCTGCTCCGGGACCTCTGGGAAGTCACCCGGCCACCTCCCGGCCACTGTGGTATCCCCATCCCCATTCAGGGGTGAGGAGTGAGGAGGGGAACGAGGCAGTATTTTAGCTCTTAGGAAACGAGTCACCACATTATATAAAGATCATAAAGTGTGGCTATAATTATCACTTGCATCACCATCACCAGCTCCTTTGAGAAGAAGCCTAAATAAACGGAGTTATTCTTAGGCCCGTGACTCCCAGGGTCCCCACAGCTTGCTGGGCCACTGTCTCTGCAGAAGCAGGGGATGCAGGCGGCATGGAGGGTGCCCGGGTCCCCTCGCCCAGGCCTTGGACCGTGTCCTCCCCGGGCTGGTTCCTCACCCACATGTTACTTTGCCGGGGCCCTACCAGCCACCCAGCCGGGTGGTCACAGCCTCGTCTGTTGGTGGTACTCTGACCTTTGAGTCACTGCCCACGTGCGTCAAAGGAATGGGTCCTGCAGCCAAGGCCTGGGGAACCCCAGCTCCGCCCCATCCGAGGAGAGGGCCTCTCCTCATCCGCTTGGCGTGGGCAGGAGGACCCTCTCCAGGCTCCTGGGGAAGCAGGTACAGATAACCTCGAGCCGTCCTGGAGATGCTGCACGAGAGCCCCCGCGGTCACGCAGCCCGCTCTCCCAGCAGGCGCCTGGCACACCTAGGCGGATGAGGCCCTGGGCTGCGTGTGGCTGCCTCATGGATGTGGCCCCTTCCTCTCAGGGCCCCGCAGATCCTTCCCCTCAGCCTCCTTCTTGCTGGCCTTACTTGGTTCAGGGGCTGCGCAGAAAGGGCTGCCAGGCGGCTGATGAGTGAACTCCCCACCCTCTCCTCAGCCGCAGAGAAACAGACTTGTCTGAGGTCACGTGGCCCTCCCCCCAGCTTGGTCCAGGCCCTTCCACTGTCCCAGCCGGCACGGTCCCCTTTTCCTGGACACCTCCAACACAGGGAGTGGGCACGCACCTTCTCGTGACTCGGGGCCCGTCGTTGGCATCCCAGGTGTAAAGGGAAGCAAGGAGGTGAGAACTGGGGACAAGTTACCCAGCTGCCTGCCACCTGGTCCACTGGGAAGTGGAGGGCAGGCTGCAGGGCGCTGCGGGGTGCAGGGGTCGGCTGTGCACCAAGGAAGTGCTTCAGCTGGGCTGGAGATGAGTCTAACTCAGCTATGTGTGAGTGGGTGATCACCCCGCAGTGGGGGCCGAGCGGGTCTCGGAGCAGACTGACCTCGGAGAGGCAGAGTGTGTGTGGGTGTCTGTGTCCCTTTGCGTCTGTGTGCCTGTGTCTGTACTGTGCGTTGCAGGAGGGCAGGGATGGTTGGTAAACGGCACCTATTTGCGTCCCAAACCCCCGGGTTGACTGAGGGAGTATCCTCTGCCTTTCCATCATTCGGCTTCCTGCTTCCTTTCCTCAGCAGAGTCTGGGTTTAACCACGTCACCGGGAGGGGACGTGCTCTGGTCCCTGTCGCCTAGCTGGGCACAGTCAGTGCCCTGATCACTGAGCCCTTCAACGAAGGAGATCCTCAGAGCAGGAGATCTGGACGGCAGATAGTCCGGCAACAAATACTAGAGGCCCCGGGTGTATGCAGACGTTTTTCCTTCCCAGTATCATTTCACTCCTTTTTACGTTAACGTTAAAACAAACCCTATGCCACAGGCACGCGCCCAGCAAGGAAGGCCTGGCGAGGGCTGGCAGCCAGGGAGAGCTGACTGGAGAGGACAGGCTCCCCCCCCCAGCCCCCGTGTAGGCAGCTGGCAAGGTGGTTGAGAGCAGTGAGTGTTGCCGCTCTACTCTGACGGGGCTCCTGGAAGGACGTGGCTGGCGGGGGCAGGTGGGCACTTCCCCCGCTTTGCTTTGGCCCTGCAGAGCTGGCCTCAGCTCCCGTCCGGCCAGCATGAGCCACGGGTGCAGGCAGGGGGCGGGACCCACCTTCCTTCCTATCAGTGAGGTGAGTGCGCCGGTGGCTCCGAACCTCTTGGCAGTGGTAGCAGCGCATCGCAGACTTGGGGCTGCAGGCCCCCTCTGCCACTGGGACCAGGACGGGAGTGGTGGCTGGACAGCTGTCTGGACATGCTGCTCTCATGTCGGGTCCCGGCACTGGCCTTGGGACACGGGGTGCCCTCTTCCATCTCACCATACATCACACGGAGGCTTTAGGGGTGCTTAGAATCAATGGAGCATAAGAGCAGGAAACAGAGAGATGGCAGTCAAATGTCATCTTTATTCCTAGTGAAGCTGATGGGAGTGTGTGTCTTTACACCTGTGTCCAGAAGCCTTAGCAACTCCAGCTCTGGGGAGACATGTGTACACGCCTAAGAAGGGTATCACTCAACCCACTGTGTGGTGGCGAGCAGAGAATGTGGCATCCGGAGGACAGACTGTCCCCAAGGGGAGGGAGGGAGGCCCGCTAGCCAAACAGACTGGAGTAGCCGTGAGTAAGGATGGAGGGAGAATCCGGGTGTCCTTCTAGATGTCCCTGCAGGGAGGCGGGAGGCCAGGACAGAGGAGGCTTGGTCCTGACTGCACAGACCGATGCAGCTGCGGCACCAAGACATTCTTCCCATCTTAGCCCCACATTTTATGCAGACGGCCCAGAGAAGGTGAGGGACTCCCCCAGGGTCACACAGCATCTTGTCCCAGAGGCCAGACTCCCAGGCCAGGGCGCCTTGTGTGACGTCACTCTCTTCTCTGACCAGCAACCTTCAGGGCTCAAAACCCACCTTTTCCTGGGCGGCAGCAGATGTAACTGATCCCCGCTTGCTTGTAGGAGCAAATCTACAAGGGGCAGTTTTTACAGCCAGCCACCTTCCGCCACCTTCTCTCCAGTTTTCCGCAACTCACTCTCCAAGTTACACTGATGGGCCTGCCTAACTCATCCGCCTCGACAAGCATCTCCAGACTTCCTGCCCTTCTGGGCATAAGGCAGGGCGGGTATGGTGGGCAGGGGAGAGGACGCGGAAGGGACTAAAACCCTGTCTTGGCTTGGAGGCTAGCAGGGAATACGAGACACCCGTGTGAAAGGACAGAGGACCGTGTGGGTGGTTGACATTCCCTATTGGCTTGATCAGAGCCCCTGACCTCTCTGAGCCCCCAGACTTTTCCTAACCTCCAGGCTCGGCAGGAACTCTACTCAGCCTCCCTTTCCCCCAGTAGCTAACTCTGTCCTAGAACGACCACTGCTGGGGACCCCGGCACCCGTCCCACCCTGGGGTCCCTGCCACCTGCTTCGTGCTACCCCAGCCCTTTGCACAATCTCATCTGTGCCGGCGTGAGCACAGCTGCCCGCAGGCTATATGACGTCTCTCCAGGGCCCGTGAGAAGTCAGCCCCAAGGAACACCCAGGCCCTTTCAGGGGACTCGCAGGAGGCGGCAGTGGGTGACTTCCCCCCTCCCCAGCCCAAATCCATCAGGCGGTGGCATCCCCCAAGTCCCTGGGCCCCTGACGTCCAGGGGAGCCTCTGCTCCTCAACCCCCAGCCAGGCGCTGCCATCCGCTCTGCACCCTGCTCTCTCCGCCCACACAGCTGAACTCTTAGCAGTCCTCGCCTGAAATCCAGTGGATGCCTGGCTTTGGCTTGTGGTTCTGGAAATGTGTTCTCCTCACCTTGGGACCCCCAACATTTTGGCTCGGCCATTGGACGGCCTCAGCTGCATCCTCTCAATGTGTCCCTCGAAAGCCTCCTGCCTCCGCACGGCCCATCTGCTCCCTCCTCTGCCCTCTTCCAACTGCCCCTCCCTCTGTGGACCGGCTCTCGTCTCCCCAGCCCCCCGTCGTCTGCTCGGCTCCCAGCCCCTTGGGCCAGCACACAATACTGTATTAGCATCAGACATGGGCCAGAGCACACACCCTGGCATCCTTTAGAGCAGCCCAGAGCTGAAGTCGCCATGGCTGGACGGCCTGGGCTGGGAGCCCTGGGCTGGGCCAGGAGGGTAGATAGAGGTCACCTTCATCCTTCCAGCAGTGACATCTTGTTACTGGAATGGCTCAAGGCTCCAAGGCTCTTTTCTGCACGAACAGGCGGGCAGCTGCGCCCTGAGCCCTGACAGCCTCCAGCCGGCGGTTAATTACCAGAAAATCACACGCCCTGAGGTCACTGCCGTTTAAGCATCTGGCTCCGCCTTTTCCGGTGCGGCCCCTCTGGCTGCTGCGAGCTCCCTGACCCTCCCACGGCTGTGATCAGCTCACACCGCCAAGCGGGGGGCTGCAGGCCAGCTCTAGTCCCCGTGGCTCAGTCTCGGCTGCAGCCTGACTCCTCTCTCACAACCTCCCTGAGGGTAGGCCGGCTCCCCCACCCCAGCCCTGCCTGCCTGGACACAGCCTGGTTTCCAGCCGCGCCTTGGTTTCCATCGCTAATCATGCAGAATGCAGAGCGGACAGAGGAGAAAAGCTTCGGCCAAGCTCCCTTCTTTGTGATAGAATCAACCCCGCGGAGAAATTCCGGAAGTCCAGTCGTATGAAGTTCTTAAAATTTACCTCAAGGGTGGCACCAGCTGGGCCAAGCTGTCTGGTCTTGCGGGCACCAGTGAATCTGCCCCAGAAACCATATCTCGGCTTGGCCCCGTGCAGAGTAAATCCATCTGAAGACTCACCTTCTAATTAATCACCTTAATGTCACAATGAGGAATATTTCTGCATGGGTCCTGCAGAGCCTCTTATTAAAGAAAGTATCGGTTTAGTTCAGAGAGTCCTGTGCTGTTTCAGCTTCGTTTGGGATCTGTAGCATTAGAAAATATCCAACTTTGCTACCAGTTCAAACTGTTCCATTAGAGAATTAAAGGGGAAAAAAAAAAAAAAAAAAAAAAAAAAACTT
>NW_006797390.1:6278898-6284816 GCF_000442215.2 Lipotes vexillifer
CACAGTGAGCCGGGGCTTCTGGAGCCTGTGCTCCATAACAAGAGAGGCCGCGACAGTGAGAGGCCCGCGCACCGCAATGAACAGTGGCCCCCGCTCCCCGCAACTGGGGAAAGCCCTCGCACAGAAACGGAGCCCCAACACAGCAAAAATAAATTAATTAATTAATAAACTCCTACCCCCAACATCAAAAAAAAAAAAAAAAAACTTTGGTAGGTGATACAGGGGTGGAAGTGAATGTTTGGGTCCCGTTCTGTGCTTACTAGGCTGGTCCCTTCTGTGTCTGGGGTCCAGTCTGGTGTATTTGGAAGTGGCGTGTCCTTATGGAGGGCTCTGGGGGCAGAGGCTACAAGAGCTTTCTTTGGAATTCTCACTACTGGTTTCTATCCGACCAGGATTCCGGTGGTCGATTCTGGAAGGACTGGGGATGGCGCTGAATGTGAGGCCGGCTGCTCGCAAAGCTCAGAGGGGGCTTGAGGGTCAGGGGGGTGTTGGCGTGGGGTGGGTTCCTTTCGCCCCGCGGTACACAGGGGCAGGGCAGAGCAGGTGGGCACACGGGGATCAAAGCCTATACACTCCCGGGAGCGGGACAGGCGTGAGGCCCGTGAGCCAGACGGGGGTCAGAAGGAAGGGTGAGGGCCACAGGGTCGCAGTCAGGACCTTTTGGCTCCAGGAGGGCTTTGTGGCGGCCTTGACCAAGCTCACACTTGACGGCTGTCAGCTGCACAGCACAGACGTGCTCGGAGCAGCGAACACTGGCAGGACCCGCAGAGACCAAGGTGCAGCCCTGTGTGCACTCCCGGGGTGTAGCCCAGCTGTGCGGCCCCCAGACTCTCAGATGGTCAGGCCGGGCTGAGTAAAGCGAAGTGGACAGATGTGGGCGCTAGAGCTGCGGCTATGACCCCAGCACAGGCGTGAAGGCACAGGGCCCTCTGCCGTGGGCCGGGGAACCTGCCCGGGAGGGGCCGTGCCTAGCCTGCCTGGCTGGTGCTGAGGGCTGGAGGCTGCATGGGGGCCGGAGAGAGACCCTCCTGTGCCTGGGTTTCCCCTCTGTCTCTTGTCACCACCTGACACCTGGCATCCACCTAACCCTGCCCCCCACCCATGCTGTGAGCTCAGCCAGCCCACCCATCAGCCATCAGGGTGATCCAGCGTGTGAGCCAAAGCTCTGCAGCCAGAATCCCTGGGTTCATACCAGACTCAACCATGTGCCGGCCACGTGGCCTCGGCCAGGCTGTAGCCTCTCCACACACATGTGTGACGCTGGCGCCCACAGAGCACTGTGACGAGAAGGGCCATGCAGGGAGCACCCAGCGTGTGCGCTCGGGGACCACCCAGGTGGATAAGGCACTGAGTCTGCCCAGGAGGGCTGATTTGGGGCTTTCAGGAGTATTTCGGTGGAAGGGATGCTGTCCACTGCTCCCACAGTAGAAGACCTGCCTTTCCTCTGTTCCTGAGAAGGCAGCACCCCCTGAGTTGGGTTATCACCTGCTAAGCCACAGGCCAGGAATTCTGGTGGTCTCTTGGGAATGGTGGGCTCAGGGTCCAGTACGTCCAGACTTGTACTGAAACATGACTTCTCCAAATTACTCACAGGGGATCTGAGAACTTTTTATTGACTTTTGTTCAATAATTCCAAACCCACACCAGACCGAGTTTAAGGGGGGTGGACTGTAGCTCCAGAACCTCTTCAGGCTTCCCAGAATCAACCGTTATCTACAGACTTCCACAGCCCACCTCTGCCCAGGGACCTGCCCGGGGATCCCAGGGCACAGCCAGGCTAGCAGCTTTCTCTCTGCACCCCAGGTGCTAGCGTGCCCGCAGCTGAAGCCTCGTAGGCATCCCTGATCCTTCCTAGAGTCGGGGTGAGCAACTTCCTGCCCCAAAGTTGCCCTGCAAGGCAGGTACAGGGTAAAACCCCTCACCTGCTTCTGTCCGTGTTGTTTCAGGCTTCTCAGGAACCAGAGAACCTTCCTCAGATCTTTTTTGTCATGTCTCCAATAGTGCATACGGGCACATATGCAAGTCAAGCCCCAGCATCAGCCTTAGAACCTGAAGGTAAATGTGTAAATCAGAGTTTCTCGGCGGCCTTGGCACTGGCCTTGACATTTAGGCCAGATCATCTTTGCCATGGGGCCTGCCCTGTGACGGTGGGAGGCTTGGCCGTGTCCCCATGGCCTGCACCCACTAGATGCCAGTAGCACTCCTTCCCCGACTTATGACAACAAAAAATGGCTCCAGACATTGCCAGACGTGCCCTGGGGGCAAAATCGTGCCAGGCAGAGAACCACTGGTATAAATTAAATGGAAGTAACAATTCCACGCCACCCACGGATCAGAAGAGGATTAAGCTGCTGCCCCCAAGTGTGGGCTGCGAGCTCTGGCCAGTTCCCCGTCTCACAGGCACGCTTAGTAAGAAGCGCACTTGCAGATCTTAATCCAGGGCTGCTTTGCGAGCATCTAGACCCAGCTCGGCACCAGGCCCTGTGGAAGAGCCGGAGGAACCTGAGACAGGGTGCCTGTTCCCCAAAAGCTCACGGTCATCCTGGAGAGACAGCACAGTAGCACCAGGAGCAGGCTCCTGGGAGCAGTGGGTGGAGTTACGTCCCTCAGCCCGCGGAGGCCACGCCCACACCCGGGGCTGCGGAGTGAGGGGTGGGAGGCACAGGGTGGGCCCCGGGTCTAGTCCAGGGGGGAAGGAGAGCTGGGGTTCTTTGTCGGGACACGAGGCAGGTGAAGCTCTGCAGGCATGTGGCTGGGACCCGAGGGCGGGCTCGTGGAGGCCGTGGCTGAGCTGCGTGTGGAAAGCCAGGCAGGCCTGGAACTCCAAGCAGGGGGACAGGGCAGAGGCGTGGAGGCTGGGGGACTGGGCCTGCATTCAGGACTGTCCCTGCAGACAGCCCCCTGCACCGTGGGGGGAGATGATTTGGCTGGACCCGGGGCGTCAGGGGAGGCTTGGTGGAGGGCAAGGCGGAGGGCAGAGGAGAGGCGTGTTAGAGCTCAGGGCGCCACATGGCAGAGCCCTCCAGCCCGGCCCCGGTGCCCAGGTTCCAGCCGGCCAGCTCCAGAAGCCAGGCTGCCAGGATCCCGGTGCGGCAGGATCCCAGTGAGTGGGGACTGTCACCCCGAGCTATGATTCAGGGCCTCCCCCGCGCAGGTGACTCACGCACCTGCAGCCCTCCTGCCGCTGGAGCTACTGCCTGGAACCAGTGCCCGTGCCCACCGATCACCCAGCCGTCCTGTCCCTGGCACCCGCCCTCCATCCTGCGGAGCCCAGCTTGGCCCTGAGCCCCCTCACAGAGGCATCTTTACGGCCGGCCGGAGCTCCTGGGTGGGAGGGAGCGTCACAGCCTCTCGGGACCGCCCTTCCCCTCCTGACGACTCCGGCAGGTTGGGTAGTCTGTTTGATGCCTGCTGATGCGTCAGAACAGTTTTGAGGGGCTGGCAGGTATTCATTTAGCCTGCCATCATGTCAGGATGTGGCTGGGTCGCCCTCCGTTCCCATCCACCCTCTTCCCCAGCCTGGCTTCGACAGCACCTGTGGCAGCAACGTCCCCGGAGCAGCACGACACTGCCACGTCTCCAGGCCCACCCTCCCACGTGACCCGCAGCTGGAGGGGTGATGGAGAGGAGCCTCGGCCCCCGCTGCAGAAGGAAGGTGGCCAGCACTGCCCTCCCCTGGCACGGCCGGCGTGGGCATGCGGCGCGCACCCAGGAAGCCAGGGGAGCAACTGGCGGTCACTGCACGTAGGCAGGAGAGCGGCCTCGGTGCCGGGCAGGCCGCCGTGTCAGAGGACCTGCAGGCCGGGCATGTGCCCCTGGTGGGGGACGGACAGAGCTCGGGCACGCAGGCTCTCCTGGTGCAGCACGGAGCCTGGGCTTGGAGGGAAGGGGACCAGGGACCTCCACTGTGCTCTTGCCTCAGGCCCGACAGATGATTAGGGCCGGCGGTCTCCACTCCTGCAGAGACTGGGAACGCTTCCCACAACCCCGCTTCCCCACCACTGGCAGCTCTGATGCTGGGAGGGATGGGGCCCAGTAAGATGGGGGGAGGGGGCGGGATTCACTTAACTTGAAAGGAAGCCTGGCTCTTGGGTGGAAAGTTCTTTCTCTGTGCCAGCTCCCCAGTGGGCTGGGAGGTGTCCAGGCCAAGCCTGCAGGCCCATGGACAGGCATCCCTCGGAACTGGCCCCACAATCCCCGCCCTGCAACTGTCTCCTTCCATCGGTATCCCCTCCCGCCCTCCCTCCTTCCTTTCCCTCCCTGATAGGCCCGGAAGTTTCAGAGCTTGCCGCCAGGCTGAGCCTGCCCTGGAACCCAGTGATCCAGTGACCAGGGGCTGCGGCCCTGGGGCGAAGGAGGTGGCACCAACCAGTGCTGGGGGGAGGGGCTGAGCGGCCCCAGAGGCCCCGCTTGCAGACGACAGTAGCTCCCTCCTCCCCCTCCCCCTCTTCCTCTCCCCCGCCCTCATCTCCATCCTCCCTCAGCTCCCTCTCCCTGCCCCCTCCCCGCCACGTGGGCCTGGCCTGCATTTCCGACCCCTTGGCTCCTGTAAGAGCACCCCAGGACCAAGCAGTGACACCTGGTGGGAGTGGGAGAGGGATGCAGGCCCATCCTCCTACCGGTCACAGCCAGGTGCACAGCCTGGAAGCCAGCCAGCAGGGCTGTGACACATGTGCGGAGCGGTGGTGAGGGGAATTTAGAGCCCTGCAGGGCCTTGAAGGGCTGTGCGTTTCCCAGGATCTGTGCTTTGCTGTTCCCCAGCTTTGGCTGCTGCTGCCCAGCCAGCATCAACACGCTCAGCCTCACCAGCTCTCCCCACTCCCTGGACTGCAGCCCCACCCCCACCCCCCGGAGCTCTCTGCACCCTCCAGGCTTCCCACGCTCTCCCCTTCACCTGGCATGTGCTTCCCACTTCCTTCACCTGGCATCTCATCCTTAGAGATGCCACTCAGGTGCCACCTCCTCCAGGAAGCCCTCTCTGACTGCCCTCCCCGACCTGGGGCCTCCTATAGTTGCTAGGGCCTGCCCCATAATAGCATTTATAACACAATGTTGTAGGCACTTACTTATCTGTCCCTTCCACCAATAATTGAAGCCAATAATTGCCTTACTTAACGATACCTGGCATACAGTAGGTGTTTAATAAACATTGGGTGGGTGGACGGATTAATGAACTGACAGCAGACTGGTGCATGAAGGGTGGAGGGGGGAACTCCAGGCCAGCAGCCGGGAGAGGCGGGTGTCCAGACCCCCGTCCAGGGCTGCTGGGAAGAGGAGGATGAAGCTGTGAGTGATGGGAGCCCCCCTCAGCTTTGGGGAAGCATTTGTCAGAGGTCCTGAAGGGCCGGCTGCCTGCCCAGGCTTCACCCGGCCGTGACCACCTTCTCTCCTCGCTCCTAGTGTTTCTGCCTGTTGCTGGCGATCTTCCTTGTTGAGCTGGTGGCGGGGGTCCTGGCCCACGTGTACTACCAGAAGGTGAGTGAAGCGTTCTCCTCGTACTTTCCCCGTCGGCTCCCCCAGTAGGGACAGCAAGGGGAGGGGTGCATGGGGGTGGGGAGGCAGCGACATGCAGGTGGTCCTGGGCTTCGCCCGCCTGCCTTGGCCAAGGATGCCACGGTCAGGTCCCCTCCCACTGGGTGCTCAGTGACTCAAGGGTGATATTCGGCTGGTAGAGACAGATGACTGCACTGTCCTTTCACGCCAGCGCCCATACGACTGATGGATGTCCTCAGGAGAACAATTGTAAATATTTTTAATATCACCTCAAAATGAAAATCAACAGATACAGCCCTCCATGTTCAGGGGTTCCGGGTGCACAGATTCAACCAATCATAGATCAAAAATATTTGGAAAAAAATTCCAGAAAGTTCTAAAAGGCAAAACTTGAATCTGCCGTGCACAACTTTGTTTTTTGTGGG
>NW_006797390.1:6284974-6300802 GCF_000442215.2 Lipotes vexillifer
CGGGGGTGGTGGGAGGGGGGCTGTCCTGCGTGGCTTGCGGGATCTTAGTTCCCTGACCAGGCATTGAACCCCGGCCCACAGCGGCAGTGAAAGCACTGTGCACAACTATTTACGTAGCATTTACATTGTATTTACAACTATTTACGCAGCGTTTACATTGCATTAGGTATTATCAGTAATCTAGAGGTGACTCAAAGTATACAGAAGGATGCGCATAGATTATATGCAAACACTGCGCCATCTTATTATATACAGGGGACTTGAGCATCCGCAGAAGATCCATGCTAGTCCTGGAACCACCCCCCAGGTACCGAGGGACGACTGTATTTAAAGGCACCCGGTGCCTAGCCTCACCCGTGCCCCCACCAGCCTTGAGCTCTGGGGCCCCACCTGTCTCCCAGCTCTGCCCATCACACTCCACCTAACGCAGGTCCCCAGCCTTCGCAACACCATCTCTAGGGACGCCGCCTCCCGCCCGGGGTCCCAGTTCACTGTGTGGGAGGCCTCGGCCATAGCAACATTCAAGTTCAAGGAGCTCTAGAGTAGTGGGGGCGGGTCCGTGGGTGGTTCTGCTGACGTACCTTCCCTCTCCACCGTCCTTAGCTGAGCGAGGAGCTGAGGCAGCACTTGACCCGGACCCTGGCCCAGAACTACAGGCAGCCCGGCGCTGCGGAGATCACGGCCTCCGTAGACCGTCTACAGCAGGACGTAAGCACCTGCCCTGCGGGCCTGAAGGCCACGCAGACATGGGTTCCCAACCTGACTCTGTCCCCTCCCGTCTGTGTGACCCTGGGCCAGTCACTCAGCTTCTCTGAGCCTCATAGGGCGTGGGAGCATTAACTGCGCCCAGAGGTAGAAGTCCCTCCCACCGCGAAAGTACTTCCGGAATCCTGGTTCTTTCTTTCCTCCTCTTCTGCCCTCCCCTCTGGGTGCCTGGTGGGCAGGAAGCTGGCGGTACCAGGATTCGGCTGAGGCCCCAGAAGAGTGAACTGTGACAGGCAGCGGTATCTCAGCAAAGCCGCTGTAAGAATTTCCCAGTTGCAAGCCATCGGGCAGAACTAGGGGCACAGAAAAGTGGTCTCTCCTTTCCAAGAAGGGGCTCAGCAGATCCCCGCAGTGAGGCCCACAGTCCTGCCAGAGGTGGGGGGGGGGCAAGTGGACCTCAGACCGATACGGCAGCCACTGGCCACACGTGGCTCCTTACACCTAAACGTAAACCTCAGCCCCTCGGTCACACTCACCACATCTCACTGCCCAGTGGCCACACGCGTCTAGTGACCACCAAGGTGGACAGCACAGGTACAGGGCATTTCCACGTTCCAGAAAACTCTGTTGGATGGTGCAGCTTGGAATCTTGGGGGTTCCGTGTTGGAGAATTTGAGACAATGCTCCCCACCTGCCCTGGTGCCCCTGCTCCCTGCCACCCATGCCACCCTCACCCTGTGGGCTCTGTGCCATCCTGCGTCTGCAGTCCCACCCTGGACCTGGGGCCGTGGCCTTTTTGCCGGGACCCCAGGCAAGTAGAGGGGGAAGAAGCTGGGGGACCCTGAGCTCTGGCTGTGTCTTAGTTTAGCAGGGGGAGGCACCTGCCCCGTTTCCCCAAGACTGGCCCAGCTCCCGGGGGCTCTCTTGTCCTCCAACGTAGTGGCGAAGGGCAGCCCTGTCCCCAAGGTGCACACACACCCGGCTGGGCAGCCCCGTCCAGCTCCGTCTGCACTTGGCAGGCCTCCCACATAGGAAGTGTGCCGGTCGCTGCCCTGGGGCCTCTCTCAGGAAGCCCGACACCCCACAGGCCACTGCGGTCCAGGTGAGGCTGGGGGACCCTGACACGGAGAGCAGGGCCGGGGAGGCCAGCTGGGCTTGCCTCGGGGAGAGGACAGGAGGGCACAGTCTAAGCAGAGGGAGCCAGCTCTGCAGTGCTGCCCCGCGGGCACCAGAGCACGTGGACTTGGGTTCCCACACATGCCAGGAACACCTAAAGCACCCTCACAGGGACCTGAGGGACACTGGGCCCGGCCTGCATCTTGGGCCTAAGGACACTGAGGCCTGAGAGGCAGCGTCTGGGCTCCGGGCCGCACCACGGGCCTGTGTTCACGCACGTACGGTGACCACAGGGGGCCCCTCGCTAACTGCCTCCTCTGTACTGGGCTCGTGGCCAAGTGCTTTACGTGACCCGCCGCTTTCAGGCCTCACAGCAGCCCTCTTGGAGGTACCTGGCCATCCCCATGTTACAGGGGGCAAAACTGAAGCCAGGGGGGCTACGCGACCTGTGCAGGTGGCACACGAGGACAGTCCCGCGGGATTCCCAGCACACGCCATGCTGTTCCCTGCTGTCCATGCTGTTCCCTTCGGCCTGGTCCTCGGGCTCCTCTGCTGCCCCGCGGGGCCTCCTTGGCCCTTTGCCCACGTGAGCACCTCTGTCCCTCCTACTAAGCGATAGTCAGTGACAAGCTTGGGAAAGCCACGAGCTTCTTACTCAAGTTCAGGCCCAGGGCCTAGCTTCACTCCTGGCACAGAGCAGGTGCCTAATAAATGCTTGTTAACTGGACTAAGTGTCCCTCCACCCCGCACACCAGAGAGCCTCACAACAGCCGTGTTCTGTGTCCCCTACAGGGACTTGAGTCTCAGTCCCCAACTCGGGGTGCAGGAAATAAACCGTGTCCAGCTGTCCGGCTCCCCTGAGGCCCGGGCTGGCGCTCCCCACGCCCCGGAGCCGTGTGGAAGACCCTGGTCTTGTTCAGCACTCACGCCAGCCCCTCTGCTCGGCACTGAGCTGGCTGTGTGTGGCCTCTGGGACACCTCTGTGTCCTGCAGGTCTAGGGGATCTGAGGCTTCGAGGCCTGGATGGGGGGGCATCTGAGCCTCTGGGAAGGCTGCGACCCTGTGCCAGTGGTGGGGTGTCCTACCTCCCTGGATGATCAGGAAAGCACCCCCTGGTGGTTTGGTGCTGCCCTGGGCCTGCACTCAGTGGTACACAGCCCCACTCCCTGGGGGACCCGCTGGCATCCATCTCCCCACATCTTCTCCCAGACCCTCCCTGCCCCAGGGACACCCAGCGCAATCTCCTTAAAGGACGTGGGTGAATAAAAAAGGTGGTGATCCGTGTTCCTGCCACCGGCTCTCCACCCACCCGATGAGAAGGGCCCCGCAGAGCCAGCCTCCCGCTCAAAAGAGGGGAAGGGAAGAAATCTCGGCAGCAAAGAGGGATTGGATTAAGGTCTGAAGACTGTCCTGCGGCCCCGTAAGCGAGGGGCTGGAGGACCCCCACCCCCCCACCCCGGGCGGGTTCTCACCTCCAGCCCCGTCTCTTGCTCCAGTTCAGGTGCTGCGGAAGCAACAGCTCAGCCGACTGGCAGCACAGCACGTACATCCTGTCTCCAGAGGCCGAGGGCCGCCGGGTGCCCGACAGCTGCTGTAAGACCGTGGTGGCACGCTGCGGCCAGCGGGCACACCCCTCCAACATCTACAAGGTGGAGGTAAGTCCCCGTCCTGCAGGGGCAGGGGGGCGGGGCCCGGAAAGGCTCGAGATGGGCCGGGTGGAGATCATACTCACTCACCAGCCACGAGACGGCGGTGGGCCTTCCAAGGTCCCCACGAAGCCTGGGGGCGGCAGCCGCTCCTGGGAGATTCCGGGACATCGTGGCACGCCCCTGGGCCACGTGAGAAGCCCACGGGCACTTGAAAGGCTGAACCCGGCCCTTTAAGTGTCTGGCCTCCCTGAGCTGGGTGGGCGTAGCCCCCCAGCCAGCCCTCCCTCCCCAACCTTACCCACTTCTGGGCCAAGGGGTGTGTGACCTGCCTTACTACGTTCCAGGGAGGCTGCATCACCAAGCTGGAGCAGTTCCTGGCCGACCACCTGCTTCTCATGGGGGCGGTGGGCATCGGGGTGGCCTGCCTGCAGGTGAGCTGGAGCAGGGATTCGGGGGCGGGGGGCGGTGTCTGGAACTCTGAAGCCCTCTCTCGCTAGCTGAGGTCGCAGATCCTGGCCCTCTGCCCACCCTTGCCCTGCCTGCCCCCTCCTCCCGCACCCCCTCCTCTTGCCTCTGCAGCCAAGTTCACTCTCTTCCCCAGAAAACATGAAGGAAAATACCTGGGCCTTGGGGCCACCTTGAACTTGTCAGGCACAGAGACCTGGGAGGAGTGGGAGTGTGGGCTCAGGTATGTGCATGCACTCTGTGTGTGCACGCAGGGGTGTGTGTGCACAGCCTGCTGTGGTCCGAGTGGGTCCATGGGTGTGTCTGCATGCACCTGGGTGTACGCGGTCGGGGCCGGATGCACATATGTGTTTAGGCGTGCTGTGCATGTGTGTATATTCTCATGCATGGACACGCGCTCATTCCTCTGTGTGTGCGTGTGTGTGATGCACGTGTGCGTGCCCCTGGAGGTATGTACACCCAGCTCTGTGCTCTGAGGATGAGCGATGCCTTTTGCTCCGTTTCACCACTCCACACCCCTCCCCTGGCCACCACCCAGGAGTCTAGTTGCGGGTGCAGCCTCAGTTCCTCATTTGTAAAAAGGAGCTGATGGGTGACTAGAGGGGATGGGCATCGTGCACATACGTCACTCGGCCCATCGCTGAGCAGACAGCAGACACTCAGAAAATGGTACCCACCACCATTTCATCGTTTCTACGTGGGCACAGCGTCTCTCAAAAGAGCCGAGTTGTCTCCTGGCCAGACCAGCCTGCCCCCCTCACCCACACTCAGGTGCAGGCGCAGCGAGCCGGGGGCGGCACGTGGGGGGCACTCACACGGCCCTTTCGCACCCGCCCAGGCAGGCCTTCCGCCCGGTGCGCTGACCCCCGGGGAGCCGCAAGCCGGAGCCGGGGGACGGATGCTCTGCACTGCGGCTCCTACTCTCCCCAGCCTCCCGGACACCTGTTGCCGACTTCAGGTGTTGGGGGCCTGCTCTGCGGACGCTGACCGGACCTGGGCCGCACTCTCCGTCCGTTTCCTCCTGACCTCTGTTCTCAAAAGCCTGAAGCTGAAGATGAAGCATTGAGGCCAAGGGCAGGGAGCGGGCTGACCGCTGAGCCTGAGGTCAGGGTGGGACACGTCCAGCTGTAGGAGTAACGCTGAGGAGGCCGGGTCACCAGGTCGAGGGCAGGTGCCCGCAGCCCCCCGTTGACCCCCACCAAGGGCGGCTCATCCTCCACAGCGCCCTGCGGGACTGTGCTCATGCCCCGGAGAGAGTGCCACCGGGCCACCGCTGGGTCCCCATCCCCGGCCCATTTTCTCCGTCCGTTCCGCTGCGGCGGCCGAGCCTCGGGCTCCAGCGCCCCCTGCCGGCTGGCTCTGGAGCTACCACCCAGCCTCGAGGAGGGGCTCAAACCAGGCCAGCCCCCGGGGCTGCCATCCTCCACCAGGCACCTAGCACCTTCCCCACACCCGCCCAGCCTGGCGCTTCGGAGACCCCCAGGCCCTGGTGATACAAGGCCAAGATGTCATGCCCCCCTGTCCTCAGGAACAGGGGGAAGTCTTGCCTGGAGTCAGAGGGCCCCCGTGGTAGACGGAGCCCCCTCTTCTGTGTGATCTGGGGGAGCCACCCTCCCTCCCGAGCCTCAGTTTCTTTACCTGAAAAATGGAGGAGTCTGATGCTTGCAAGCCTTCTTTAAGCAGCAGCGATCTCTCATCCTGGAAATCTTGCACAGGAGCCCAGTTATTCAGCATGAAGCCAGAGCTGATCCGATGGAAGGAAGCAGGAGTCGGGAGACGAGCCTGGCGTGAGAGCCCTCAGGAAGCATTTGGCCTCCCGCGATTTTCCGACTTTCTGGGAAGGCTCCCGCCTCAGTGAGACGGAGGTGCTGCCGCTTCTTGGGACGTTAGGTAGATGTCTCCTGAATACTCTAAAGACCAAGCAGGAAACAACGACAAACGACGAACGTAGCAAACCTGATTCCAGCCAGACATCGCATGTGCTTCCAGGGCGTGTGGACCAGGCACTGGTCTGCCTGCAGAGATGCTGGCAGGCTGGATGGCCAGGATGCAAGAGGGGGACGAGCCTCCTGGAGCCTCTGAGGGCTGCACGTGGAGGTCACCTGGCAAGCTATAAAACGCCCCAGGCCTGGGCTGCACCCCAGAACAATTAAATAACGCCATCTGGGGCTGGCAGCCGGGCAGCAGTGTGCTTGTAAAGCTCCCTGGTGGGTCCAGCCTGCAGCCAGGAGGAGAAACGTGAGAAGGAGTCCCGGGGGCCTGGAAGTCAGCAGTGGGAGAGATCAGGAGCTGGGGGACAGGACCGCACCCTCACGGTCCTTAACCCCCAAGACAGTCCTGCAGGGGAGGCAGGGGCCAGAGGACAGACAGAAACAGGAAGGGGAATTTACAGGGAGCCCGACTGGAGAACTTTTAAAGAACTGGAGCCCACCAGCAGCGTCCCTGAAGATTGCAGAGCGCTCCTGGCTGTAGGTTGGGACAGCGGTTGGGGGCTGGTGGGGACACTGAAGGACAGAGGTCCCGCACCTGCCAGGCTGTGCATTCTGGGGGTGCACCTGTCGCTTTCAGCAAGAGCTGGCAGGACCCCTCCACCCTCCCATCTTGTGTGGCTCCATACACTGGATTTCCAGACCCGCAAGGTGCCCCAAATCGTAGGCTTGTAGTCCCGGAAAAACTCGAAGATTCTCTAGGCAGGTGTGTCAACCCTGGACACACAGTAGAATCAGGTTTAAAAACTACCACTGCTCAGGCCCCATCCCCACACATCCTGGCTGTTGGTCTGGGGTGAGACCTGTGCACGGGTGTTTTTTAAATCCCTCCAGGTGATTCACGTGTGTGCTCGGGGCTGAGAACATGGCCCCACCTATTCACATACATCTGGGGCACCAGGCCAGGACCCAGCTCCACCCTCGCGTCCCCTTCTGTGGGTGCACTTTGGAGGCTGTCCACGCTGAGGTTACTTTGGAAGCTAATTGCCAGCATATTCTGGCCAGGAAGCTTCTATCTAAAAAGGACATAGTGGCTCAGCCCCTTTTCCGACCGTCCTCGTCACACACAGAATCCGGGAGCCTCCCTCTCAGGGGCAGGGTGGGCAGAGGAGGGGGAGGGCGAGAGGTCTTTGTCAACTTTGTAGCGGGAGCTGCTGTGTACCAGGCGCCCTGCCCAGTGCCAGGCCACACCAGCCAGCAGCATGTGGTCCCCTCTCCTAGGGGCTCTCACTCAAGGGGAGGAGACACACAGAATACAGGAGCCACACACAGTCACAGTGTGAGCCCTGGGGTTTGGGGAGCACATAGGAGGCCTGAACCATCATGGGCAGTCAGGGAAGGCTTCCTGGAGGAAGTGATATATAATTAAGCCTTGAAGGAGTTTGACAGAAGCAGAAGGGGGAAGCATGCCAGGGTGAGGGGACTACACGTGCAAAGCCCTGGCTGGCTGGGGGGTGCGGGAGGTTTATCCTGAGGGCCCTGGGGAGCCTCTCACAGGCTCAGGGTGCAGAAGGGGCTGGGTGCCGTGGTGTTGGTCTTGTCATACTGAGTTTCAAAGAATCTCACTGGGAAGCCTCTGGACCTGTGAACGGTATGGAGGTTTTCCTATTGATAGAGGGGAACTTGGGGCTCAGAGGTTATGACTGAACCCAAGGTCACAGACCCCCAGACAGAAGCTAACCCACTCCCACCCTGACATTCCCACAACATAGGATGGAAACCTGAGCCCAGAAACCTACAGGACAGCGAGATTGTGGTCTGCAGGTCATTTAAAGGGGAACTGAAAGATCTTATGGGAACGGCTTCTTGGACCTCCCTGGCCCATCCTTGATGCTTGTAATGACAGCCGGCTGCCATCCCAAAAACCTCACAAGAGGCTAAAAGCATGCCGGCCTCCCTGTTAAAAAGCCCGCACGCAGCAAACACCGCCTCCAGGCAGGCTGCCAGGAGAGGGCACCTCTCACCCGTGCCCCACACAGGCTGAGCCCAGCAGCCTGTCCAGCCCACCCTCTGCCATCTCCTGCTCCTGCAGCCCCCTCGGCCTGTGTGTTCTCTGCTCACAGCCATCTGTGCTGAGTCCCCCATGTCCTCTGTCAGGAACGGGACACTGGGGGTCCCTCAGGGACTGGATAGTTTGAGCCCATTCCCCATCTGCATGCATCAGGGTGGTGTGTGTGCGCGTCCGTGCGTGCATGCATGTGTGAATGTGTGTGCACATGCGCACACATTGGTGTGCACATCCTTGGTCCCTCTGCATGCATCAAAGTGGTGTGTGTGTAGGTGTGCATGTGCACGTGTGTGTTTGTATACATGTGTGTGTACATGAGCCCACGTGTTGATGAGCACATCATCTGCCCCTCTGCATGCATCAGGGTGGGGTGTGTGTGTGTGTGTGTGTGTGTGTGTGTGTGTGTGTGTGTTTGGACACACGCTGACGTCCACCTCGCCATGCCTTCCCCGGGGGCACCCTGGGGACACATGTCATGTACAGAGTGCACCTGCTGGACGCTCAGCCCTCCGGGCCCTCCCCGGCGTGAGAGGTGTGCCGTAGGGGACGCAGCCATGAGTCTGTGCTGGTCCAGCTGCCCCCATCTGGCCTCCCCCTGACAAGATGATCCCCCAGGACAAGTCATCAAACCATGAGGTGGGACAGGGCAGAGGGCCTGCACGCCACCTGGCTGGAATGACTGTGACAGCCACCCGCTTAAAGCCAGCGGGAGATGAGAAAACCTCTTAAGCCACCTTTGAGCCCATGGCTCTGAATCCCAGAGGTGGATTAGTGCTGCTCTTAGCACCAAGCCTGAAAGCTGAAAGCTGTGTTCCCAGGGGGTGAAACTCCCGCGTGGGGAGAGAGGGGAGGGAGGAAGGGGGCACAGAAGGGCTCGACCTCTGCTCCCTCCTGAGTCTCTCAAAGAGAAACTAGGGTCTGCCAGCCCCACGCCGTCCTCATCAGCCTGTCCTCCTCCATGTGCATCCGGAGGTACCCTGGAAAGACCAGGTCAGCGGCAGCCGCTGGGAAAGGTGGGGTACTGTTCCCTGTGTTTGGGGAACCCACCTGGACCCCTGTCCACGGCACAGCCATGGGCTGCCCTCCCAGTGTCCCCGCCTGCGGGCCGGGAGCCGGAAGCCAGCGGCGCCACCTTCATCAGGGCCACCGTCCCAGCCCTGGGCCTCCTTGGCCTGGCACGGCCTCACCTCCACGTTCTCAGTGCGTCCTCGCGCGCGAGGGAGGAGAGAGGAAGAGGAAGAAGCAAACAAAGGACAGGGTGCGGGACAAAGGTCCTCATCCTCTGCGTTTAGAGATGGGCAAGTGAGACGTGGGAGGCGACTGCCCAGCCCTGCCCGGCTCCGGGCAGCTCGGAGGTGGGACAGAGGCGCTGGCAGGCAGGCTCCCCGGGCCTGGGGTTGGTGCCGCGTCCTCAGCTGATTTACAAGATGAGCTGCTGACGGTCCTGGGTCCTCCACTCAGGGCTTCAGTTTCCCCTCCTGCACATCAGCCAGAGAATCGACTCCGGGGCCTTGTTTTTCTCTGGTATCTGAGAGCAGCAAGATGTAGACAGACTTTCCTCAGGAAAGACGGCTTCAGGCAGCAACAAGGGAGTGGCGGTCACTGTCCGTAATCTAATAAAACCAGGCCATCTCCAGAGAAGATCTGGGACCACAGAGCCGCCGTGTGGACGGGAAGGTGGTTCGACGTGCAGGCCCTCACCCAGGCCACAGAATTGCAATCTGCAGCTAACAAGGACCGTTCAAGTGCGAGAAATACCGCTCTTGGGTGTGGTTCTCAAAGTGGTCCCCACCTCCACCCCCAGCATCATGTGGGAGCTTGTTAGAAATGCAGAGTCCCAGGCCCCGGACCCCCCCCTGAGTCAGAATCTGCCCCTGATCAGGTCCCCAGGGGGCGCTTGGGGTGGAAGCCCAGCTCCAGGGCACCCTTGGCCGGCACGCTCGCGGGCTCTGACTGCTCTGTCTCTCTGCTCTTTCCACCCGGCAGATCTGCGGTATGATTCTCACCTGCTGTTTGCACCGGAGGGTCCAGCTGCATTTATACTAACGGCCAACCTTGTCCCCGTCCCACTGCCCCTCACAAGTTCAGGGGCCCAAATCCCATCGGCCAGGCCTGCGACGTCAGCATCAGCTGGCCTAGAAGCTCCCGGAAACAACCCCCACCCTGTGCCCAGCCCCTTGGGACTCACAAGTGCCTGAGACCATGGCTCCTGCAGCCCCCGACCCGGGCCGGGGACCCTCAGCCCCCTCCCTGCACGTCTGTGGGCTCACCGCCGGAACCCCCAGGCCGGGGACGGAGCCTGCTGGGAGACCACAGCCAGAGCCTCGCCAGGCATGGGCTCCCGAGGGCCGCAGGGGGCTGGGCTCAGGCTGTGCCCCCTCCCTGCTCCTGAACCCTGAACCAGGGCTAGAAAGCTTGGCCCCCCCTGGGATGCTTACGTTGGGCCCGTGACCCTCCCACCTGTGCTCAGCATCCTTCCTCGTGCCTCTGCTGGGTGCGCTTTTCTCCCCCCAGCCCGGGAAATGCATCGGGTGGGCAGGTAGGGTTGGCTCCGCCCCCAGAAGACCCAGCCTTCTGCCCACCACCACACCTTCTCACCTGGAAAGGAGTGTCGGGTGGCCCAGTTCCTTCCTGCAGGGCCGGGGTTTGGCGGCGCAGGCCGGGTGGAGCCGCCAGGGCCGGGAGCAGGGTCCTGCCTTGGGCCCCTCCCCAGGAGAGGTCCCCAAGCCCCGTCTCTAGCCATATGCCCCTCGGGGGTCTCCTGTCCATGGCTTGAATCTCAGGAAGCCCAGGTTTTTAAAAACATCTTCAGCTCTTAATGCTGGTGGGAGTAAAATCCTTCCTGATTAAACTAAATCACAGACCCTGCAAAGTTGGAGCCGCTGAGAAGGTGCAGCTCTGAGCAGAGGGGATGCTCTGCCCGGAACCTCCTTTTCCTGGACCCACACCCGTCACCACATGGCCTGCAGGAGCCCCACTGCTTCCCCAGAGAGGATATAGCCCCTTCCTTAGCTTGTCATACTGGGGGTGAATCAGGGAACTTTCAGGAAGAACTTTCCCAGATATGGAGGGAGAACTAAAAGAAAATCCTAGGAAATACAGAGCACAGGTGCCGGCAGTTTTCCAAAGAACACGTATCAACTCATGAGACCCCCCCCCCAGCCCATCCCCCTCCACGTGGCCGTTACGAGTGGGCAGAGATCCCCACGCCGGCCCTCGTGTCCAGGGTGCTGGATTCCCCTCCTACTTCCCAGCGCCATGATGCTGAGGCCAAGGCCAGGAAAGGTCACACATCGCCTCCCCAGTCTCTTGTGGGCCCAGCTCAGTCCCTGGTGAAGGGTGTTTTCTTTCCCATTCGGGGGTCACTGCTGTCCCCAACACAGCCCCAACTGTACCAAAACTGCACACTCCCCGAACAGGGGTTACCCACATGAGCAGAGGGCACAGCAGCCCCCCCGGGGCGGATTGTCTCTCCTGCCCTGGGATTCTCCGGGCGCTGTTAGAGAGGGCCCTGGGGTCACCGATGCCAATTCATTAAAAGGGAGGCCAGCTTTCCAGCAATCCCAGATTGCACCAAAGCCAAAAAACGTGGTGCTGCGATTATCTTTGCTGCCCTCCAACTTCCTGGGATTCGTGCATATAATCGAAAAATAACCATAAGTCCCAAGTTCTCTGCAGAGCTAGAGGCCAGGCTGACGTCACACTCTCCCGCCGGTACCGGGACCCTGGGCCACCTCACTCCAGAGTGGCAGGGGGTAAGTTCTCTGCAGAGCTAGAGGCCAGGCTGACGTCACACTCTCCCGCCGGTACCGGGACCCTGGGCCACCTCACTCCAGAGTGGCAGCGTTTCTCCATGGGGACCAGTTCATTTGTCCCCATCCCCAGATGCGGGGGTGGGGGGGGGCACTTTTCAGCCCAAAGCAAAGCGACTTCCATCGTAATTCAGAGAAGCTGGGGGCCCCAGGTTGCCCAGTGTGAAGCCAGAAGGAAGGAAATACTTCGTCTTTTGTGACAGAACATGCTCATGCTACCTCATTCACTCTTCTGTCTAGAAAACTTGCTTGAGGTGGGCAAGGCTGGGGTCCGTGGGAGCACCTGGGCCAGCTGGGTTTGGGTGGCCCCAAGACGGGGGTACGGGGTGGTGGGGGGGGTCTGCAGGCTGGGCGCGAGCCCCTCGCCTGGTGTGAACCTGACGGTCCTGTTCACTGTGTGAGCCCTCCATCCACCAGGGACGTCCCCGGGGGGAACCCACCTTGCAGGGGAGTCCACAGCCCTGCCCTCCTCCTGTGTCACGCCCGCATCTTGGTCGAGATTATTCTCTGAACAACCACGGGGCCGACCTCTGATGGCCTGGGTATCAGGCAGGGGCTAGACCCGGTCTAGGCATGTCTGAGCACATCTGTCTTGTTGGGCTGGCATGTCTGCTCACCTGCACCATCACTGTGAGCGTGAGTATGCACGCGTGTCTGCACAAACGCTCAAGTGTGCCCGGGGGGCCGGCACCGTTGCAGGCCCCTCCCCGCTGCACACAAGCAGCGCTGGGGGTTGTGGGCACTGCTGTCTACACAGGCTGGCAGTCAGCGGGGCCCTGGGTGGGTGAGCAGCCAGAAACCTTTGCAAAGCTGTCCCCCTCGGTGCCTGCCGGCGGGCCCGTCGCCTACCGCTCCATGCCAGCTCCGAGGGCCGGGCTGTCAGGCTGCAGTGGGTGGGCTGCCGCGAGCTGGACCCTGTTTCCCTCCATCCCCCAGCTGAGAATGGACAGGCTGTCAGTGGGGGCACAGGAAGCCCCGCTCCTGCTCTCCCCCTGCATCCATCACTGGCTGAAGATGACGCAGTGGCTGAAGATGGTGACGCAGTGACTGACGGCCGGCAGGGGGGCCTGGGGGAGCCTCTGGGTCAGGCCGGGGGGTGAAGAGGGCGGTCAGTAAAGCACGAATCCAGCCCTGTCCGTCAGCAAGGTCCAGACCCTGTCCTTGCACTTTGTCGTCAGCCAGGCCAGCCAGAGCCGAGAGGGCTAATGGTCCCACTGGCACGGTTTCACGAGGTGGGAACGGTTTCCACGAGACTCTTCGAAAGCTGTAAGTGTCCCTGAAAGTCCTTAACTGGTGTTTAGGGAACCCCAGGTTGGGGACCACAGATCAAATTTCACATGCTTTCCCTGAGTTGCCAACTAGTAAGTAAGAAGGCTGAGTCCTTTCGGGACCTGGGTCTGTTGACCCAGAGAAGATATCTATTGAGACTATATTGGCCCTGCGGGAATTCAGTGTGGGGAGAGGGAGGCAAAAGACCAGGAGCTTCCTGAGGCCATTGACCAGTGAGATGGCCTGTCCACACGTTGGATCAGCCTTGCTGCAGACGTTGGGCGAGGCTGGTTCCCTGAGCTCTGCAGCCACCCGAAGAAAAATCTCTGGGTGCCAGCAGGCTCTACCCACCAGACCCACAGAGCACACTGGGGCCTGGCTACACCAGTCCCCCCTCTGCTCAGCATCAAGGGGCATTGAGGGCAGTTGGGCAGTGCTCAGGGGTGCCCCAGCTGCCATCCAAGCGCCTCAACAGGGAGAGCCCAGCAGCAGCTTCAGCCGCAGATCCTGGCCCGGGCATGCCCTGTGGAGGGTTGTTATCCTTTTTGTTAGTTTAAGGAGACACACTAGTCCGTCTCCATGGCTGCGTTACACTCAGCAAAAACGAGATGGTTAAATCAATAGCCTCCAGTCTTTGCCGAGCACTTTACGAAGGAACCGTTGCAAGGCCAATACTTTTGTGTAAAAATGACATTGACTTAATCTGACTCCTGTGGATTTATTGAATGCTGCTACTGGACCAGCAGAGCAGAGCAAGCCCCCCAGGGGAGTGGGGGGAGCTTGCCCACCGAGCCCGCACATCTCCCGAGCTCTATCCCCGCTCCACACTCCATCCAGCTCCGCCCCCCAGATCACTCTCTTGCAACTCCAGTTTTCAGCCAGGGGGATGCTCTTCCTTGGGGTCCCACCTCTTGTTTGGGGACTCCTGAGGCCCCAGATTTGACCAGTTTCTTGCCAAGCACCTACTCTGGTTCAGAACAAGCTGGATATCTTCTTTTTTAAAAAATTTATTTATTTTAATTTATTTGTTTTTGGCTGTGTTGGGTCTTTGTTGCTGCACGCAGGCTTTCTCTAGTTCCGGCAAGCGGGGGCTACTCTTTGTTGCAGTGCATGGGCTTCTCATTGTGGGGGCTTCTCTTTTTGCGGAGCACAAGCTCTAGGCGCCCGGGCTTCAGTAGTTGCAGCATGTGGGCTCAGTAGTTGTGGCTGGCGGGCTCTAGAGCGCAGGCTCAGTAGTTGTGGCCCACAGGCTTAGTTGCTCCGTGGCATGTGGGATCTTCCCGGACCAGGGCTCGAACCCGGGTCCCCTGCCTTGGCAGGAGGATCCTTAACCACTGCGCCACCAGGGAAGCCCTGGATGTTCCCCCATCCCGCTGGTAACTCCCTTCGTTCTCACGCTGTAGCCAGAGGGATGGCGCCCAAGGGCAGAGCTGAGCCAGTCCCACGGCCTTCAATCCTCTCAGCGGGTGCCCACTGCTCTTAGATTAAAGTTCAAACTCACCCACCGGCTCACAGGCTGTGACCCCTGCCCAGCCAGGGCAGCTGCCTCTCACAACACACCTGGCAGGAACCCAGCGCTCACAGTGCGGCCGGAATGCTCCAGGAGAAGACAGCACAGGGGCCAGGTGGCATCGCCGTGGGGCACCCACGGGCTAGGGCAGGAGTAAGAGCAGGACGGGCAGGAGGAGCGGCCCCACCCGCGCTCCTGTGACTTGGTTGGTCCTCAGCAGATGACAGAGGGTCACCTGCCCTCGGCCCCAAGTTCCCCCGGTAACCGTCCTTGGGGAGGCTCCCAGGGACCCCACTCCGCTGGACCTTCGAGAGGGTCTCCTCAGTCCTCAGCGAATCCCCGGGGGCTTCGGGACACAGCAGCCGTGGGAAGGGGTCCCAAGGTGGGTGCTCAGGACAATTTGTGCCAGCCTGGCCTCCCCCTGAGGAGGGGGGCAGATCTCCATGTGTGGAGAGGCTCAGGGAGACCCTGTGCTGTACCTACCTTTCCTTCCCGCCCAGCCCATCCACCCACCCCTCTCCTGTTCCTTGTCACCGTGACGATGAGAGCAGAGGAAAACCCACAAGCCAGAACCCCAGCCGAGGGAGCTGGGAGCCTCCCGCTGCAACTAGCCGGCAGATCAGGGCTCTCGTGGCTCCAATGCCACCCTCCATCCCCGCCGAACATCTCATGCTGATGGGTGCTTCCTGCCCTCTCAAGGCCATCCCAGGGCCACCCTCAGTGGGTGCGGCCCAGACCAAGTCACACGGTGAGGTCCCCTCAGTCCTGGGAGAGACGCCAGGCCCACACGAACCCCAGGAACCTCACAGGTGTACCTAAAGCTGACAGCCCGCCCCACTGGGGGCCTCTGGTAACTTGTTCCCGGCCCCTCCCTCACACACACACTTACAGGACCCCAAGACTGGCCATCTGCGGCGGGTGGCAGACACTGAGGTGGGAGCTGGCCTCTCCTGCGGCCAGCTCAGGCCGCCGGGACAGGCCCCTGACCCCAGAGACCCCTCCCCGCCCAGCAGATCTGTAGCCTGGGCCCGAGGGGGGCGGGGAAGAGGTCCTTGCTGTGGGCTGTGCGTGGACAAGGCAGGCTGGTCCCTCACAGCAACAACTCGTGAAAAGGTCACAGTCGTGGCTCAGTGGACACAAGCACCACAAAGAGACAGGCTGCTTGTGCTTTTGACACGTTATCGGTTTTTATTTAAAAACATGCTAAAAACATGGCGTTCCGTAAGCCAGGACCAGGAAGAAGGAAGCGCACAGATACGGCATCGCAAGCAGAAAAGTGCGTTGAGACCAGCACGCGTGCCCCCCC
>NW_006797390.1:6300900-6303017 GCF_000442215.2 Lipotes vexillifer
ATGCTGCCCCAGCGGGCAGGGTGTGGGCACAAGCCCCAGGCCTGGCCCTCGAGGGGCCCGGTCAGCGTGGCGAGGCAAGGACACAGCCTGGACTTGGCCTCGTGGCAGCGGAGGGGGGGATGGGAGAACAGGAACACAAGAGGCCGGCCCTGAAGGGCCGAGGGGCAGGGGGAACCTCAGGCACCCGGCTCCTGCTCCGTCCTGGCTGGGTCGCTGCTGTTAGCACCTCCACCAGAGGTGGGCAGGGGCCGGGGAGGCGGGGACATCCTTTCCATCCACCTGGACCACTCTTTGGCCACCAAAGCACGGAGGGATGGCCATCTGGTCCAAGTCAAACCAGAACACCTGCATGAGGGCCTGGGGTGGGTCAGCAACCTTTCCAGGGTGAGAGGCCACGACGCAGGCCCACGCTGGAGGGGAGAGAGGAGAGGGCCTCCAGCGGGGGAACAGGGGTCGGCACCTGCTGGGGTCCCCAAGGGCCGTGCTCAGCCCTGCTGGCTCACCTCCCTTGCGAGACGGCCGCAGAGAGAGGCCGAGTGGAGAAAGGCACTCCCCTGATGTCTGCAGGACCTTGGCCTTGGGAGTCAACTCTGTAAACTGCCTGCATCAGACCCCACTGAGCTAACTGTGACCTTGGCAGGGGAGTCGCCAAGGAGGGGTTTCACTCAGGTAGTGCTGCCCTCAAGAGCAGGGTCAGGAGAAGCTGAGCAGGTGCTGGGCCCCATCACTGACATCACACGGCGCGGTGGGGACCGCTCTGCACGATGGGCGAGGGCCTGGAAGGAGCCCCCCCGCCCCCGTGCGCGGACTCGGCCGAATGACGGAACAGCCAAGCACAGGGTCAGGCGAGAAGGCAGTTTGGGGAACTGTGGACAAGGCTCTGTGGACAGACGGACGGGGCAGGGGCTGGTGGGAGGAGGGAGCCGGAGGCAAGGGCCCCAGGGCCGGAGGACGCTCCTTGAAGCTCCAGAAACATAGGATGCCAGCGAGGCCATACACCACCAAGGTGCTAGGCTTCTGCTGTTGATTTTAACAGAAATTTTACATTGCATTGATAGGCGTAAACAACCCCCGCCCCCAAGACAAACCCATTATTCAGCAGTCCCACTGTACCACTCGAATGCTTGTTTGTGGAGGGTCCCTCGCGGCGGAACGGTGGTGCATCCTCTCTGGGCTCTGCAGACCTAGGCTCCCGGGAGGTGGCTCTGAAGCTCCTTCCCAGGAAGGCAGGGCCAGAGGGTGGGGAGGGCCGGTCCCTTGTGGCCTCCACCCATGGCCCTGCCCACAGGCTTTCCCATGAGCACCCCCACTGCCCTCTCAGGAGGTGGTCTCTACTCTGTCCAACTCGCTGAGAGCACCCTACTCTCTGCTGCCCCGCACCCAGAAGCTTGACTCCTGAGCACACCAAAAGCTCTGGACTGGTCCCAACCGTCTTGTACTTAAGGGGAGAAGGGGGCTGCTGGCTGGGTGGCCAGGTCTCAGCTCTCGAAACAGACAGGTGGAGGCTGGGGAGGAGACAGGCCCCCCCAGGAGGTCAGGGCACCCATCCAAACAGTGCAGAACAAAGGCAGCACCCAGGTGAGGCCCACCTGGGGAAGCACCAGCTGGTGGGGAAACCTTTCCAATCTCAGCCCCATGGATTCTTGACTTATGTTTTTAACTGCACAACTTGCTTAGACCAGCATGAACCCTAGTCGGGGCACCTCGCTGCAGTCGGATGCCCCCCAACTGTCCATCTCCAGGCCCTGACTCAGGCTGCTTTGTCCTGGGGCTACCGTAACAGGATCCCGTCTGACCTCTCTTGGGTCTCGGTACTCTTCCTTGGGGTCGCAGAGGACGTGATCACCAGTCACCCCAGCATCAATGAACCCCAGGGAAGGAGATGAGGGTCCTGGGACCCGGGTGGACATCCCTCCCTCCCTCCCAGCAGCGAGTCAGCAGCTGAGTGACTCTGGCTGGACCGATCACGGGCTCCGCCCTCCCCTCTGGTGGTCGTGGGTCCTCTGCCGCTGTCTGAGCAGCTCCATGGAAGGACCGCTTCCCCTTCCAGAAGCAATGTGAGAGAGTAAGCAGCGTCTGAACTAGAGAGGTATTTGTCCAAGAGTTTCTAGCAGGAA
>NW_006797390.1:6303117-6314609 GCF_000442215.2 Lipotes vexillifer
CAGGAATGTCTGTGAAATAACGTGTTTGCAGAACCTGTTGCGGGAAGGCCCGCAGGGGTGGAAGGGGAGCCTCCCGGGCCCACAGAGGGCAGGAGGGAGAAAGAAGGGCAAAGGAACTGCTCATCAGTGACGCATAAGGACCCACGACCCCTCGGCCTCGTTCCCAAGCAAAGCACCCACAGCCCCCAGAGGACCCCCGACCCTGGCCTCTCACGCGGCCTGGTCCTCGGCAAACGCTGCACCCTGCAGGCCTTGCCCCCACGCGGCCTCCTGTGCCTCCGTCTCCCCTGCCCCTCCCAGGCTCCCTGCTCCCCCACCCTCAGTGCATCCTGGCGGGAGCCTCCTGAGTGTGCACAGCGGTCTGTCCTGACAGAAACCGGGCGGACACGCCCTGTCCCCGCCTGTCCCCACCCTCAGAAAGAAAATCAAACCGTTACAGAAATCAACGCAGTAAAAAGTTATAAATCAGAAAGCTAACCCTAAACTTATCCAAGAGATAGTATTCCTGAATAATCGTAATCAGAGTAAAATAAAATAGAAAAGTTACACTGTAAGGTACAAAAAGCCTGGGCGAGATGTTTCCAGGGGCCCGGCCGGGAGACGGTCAGCCCCGCCCGCGTCCGCGCACCCGCTCTCCGGGTGGCCAGGGGCACTGGGGCCTCCGCCGGGCAGTCTCTCCACTGGGAGGGAGCCCTGCGCCTCCCGCCCCACGCCACGCGGGGACAAAGTGTCAGTGGAGGAAGGACAGGGCAGAAGCGCACCGGTGCCGGGGGGCTCCCAGAGCACACCCCCCGCCCACCCTGTCTTCTTTGGCAAATACACAGGAATCCGGGCGCCCCGGCACCCCGAGGTCTCTGCACCTCCTCCTCCCTGGCCTCCGCCCGCTGAGAAGGCTGCAGCGGGCGGCGGGGAAGGCGGGCCGGGGCGGCGGGCGCAGGGGTCAGCAGTCTGGAGGGTGTGGGCAGGCGACACAAGCTGAAAGCCTCTTCCCTGGCACAGTGTCCGCGGGGCCGGGGCGTTCGGCCGGCCCACTCAGGCGTCATACTTTTTCCCAGTCCGGTGGATGTGCTGGAAGAGGGTCATGGAGAAGGCCATGCCCAGAATCTGAAAGACACGGGGAAGGGGCCTCAGATGGGGGCCACGGGCACCCAGAGCGCATGAGGCAGCCCCCTGCAGGATGCAGATGCTGGCGGAGTGAGGACGATGCAGAAAAGGGGAGGCCACACGTGGGGACCTCGGCCGCTCGGACTGTCCGTGTGGGACGTCACCGAGCTTCAAGGCCCAGAAACCTGCTGTTTCAGAGCGCTGCAGTGAGGACAGAATCCTGACCCTAAGTGGCAGCCAACGGGGAGCTGGGGGAGCGGCAGGACGTTGACAGCCCCCCGCCTCACTTCTGCGGGGTCCTGGGGTACACGGCGTGGCGTCTGACTGCTGCTCCGCTGGGAGGACGTTACCACTCATCTGGGTCCCCTCAGCCCCCCGATCCCGAGCGGAGAAGAATGTGCAGGAAGCCAGCCTGCGGCCTCCCGGGCACTGGCGCTCACCACGAATCGCGCGGCCAAGGACACCGCACTTCCCGCGCCACTCACACTCAAGGTCTGCCCGTGACCTCGGAGACCGAGGGGTCCAGCCTGGCCCCGGCGTCCTGCTCCAGGCCTGGCTTCAGGCAGCCCCGAGCCGGGCCCCACTCTTGGCACCAGAGAGACCCGTGCTCCCGTGAGCCCGTCTTCCGTCAGAGCCCTGAGCAGGGCCAGTGGCTTGTCTGCTAAGCTCAGAGGCTTGTAGATGATCAGACACGGTCAGGCCCGCGGGGTTTAGGGAAGAAAGGGGACCTCGTGCAGGACGCTCATCTTCCCGTGGACGGACCAGTCAGGGTCAGGTGGTCACCAAGGGTAGGAGTTACACACAAGTGGGCAAGGGGGAGCCCATAATGCTCCCCCAGAAAGGCCGGGGGCTCCTGCTCTCACCACATCAACCTTCTCTTCAAGGAGGGAGCCGGGGGCCCCTGCGAGTCCCCCTCCATCACCCACGCTGGGCCTTGCACAGCACGGCCGCCCGCGAAACGCTGGCTGAGGGCAGCAAGCCCTTCCCGAGCACCTCCCCTGTGCAACGTTTCGGGTATTAAACTCACGTAACGCTAAGAAGCGGCCATGATCACGCCCACTACATGGATGTGTAAACGAAGGCACAGCGGCTAAGCCACTTGCCAGGTCACATGTATCCCACGGGATGGGACAGACCCCGCGGAGGCCGCCTGTAGGCCTTGCTCACAACTGATGCCTGAGGACTCACCGCCGTTCAGTTCAGTCACAGGGTAAACGTCCCCGTGCTGTGGGGACAGGCATGTCACAGGCAAACCCATGGGGGCTTCCTGCGGTGCCAGCACAGGCCCAAGGCTCAGAGGGACGTGACAATGACACGGCAGCGCCCTGCAGGCTCGCACAGGCCCCGGGGGAGCAGCCCGGGCGGGGAGGCGCAGGGCCACCCGTCGGTCCTCTCTCCCTCAGGCTTTCGGACCGGGCTGCGTGAGGCTGGACGGCCCCCTTACCTGCATGATCAGGATGCACATCCCCACCGTGCCGAGCACGTGTTTATTGTCATCAAACCACATCTTCACCTTCTCGTAGCAGCCCTGGGGAGCGAGGACCAGAGCTTCAGGCGCTGGTGTGACCCTCACTGCGCCTCTGCCCCTGCCCCCAGCCCCGGTCCTCTTGCCTTCGAGCATCTCCCGCAGGGGTTCCGCCTACAGGGCCCCGCCACACAGCCCCAGACCCCATTCCCCCCGACCTCCGACGCCCCCAGATGTGGGCCCAGATCCCCCACTGCCCACCTGCCTTCTGGCTTCAGGCCTGTGCATCCCCGCCCGTCCCACATTAAGCCACCTCCTTGGTGGCCTGGGCCACCGTCCCCAGGCTGTCCACCGCACGGACCCCTGGGGGTGGGGTGGGGTGCAGCCTCACCGTCCTCCACACGGGGGCGCTGCTGTTGCGCCCACAACCCTGGGAGTTCTCCATGCAGCAGCGGTCGGGAACCGTGTTCTCCCCCAGCACCGGGTACCAGTCTGTGTAGTCGGTGACACCACAGCACCGCATCTGCAGGGGGAGGGGCCCAGGGTCAGATGGGCCACACCCGGCGTCCCCCTTGGACTTCCCCTGCCGCCCGGTCCCCAGGGGAGCTGCCGCCTGGAGTTCAGCCTTCTCGTCCCTTCTTTGGGCCTCAGCCGGGCCCAGGCAAGGAAGTGATCGCTCCTTCCTGGAGGCTGGATGGGGAGAAGGCAATGTCACCTGCCCTCTGAGCTGGGTGCTGGGTGCTGGGCGCTGGGTGCTGGGCGCTGGGCAGGGCGCTCAGCCCTCCGCTCGCCCACCAGCCCCCTGGCTCTTGGCTCTGTGGATCGTCCCAAGCTGGCTGTAGCACCCTGCCCCCTCGCTCTGTGCTGACTCGTTTCCTCTTAGAACAGAACCTCTTGAGTCATGACAAGGGAGGCGACCCTGCTGCTAAAATAAGTTGTCGTTCGTGCCAAAGCTTCAGAAAGGAAGGGCTTGGACGAGGTGCCCTCTCGATCATCCGTCCTTCCCAGCTCCCTGGGCCCCGCAGCTGCAGGCCACGTCCAGGCCCTGCTTGCCGTCCTCCCCGACCCCCTCACCCCTCTGTGGCTGCCGCACGGTGTCTGACCCAGAAGGCCGGGGTGCCCAGCCGGGTCCCAGAGTTTGAGGCCAGGCCCCCCCCCCCCCCCCCCCCCCCAGACCCCGCACCTCGGCCTGAATGATGTTCCAGGCGTTCTTAAGCCCCACGTTGTTCTCCGAGTTGTACAGCAGCAGGCCTTCCTTCAGGTCCTTCCTGGCATTCTCGTTCACCTGGCAGGTGAGGGCAGACTCAGGTCGGGCGAGAGCAGGAGGCCGCCCCACTCCCCAGCTCTCCCAGGTTGGCCAGGACAGCTGGCCACAGCTCTCCCGGGCGGGGCAGGCCCGCCGGGGCCGGGCGGTGACCCTGGAGAGCCGAGCTCTTCGGGCCAGAACTGTGACACAGAGGCGGGGACAGCCCAAACCCCTCAGCTGCCCTGGTCCCAGGACCAGCCCCGCACAGGCCACCCTGCCTCCAGGCCACGACACCCCCCAACACTGCCCCCGTCGGGACACACCCTGGGAACCGCAGGGTGCGGATCGGCCATCCCAAGCGTGGGCCCACCTCTGCTTTGTCTGTGAAGTTGGAAAATAACGTCTACCTCTGAGATTGTTGTGAGAGCTAAAGGAAAGGACTCCCATAAAGAGCTGAGCACAAGGCTGGCCCGCAGGGATCTCTCAGTATTATTCGTGCCTCCTTTTCAGAGAAGCAAAGGAGCTACCGTTACAAATCCGAAGAGGGCCTCTCCCTCTCAGCGTGGCCGGACGCCTCCTTCAGGACCCAAGGGGAAGATGGTGACACGCTTCTGGGGACAACGCGCGCAGGGGCCCGCCGAGCCCGAAGCCCGCGCTTGGCCAATCGTTCCTGGAGGTCCCAGAAGTTCCCCAGCTTTGCAGGGAACCGTCCAGCCTGGCGGGGTCGCCAGGGGCCCCCGCTCCACCCTCCTGGACCCCCGGGGCAGCCTGGGGGCAGCTGTCTGTCCCCAAAGGTCTCTGGATGTGGAATCACAGCTGCCTCCACTGTGAGCCCTATGCACTGTCACCTGGAAGGTTCCCCTGTGTTACCAGTAGCTTACCCTCCTATCACCCAGCCCAGGCGCCTAGTGAGCTCTGCATCCCCTCCCCACAACTGTGTTTGAATACTCCCAGTGACGGGGAGCTCTCTGTGCCAGGGGCCGTCCGCGGCATCCCGTGGTCATTAGAGGACCCCACTTCCTAAGACGAGGCAGTGGGCCGCCCGCCAAAACCTCTCCTCGGGGCCCTTCTTAGCTCTCCTCTCCTCGCAAGTTGGAACTGTCACTGCTTTTCCTCCGGCTTCCCAGACCCACCCCCAGGGGCAAGGAAGTTCCATACGCCCCCTCCCCTCCTGGAAGGCTTACCTTGTCCGTGTAGACAAAGAAGAGGATAATTAAGATCAGCTCCGCCAGTAGGGTGATCAACAAGACGATGAAAAACTGCAAAGAGAAGGTGCAGGCGTGGGCACGTGGCAGCGGTCCCGGCCGGGGCCGGGGTGCAAACGGGGTGGCCGGGGACAGGTTAACACCTAGACAGGACTTCCCAGGTACGGGACAGGCCACGGCTCCTGAGGACTCCCGGATGGGGAGGGCAGGGAGATGAGGCGGACACCAGCCACGGAGTGGGAGGGGCACCTAGGGCAGGGGCAGCCAATCATGAGGAGGGGGTGGGGTCAGGCAAAGACCATTCTAGGAGCTGCTTCTCTGGGCTCGGGCTGGGCGCCCAGGGGGCTCAGGGGCTCAAATGCAGGGCGACCCAGCCTTCAGAGGGCTGGGGGGCTGGGGTCCAACTTACACTCAGAAGGAGGCATCTGTTCTCCTTGATGGCGCCCAGGCAGCCGAGGAAGCCCGTCACCATGACGATGGTGCCTATGGCGATGACGAGGTTGGCTGCAGACAGCGACGGGAAGCTGGGGGAGAAGGTGGCAAAATTGCCTTGGGACACGGAGAGCCAAATGCCCACTCCAAGCAGCCCACAGCCACAGAGCTGGAGAGAAAGGGAAGCCTGTTAGCCTGGCACTGCTCTGGTATCCGTCTCCACAAGACTCAAAGGACTGCGTGTCCCTCCACTGCCCCCACTGCCCCCGGCCCCAACCGTGAGACACGGACAGGGCGCAGCTGGGTCGTGTGACCTGCACAAAGCCCCCAGCCTCTCCGCGTCAAACGGGATGGCACCAGCTTCTCGAAGCTCAGACGGTCACGTCAATGAGGACAAATTAAACAAGGCGCGGGGAAAGCACGTAACAAGTACGGAAGGTCCTAGCTGCACGTGCGTGGCCATGGGGGTCCCACTCAGCAGAGGAGGGCCTGGCGCTTCGGGAGGAGGCGGGGAGGGGCCACGTGGTCGTGGAAGCAAGTGAGGGGTTTGGGAGGGAACCGCCGAGCCAGTTTCTCAGAGCCAGACCCTGCGGTGACTGGGTCCTGCTGCCCTGACCGGAAGGGCCACCTGTCCATGGTCCTCAGGAGCTGGAAGAACAAATTTCACGCATATGGAAACAGGAAGGGGCTCCCTGGCCTGGGTGAGGGGCTGGCCGACGTGCAGGGCGTGGGTCCTCCATGACCTCACCATCCATCCCAGGGAGCAGCAGCCGCCCCCGGCTGGGACCCACTCCGCTCCACGGCACCCCTGGGGCTGCGATGCCCGCGGCTGCAGTTTCCCATTCCCCGGGCTGCAGGTCTCCACAGCACCCTTGTTTTACACTCCATAAGCTGACACCGCCCCCCGCTCCCTCCAGGGGCTCAAGGATGTCTGCGGGGTCTCAGGAGCTAGTCAGTCGGTCGACAGATATTTGCCGAGAACCTGCAGCACAGAGGAGCCACAGCCGCGTTAGGGACCTGCCTTCCCAGGGCCTCGGCTCGGACCAGACGGGAGCCAGGGGAGGGCAGCATCCACTCCAGGCCGTACGCATGGGGGCCAAGTAAGTGGCACAGAGTTCAGGTGCCAGGGGGAGGGGACAGCCCCTCAGGCACGCGCACGGGTCAGGTGGGGAATGAGACACTACCACCCCCCTCCTGGACCGTTGTGAGACTTGGAAAGAAAGAAGGCCCGTGAAGAGGGTGACCAGGGCCAGGTGCCGGCCTCCGGGAGACAGGTCCCGAGCCAGGCGCCGTGCTGCGGCCCCCAGGATGCAAGCCCATCTCTGCTCTCAAGCTGCCCCCGCTCCAGGGAGCGGACACGTGGCAGCGAGGGCCAGGCGGCCACGCGCAGGCGGACAGCGGGAAGGCCAGGCACTGGCAGAGGCTGCCCAAGGAGATGACTTCCTCTCTCATCTGCTCCACGAACCAGAATGGAGCTCCTACTCGTTAAAGCCGGGCCCTGCCCTGAGCACGGGGCGACGGTGGCAACGGCGCGGGCAGAGACCCGCCCTGGGGAAGAGGGGACACACAAGCAAGCACACGACAGGCTTCCAGGTGCCGTGAAGAAAACCAGTCAGGATGAGAGGGAGTGCGGGGGCAGGGGGCAGGGAAGGCCCCTCGGGAAGGTGGCACTTGAGGAGGAACCCACAAGAGGGGAAGTAAATAAGCACGCAAATAAGAGGGGGAAGAATGTTCTAGAGGAAACAGCAGTGCAAAGCCCTGGGTGGGGGGAGCCTGGCCAGCCGGGGACCGGAGGTGACAGAGTGATAGTGGTGGGGGACCGGCGGGTGAGACCTCGCAGGCATCAGGAAAGAAAATGGTGGCGTTCTTTTTTTTTTTTTTTTTAATGGTGGTGTTCTTGATGGGATGGGAAGCCCAGGAGCACGACAGGGACGTGATCTGTGATTTCAGTAGGTCACTCTGGCTGCTGTGTGGAGAATAGGGCATCGGAGGGCAAAGTGCGATGGGCGAGCCACCAGGAGGCCACTGCCGTGACCGGGGACCAGGCGGGTCTGGAGGGACCTCTAGCGGGAGGCTGTGCAGGAGTGCCGAGAGACGGTCCAATTCGAGATGTATTTGGAAGGGCTTGCTCGGCTTCAACACATGAGTAGGATTTTGATAAATGAAGAGACGGAAAGGCGGTCCAGACGGCATGCCGAAAGAAGCGGGGGTATTCCCACGCATCACTAAACCGGAGACAGCTCCCAGGGCTGCAGAGGTGGAGCCGGCCGAGCGGAGCAGCTGCTGGGGCCCCACACCGTGGACAGCCGCCCTCGCCCCGTGCCCTGCGGCAGCCCCGCTGGAACGGGGCCGAGTCCGCGGTGTGGGCACACCAGGCCCAGAGCTGTCCCCCACCCAACGGGGCATCCACCCCACTCAGCCAGGGACTGGGTGCCACCCACACCCTCAACCACCAGGTGGCGGCCCAGGCCGGGTCAGAGCTCTGGGTTTGCAGGGAGGCTCAGAGACTTATCCAACCTGTCATTGACTCTGCTCAATCCGGTCATTTTCTGTGCTGCGGGCTCAATTTTTCTTTCATTAATCACACCATGGAAATTCATGCTCTCCATGCTGAAGATTTATGGCTCTAAAAGCCAGACCCTGGAATGAAAAAGGGGAGACCCCAGGCTTCCCTGGTGGCGCAGTTGTTGAGAGTCCGCCTGCCAATGCAGGGGACGCGGGTTCGTGTCCCAGTCCGGGAGGATCCCACATGCCGCGGAGTGGCTGGCCCCATGAGCCATGGCCGCTGAGCCTGCGTGTCCGGAGCCTGTGCTCCGCAACGGGAGAGGCCACAACAGTGAGAGGCCCGCGTACCGCAAAAAAAAAAGAAAAAGAGGAGACCCCACTGCTGCCAGGTCACTTGCTACAGGCTAGGTCGCTCGCTACAGGTAGGGAGCCTGGCCTTGGGACCCTGGAGCCGCAGGACGCCCTCCCCCCCTGCGCTGGAGACACTCTGCCCCTCGGGACCATCCCCGGGCCCAGGAAAGTCCTCAGGGTACTCGCGCCACCTTATATAAGGGACCTCAGCATCCACGGATACCAAGGGACGACTGTCCGGCTCCCTCCCAGCAGCCGGTTCCCACTGGGAGTGGGCCCGGGAGGTCCCCTTGTGCCTCCCCTCCCCGTGTCCCTCGTGGACAGGGGCCCCCATGTGGGAAATCTCAACAGCTCAGAACCTCCAGGAGCCAGTCACCTCTGTGACTTTAGGCTCCCCAACCTCTGACCTGCTGTGCCAGCTCCCCAGAGCCCGCTGGGGAGGATGAGCTGCTCCCCACACCTCTCCTTCCCTCTCACTTCCTGCCTGAAGTCACCTTGCCCCGGGTAAGTCTCAGGTAAGGCCTGCTGCGGACAGCAGGGCAGCCTCCACCGGCAGCCTGTACCCAAGTCCCGCACCTTCCTCTCAGAGCCACACATGCGTCCCCGCCCCCAAAAGGCCACTGCTGAATGAATGAGGCCCTGCAGGCAACAAGAGGCCCTGCTCACCCCACATCCTCGGCCTCCTGCTGAGATGGAGGGACCCTCTGCTCCCGTCTCTGACCCAAAACGAGCAGAGCCCCCAGACCCTAAGTTCACAGACTAGGACATCACACTGCCAGGCCCAGCCCAGGACCTGGCTTCCTGGCATTTGATGCAGAGCCCCGGCGACACGCCCGCTGAGCCCCCGACGGGTGAGAGGTGCCAGGCCACTGCCTCAGCCCCAAGCCCAGGTCCCGGCCACGCGCCCCTGCCTGCCTCTGGCCTCCGTTTTTCAGCCCAGCCTGCATAGACCTGCCTGAATCCTTTCCCTAAAATGCCTCCTTCATTACGCTGCTCCCCTGTGTGACCCTAAGATTCTTTCCCTCTCTGCAGCCCAATGCCTTTTAAGATATGGCATCTGGACTAGAGAATTTCCCGGCTCAGCCAAGCCTGAGACATGCTGTTCTCACCCCAGTCCGGTGGTCCCACTAGAGCAACTTTACTCCCAGGGGACATCCGGCAATGTCGAGGCTTTTTTGTTGTCACAACTGGGGCGAGGGTGCTACTGGCACCTGAGTGGGCAGAGGCCAGGGACGCTGCTAACTGTCCTACAGGGCACAGGGCAGCCCTCACACAACAAAGAGCCATCTGGCCCCAAATGCCAAGAGAGATTGAGAACCCCTGCCCTAGCCCCCTGCCCAAGCCAGGTGTCCACCCCCCAGCTACCAACTCACAGAGAAGACAGACACCCGAGGAAGAATCGGTGTGTCCCTCCAGGGTGAGGCGCGTCCTAGCTCTGAGAGGGACACGCACGGGAGGAGGACAGTGCTGGTGAGGGCCGGAGAGGGGCAGTTAGGAGGCTGATGTCTAGGGGGTGGCAATGGCAGCAGAAAGGGTTTGCTGGGTGGGAGGGCAAGAGGACAGGAAGCCACCTCTGAAGCCACAGCAGGGGCAGGGAGGGCGAGGGAGGGATGGGAGGGACAGGGGGAAGCCACCCCACATGGGGGGTGCCTGGCACAGGAAGGAGGCGGGGCCTGCAGGGGCACAGCCAGAGCTCAGCACTGGAGACCTCAGCTGGTGGCATTCGGGGAAACTGGCTTCCCAAAGCAGAGGGTTGTCTCAGACACAACCAGCTAGATTCAAGACCCCTGGCAGGAAGAAACCCCGGGGCGAGGCGGGGTGACTCAAGCACCAGGACCCAGCCAACCGACCGACCCAAAGGCACCAGGCACCCTGCTGCGGTCCGGGCCTGGCTGGCACTCCTCTCTAAGCAGAGGCAGGCCCAGGGGCCACCCTGACCACCGAGCCTCCCTGCCCCTCCCCCAACCAAGGGCACTTCCAAGTATTTTCCACTCGGGCTCCAAATGAACCCCCATCCAAACGTGAGCAAACCCTTGGCATTTGTCCGTTCCCTGCTCTCTCCAGGGACCAGGACCTGGGTCTGTATTGTCCGTTACTAAATCCCCAGGGCCTAGAACAGCGCCTCCCCTTGGCAATGCCCATGGGTCTCCCTCCTCCAGGCTCTCTCTTCAGAAGGGAGAAGGTGCAGGACACTTCAGAGTCTCAGCATCTTCCTCATCACCCTGGGCCCATCCAACAGATGCACAGCATGCAGACTGAGGCCCGCAGGCTATGGCCTCATTTATCAAGTCTGCTGTAATTAGCCAACACCCCCATGGCATTTCCCCATCTTCAGCTGCCACCACACTGATCTGTGGTTTTAATACATGTTTCTGCCATGTGTCCTTATGTATTTTTCACACAGCACCCCAGTTCCCCGAGAGTGAAACCATAACCGCCCCTGAACCGACCTCCCCCCTGAGCTTCCTCCCTCACTTGCTTAGAGCCAAAGGGCAGCCACTGCCTGTGTACCCCATGGCTGCCACCATCTCCCCAACGTGCAGGGAGGCCCTCCCTGGGGTGACCTCCTGTGCCAGGGCTGGACATCCCTGCCTGGCCCTCTGTGTAGACGCGCTGCCCATCTCCACAGAAACACCAGTGCTCCCAGGCCAGGTTCACGTCTCAGCCCCTTCTCTACCACCGTGGGGCCCAGAACATGCCTGGATACTGCAGAAATATTTGTTCCATGGAGGGATGGATGGAGGGATGGGTGGAGGGAAGGATGGAGGGAGGGAGGGATGGATGGAGGGATGGAGGGAGGGAGGGAGGGATGGAGGGATGGAGGGAGGGAGTGAGGGAGGTTCGAGTTTGAACCTTGGTTCTGCCACTTACAGAGCTTCATAACCTTAGGCCAGTCATTTATTCTGGATGGAGGGAGGGATGGATGGAGGGAGGGATGGATGGAGGGAGGGATGGAGAGATGGAGGGAGGGATGGATGGAGGGAGGGATGGATGGAGGGAGGGAGGGATGGATGGAGGGAGGGAGGGATGGGAGGGTTTGGGAACAGGACCATACCCGGACACACAAACCCACCTGAAAACGAAGGCCCCCTTTGCACCCTCTTCACCACCCCCGTGCCAAGTTCCCCCGCAACTCCCCCATCGCCCCTGTTCGCCTGTGTAAGTCGCCTTCTCTACCTGCCCC
>NW_006797390.1:6314619-6320473 GCF_000442215.2 Lipotes vexillifer
GCGGACCTTCTCCCCCCCCCCCCCCCCCGGCCTCTGTGTCTCTGCAGCGCCCCTGCCCCCCACGCTCTCTTTGCTTTGCAGGAGCCCCTCAAATCCTTGGCCTCAGCACGCCCCCGTGTTCTCTCCGAGTCAGGGCCAAGTGCAACGTTTAACAGCACTTAATAAATTAGTGGATGTGGAGAATAAAAAAGCAAACAGAAACGACTATCATTTCACAGCCAGTACGCTGGCTGGTAACGATCCCGCCCGGCCCTGGGAGAAGCCAGCTGCTGGGAACTTCGTCACGCGGAGAAGGGGGAAAGGTGTCAGCGCGAGGACTGAGGGGGCGGCTACATCATGTTTCAGCCACCCTCGCCTCCTGGGGGGGAGGTGGGCTGCAGCTCATTCAATGTCATGGCCATAAAGGGAGATGGGGGCCTCCGGACAGTGCTTCCAATTCCACATGGAAGGGACGTCACAGGGACACCTTTGCCAAAGCCACCCGGAGACAGAAGGGTCAGGGCACGGAGAGGGGTGGGCCCCCGTGAGAGGGCTCCTCTGTGCCTGGCCCCAGGGGTCCAGCCTCCGCTTGAGCACCCCGGGGTCCCGGTGCTCACCAGCCAATAACACACTCTGTTCCTTTTTTGCACAGCTCTAATTGGTCAAGAATTCTTCCTTATTAACTCAGGAATCCGCTTCCCCAGGGCTAACGTGCGTCAGTCCTAGTTTTGCCCGGGAAGCCCACCGAGATCAAGTGTGGCAGGACTTGAGGTTCTTGAAGTCCTGTATCTAACAATATCCTTTCCCAACCTTCTCCTGGCCCATAAAAGGGCTTTTAGGGCTCTCACCTCTGAGTCACCCTCCACTACCAAAAGTTAGGTTCCAGCTCCGGAGGGACCAGCGCAGAGTGCAAGACACCACTCTCCCCTCCTGCACTCTGAGCTCTATACCTCTAGTAATCCAGCCTGTGCCGCCCCTGGCTTGGCTGCTGGGAGCCACAGCACAGGTGTGGTTCACATTGAGCTTGTGCATGACTCAAAGCCAAAGAGCATGACTCCTCGGCCATTCTGTTTTTAACCCCACACTTTCTCTCTCAAAGCCTCCAATTTCTTCACAACTTCACAGCCTCCAGTATCACCAGCTTGCAGAGGTGACAGGGAGATCACACCCATATTTGCGAGCCGAATTTTCCTCCAAATAAACACGACCTAAAGCATTTGCATATCTAAAACCCAGTTACATTTTGATTATTGCAGAATGTGGTTATTTGTCTATCTCAGATGGTTCTAGGGGAGAGCGTTTAAATGCGGCCAGACTTCAGGGATGCTGTATTTGGGAGCTGTTGAGTCTCTGACGTTAATAAATCTCTTAAGTTACATGCTTCCCGAGCCCACTTCTCTCCAGCGAACTTTGCAGGGACATCGGGAACCCCCAATTCACTGGCATACCCTATCGGTTGAGAGGGGCTCCTGCTACAATACCTCTTGCTATCTAAGACTCTTAAAAATGCTGGGGATGAAAGAGCTGAGATGGGGGAGACCCCTCTTGAGACCCTGAGGCCAGCCCTTCCTCCCTCCAGTCAGTTAGGGTCCTGGGTAGGGGTAAATGCAGGCACCGCAGCCTTGGCCCCAAGCTGGCTGCACAAAGGGCCTGGCATCCTCTGACCCCAGGGGAGGCAAGGGAGGAGACTGGCTTTGCTGAAGCTCTGCCCACCTGTTTGGGCTTCCTGGCCTGGCCTCCGTATGGAGGGCATCTGCCCTGCCTAGGGGCTCACACCAACCAAGGCATCTGTGGGACTGCAGAGTGGCAAGCCCTGTGTCTGTCCCCGGGCCTCAAAGGCCAGGGCAGGGGTGCCAACAGCAGGCGCAGTCTCCACGACAGCTGATGCCCAGGGAGCAAAGGGCAAGGACTAGAACTGGGGAAGGGGGTCTACCTTGGGCTCTCCCAACACGGCCCCTTTAAAACTCTGGACTTCCACGCCGTTCCTGTCTGGGAGAAAGGCTTGCAGGGCAACAGGGCTCACCTCCCCTACCTGCACCTGCACCCCAGTTCCCAGACCATCTGGGCTCCTCCAATCGGACAGTGGGGCCCAAATCAACCTTCTCAGGTGCCAGCCACGGCACCTCAGTCTCGGACTGACCACAGGCCTGCTCACTCGGTGGGGAGATGGAAAGGAAAGGAGGTGGAAAGCAGCTCAGAGCGCCCAAGGGGGCCCAAGGAACAGGCCCAGATGGACCACAGACTGATATGTGGTCAGGACGCCAAGGAGCAGTGGGTGCTACAGCCCTGCCAGCCTTGTAAAGGGGGCGTGACCACTCATCAGTCTGTCCACACTGACCCAGGCTAACAGTGGCGGCCCTTCCAGGGCGGGCCCACCAGGCTGGCAGAGCTGCACGTGCTTCCTGTTCAAGCTGGGGTGGGGTGGGGTGGCTGCAGGGGAGAAGGGACACGAGGGGAGCATTGTAACCCAGGGTTCCCAAGCTCGCTCCACGAGGATGGAGCCCCTGGATGGCGGGGTTCTGCTCCCCTCGGGAGAGCACACAGCTGTTTTCCACCCCTGCTCTATACAGGAGAGGAGATGGGCTAAAACAGCAGGGGGCAGGCTCGGGGAAGAGCTGCTCAGATGCAGGAGACAGTCGGTTGTCCTGGCTCCACTGGAGGCTTCTGTTCCCTGAGCCAGTGGGAGGACTGCCCTTCACTGGGAGAGTCGGGGGAAGGTGACCCCAAACTCCAGAACTTGTCAGCACTCAACAGGACACAGCTTGGAGCCTTGGGCCACCCAAGACCAGCAACTCTTGGGCAGGTGCTAGTGCAAGAATGGGTGCCCTGTGCTGGGGCAGGGGTGTGCATGGAGCCCTCATCACCTGCGCCCCAAGCGCCACGGCTCTGGAGCCGGGAAGGAGCCACGGGGAGACAGCCTGGACCACACAGCAAGAGGCACTGTCTGAACTCCCAAGGTCACAGGGAGGGAAAAGCGCCAAGGACTCAGAATACTTGTCAGAGGAGAGTCTGGAGAAAGGATTTTCCCACCACGGGCATATTTTTTCCCTTCCTGCGTTTGTTTTATTTTGTGCATCTGGGGAGAAAGGCACTCTTGACGGCATCGAAGCACAGAATAATACATGAAGCTGGGGCTGCCTTGGGAGTCAGGGACGGGTTTCAGAAACATATCTTCAAGGTTTACGTTGAAACTGGGGCCACCTGGGCTTCCCTGAGAAAGCAGAACCGTCCACAGCCCGCATCTCTGGACATGGAGCCCCAGGGGACAGCAATGGTCCAGCCGCCTTTCTGGGATGTCTCTCCGCTGAAAGACTGAGGGAGAAAAAGACACCTCCCCAGCACTCGGGGACACGGAGAGGATGGATAGGCTTATGCCTGCCGAGCCCTTCGTGTTCCTCGGAATATAAATATGGTTCAAGGTACTGTGCTATTATTCAGACTCCTTGGGAAATGCAGGGGATACCTTGAGTTCACATCACATCTTTCTGGCAAAGAGCTCAAATGATCTGGGAGACTATAACTCACCCTGCAGAATGGGGACGGGGTGGGGATCATTCTCCCTGTTTGAGGAAAGGTGCCCCCAGCCCCCCTAGAGAGGAATGAGAGTCACGCCATGAAAATACGTCCACTTCTGGGTGCCTCTCATTCGTCAGGGCTGCCTCCATTCAGCCTGTCACAGAACGGAGGCCCTTTAATAATGTAAAGAGCACAGTCTTCCCTGGCTTGAGCTCAGCAAATAACACTCCCTGATTACATGTGTAGATATTGGGAAGGATCGTGGTGGACAACCAGCTCCAGCTCTGGCCCCAGGACAGCCGCCCACACACACTTCGGCTATAAGCCTCGGACGTGGCCAACATGATTGGTCCTCTCTCCAGGGATGCTCTGCCCAGAGCCGGATTATTTATACTGCCAGCCGGGAGCCGTGTCCACCCACGTCGGGATTTGACATTTCTGACATGTTTTGTGGGGGGCACAGGCTGGTTAAGTTCAGGTTCCTCTGCCAGAGATGGTCTCTGCACCAACTTTACGTGTCAGCCTGAGACCCCCTCCTCGCCCCAGCCCTGGGTGGACTCTGTCATCTGGTGGAACGGGAGACCCTGGCCCGCCTTCTGCTCGTTGATGTGCCCACTGCCATTCAGGTCACTCGCTGAAAGGAGCCAGGCCACGGCCTGGCAGGCGAGCGCGCCCAAGGTCACAGACCTCATTCAGGGAGGAGCTTGATGCCTTGCCCTCACCCACCCGGCGCCTTCCCTGTCTTCACTACGCCCCCGAAGCTGTGTTGCCAGGGACCCCAACCATGTGCCCGTGGTTCTGAGTGCTTTGCCCCATCTGCCTCACTTAATCCTCCCAACCCAATGGTGGGGACAGGGGGAGGTCATTCGTCCTCCCGTTCTACACCTGGAAGGGTAAGGGCCCAGAGAGGTTAGGTGGTGAAGGAACCCAGGAAATCTGCCTCTGGAAACCGTGTTCTGACCCACCAGACCCCACTGCTTAGACCTAGGGCGCCCCAAATACATCAGAAAGGAGTCCCTGGACATGTCCGTGCTTGGAGAGGGGAAGGCCAGCCGCTGTGTACAGCGTGCCTGGGACCCACCTGTAGACTAAGAGGGTGGGGAAAGCAGGGATGGTGACAGTGATGGCGGTGACGAGGGTGGTGACGATGACAATGATGATGCTAAGGACACTGATGAGGAAGCTAGCATCTACTGACCGCTAATCCACGCCAGGAACTGTATCAGCCCCTTTCCACAAAAACCAGACAAGGTATCTACAAACAGTAAAAGCTGGAGAGGGTGTGGAGAAAAGGGAACCCTCCTACACTGTTGGTGGGAATGTAAATCAGTACAGCCACTACGGAGAACAGTATGGAGGCTCCTTAAAAAAACTAAAAATAGAGTTACCATATGACCCAGCTATCCCACTCCTGGGCATATACCCGTAGAAAACCATAATTCCAAAAGACACATGCACCCCAGTGTTCATTGCAGCCCTATTTACAAGAGCCAGGACATGGAAGCAACCTAAATGTCCATCAACAGATGAATGGATAAAGAAGATGTGGTACATATATACAATGGAATATTACTCAGACATAAAAAGGAATGAAATAGTGCCATTTGCAGAGACGTGGATAGACCCAGAGACTGTCATACAGAGTGAAGTAAGTCAGAAAGAGAAAAACAAATATCGTATAATACCGCTTGTATGTGGAATCTAGAAAAATGGTACAGAAGAACTTATTTGCAAAGCCGAAACAGACACACAGATGTAGAGAACAAACTTATAGATACTAAGGTGGGATAAACTGGGAGATTGGGATTGACATATACACACTGTTGATGCCATGTATAAAAGAGATAACTAATGAGAACCTACTATAGAGCACAGGGAACTCTACTCGGTGCTCTGTGGTGACCTAAATGGGAAGGAAATCCGAAAAAGAGGGGATCTACATATATATACTCATATAACTGATTCACTTTGCTGTACAGTAGAAACTAACACAACATTGTAAAGCAGCTCTACTACAATAAAAAATTTTTAATAATTTTAAAAAACAGACAAGGTAGTTCCTAGTGTTTCCCCCGACTTCGCAAATGAGAAAACCAAGGATCAGAGGTTAAGTATCTCATCTGAGCTGGATATTAATCCAGTCTGATGCGACTCCAATCCTTTGACTGAAGCCTCTCTATGCCTCAGACAAACAAACAAACAAACAAACAAAAACCCCAAACTTCATTTTATTAACATTCTCCACTGTAGCCCAGTCTGAGTCAAGGGAGGCGGCGAGGAGTGCAGGGGTCCGAGACACACCCCAGCAGAGGGTGGCGAGCCACAGCAGGCGCAGCTGGAAGGAGCGGCAGGGGGGGCG
>NW_006797390.1:6320779-6321913 GCF_000442215.2 Lipotes vexillifer
GCAGGCGCAGCTGGAAGGAGCGGCAGGTGGTCTGTCCTGCGTGCCGGCTGGGAGGGTAGAGGCCAGGACCGATCGTTAGGGATGCCCCCCGCGGGGAGGGGTGCAAGGAGTGCACATGTGTTGGGGGCAGACGTCCCGCCAACCTGCACTGCCCACTTTGCTGATTTCACCAGAGCTGCGAAAATTGTCGGCCATACCTCTGCACAAAGAAGCAAGAAGGAACAAAATAAAATACTTTGGGGCTCGGTGGACCTTCTTATTGTGCCTCTATTTCCACAACCAGAGGAGCCTGTGGAAACGATTCCCCGCCCTCCCACCCCTGAGCTGCGTTTTTCTGGAGGGGGCTTTCACATGCGCCATCCCACGCGCTCCCCCCACAGACCCCTGGACTCGCTACCCCACGTTACAGATGAGGCTGCTGCAGCTCGCGGGGGCCCCGGCCCCATCTTTCGAAGGCCCGCCCCGCCCGGCGTGGTCAGCAGCCTCATGGGGACATCCACTTCTGACCCACCAGGAAACGGAGCTTCAGAGGAACGCTCAGAAGTGACTCGGAGAACTTCCTGTCTTTAGAAAGGAGCGACAGGGAGGCCTGACCCCCACTCCTGATGCCCCTCAGCCCAGTCCCTCCGCAGGGGCCTCAGTACCTGCCCTGAGCCGGGCACCCTTGCTGACCACGGCCACCCAGGAGCAGGACACCCAGCTGGACCAGCAAGACCAGCCGGACAGGCAGCCACAACGCAGAAGAGCACAGGGCCAGTGGGAGGTCTGGGTCGGTGCTACAGACAGCTCTGGCCTTGGTTCAAGTTCACGGAGCCCTCATGTACCAGCGGGGTGGCGGAGGGCGCGGGGCGGGAATCTCGGAAAATGACTTTCCAGGGCTTGTTTTTTAAATGGGGAATTCATGGTTCCTACCACACAGAGTTGTAGTTGGGACTGAATGAGATGCATGAAAATAAACTTCCCAGCGTGGCGCCTTTACAAAGCTATAAACGAGGGTCATTATTAGTACTTAAGGCCTGCGGTCCTCATTCATCCTGACTGCTAAGACAGGGCAGAGCGGCTGTTAGCCAGGGTTCCTGCCCAGGCGGCAGCCCCGCGCCCCCAGCTCCCAGCCCCCAGCCCCGCGGGGCACCC
>NW_006797390.1:6321923-6325225 GCF_000442215.2 Lipotes vexillifer
GCCGCCGCACAGTCAGGCCAGATGCGCGTCCCTCACTCTGCCGCCCCACCCTCCCTTCCCCAGCCACCCATCTCCCGGAGGCAGCTCGCTTTCCCGATTGGCGAGCATGCTTTCTTTTGGCAGGGAGCTGCTGCCGTCTGTGCTCTGGACCGTAAAACAAGTTTTCATCAATAAACTAAGATAAGCGGAAAGCCAGTTCGAGAGGAGGTGGGCCGAGGCAGGCAGGCGGTGGCGGGCGGGAAGTGGCTCTGTGACCCAGAAGGGGTCGGAATGAATCCAAAGCAGGACTGGGCTCCCTGCCTCCTGTCCTTGGATCCCAGGGGCCCCCTTCCACGGGGCTCCTGGCGACGGGAGGCTCGGGAAGTCCCCCGCCTCCCTCCAGTCCCTTCCATCCTCCGGCGGCAGTGACAGGTAGAGTCAGGTTCTCAGCAATGCTCTGAGCCAAAATAATGATCGCGATCGCTGCGTCAGACACGTGCCGCCCAATCACTGACACTTAGACCCAGCCCTGAAAATAAAACGTGTTTGACCAGAGCCTCCCCACTCCTCGGCGGGAGCCCTCGGGTCCCTCACTGCACCTTCCACACCACTGTCTCCAAGCCTGTCTCACAGCACCCCACCCACCCAAGAAGCCTTCCTCTTCCCCCTTTGCACCATTCTCAGTCCCACCCAGGGCCTTCGGTCCCCGCTGACGCCCACCTCCTCCTCCAGGTTGGCAAGCCCCGCCCTGACCCCCACCTAATACTCTGCAGCGGCTCTGACCGTCTGACCACTCACCAGCCTTGGACCCTTCTCCCACCCGCCAGCGCTGACCTGGCCGGTGATGCTCCAGCGCAATGGCTGCCGGCGCGGGGCGCGGCGGGGTGCCTCCCCTCATACCTCTCTGTGTGCATCCCTGGCATCAAGCTGAGCGTTGGGCCAGGTATGGGCGGAGCAAGCACAGGGAGGGAGGAGTGTGGGGACGTGGAAGCAAGGCGAGTGCCCAGCTCCGCAACAGAGCGCCTCCCTAGCCCTGGCGCCATGACACCGAAACAGGACAGAGCATATGGCAGGAGAAGGGCCATCTGTCCATCCAGCACCACATGCGGGGAGGTGCGGCACCACATATGTTCAGGACCTAACGGACAGGTGAGCCCTCGGGCAGAGCGGCAGGGTGAACCCCAAACGGCACAGCGCACTGGCCGCGCGCTGCCAGCGGCTGGAACCACTGGCAAGCCCCTCCCTCCTCAGCCTCGGCCCCCACCTTCCAGAGAAAAGGCTGAACCTCACAATATCCCAACCCCTCCAGCCCTGAGGTCCTGGGCTCTCACCTCTGCTCCCCCCTCAGCCTGGCTGAGCAACAAGGAAGATGGCTACATCCACTTTTTAGGTGAGGAGGTGAGGTCTCTGAGGTTGAATGATCTGCCCCGGAGCTGGGAGGCTGGTACCCACCCCCTGCCTCCCCAGGGTGACCCCCTGTCCCTCGGGGAAGGCAGCAGGAAGGAAAAGTGGCAGCACTGCACCGGACCTGAGAAGTGCTGTGTGACTTACCGCCCCCGTGACCCAAATCCCCCAGGGAAGGAGATGGATGCTTGGAGTTGTGACTTGCTCAGGGCCCCACGGTCAAGGGCCCAGGCTGACGCCAAGACAGGAACTGACCACTTAAACATACACACACAGCAGGAGGGGCTGGCAGGGCTTCAGGCCATAATGACATGAAATCAAGATGGCTAATTATACCCCACCCTGGAGGTCCACTAGAATCCATCACTTCTGAGTCCAGGCACTTCCCAAAAGCGGAAGCAGCAGCAGAGTGTGAGTTCTCTGACCAAGTCCAGGCGGCGGGGAGGCCTCCCTCCAGGCAGATCCCAAATGGCTCTCCCTCTCTCCTCCCAGCGCCCTCTCCTGCAGCGCACGCACGCACATGCATACACACGCGCGCGCACGCAAGAGCGGGCGCACAAACGCTCCCCGCATCAAGACCTGGAGGGGAAAGAATGCCACTTCATAAACGGCAAACAGAAAAATAACCTAGATGTGACATGTGAGATGGTAGGAGCCGAGCACAAAGTTCAGTGAACGGAACAGAAACATACTGACAATAGCAAAAGGAAACAATTACTACGCATTTTCATATGAGATCCCATCCCCAGGAATAAATGTGCTCTGGCTTTTGCTTATTCGACAGAAAAAAACAAGCAGTAGCCGGAGAGGGATGAGGACCCAGCATAATGCAGACGCTTGCATTTTGTGGCTCCACGTTTCCCCGAAGCTCTCAAAAGAGTGTTTTTTGAGATGCAGGCTGACCTGGGAGTCAGAAGAAATAACACTGTAAGTGGAGAGATTTTAGGGTGCTGCTTCCAGGGCACCCACTAAACACACACCGTCAAATCACCACGGAGAGGGGCCGCTCCCGTCCACTGGGCAGGTTTGCATCTCGGGAAGTAGATGTTACCAAAAAGAAAAAAAGAAAAAAAAAAAAGATTTTCCTTGGAGATGGAAGCTTTCAGGTTCATGGCACCAGCTGCTCAGGGGAGCCAGAGTCTGGCTTCATCTCAGGAAAACTCTGACTTCTTTTGCACAAGCAAACCTAAGGCAGTCCTACAGAAAGCGGGTCACCGAGGCCCAGAAAGGCGGGGACCAGTGCTGGGGAAGGGGCACGACAGGCCTGCAGAACCGTGTGTCATCCGCCTGTGGGCCTGATGCTATGGACACTGGACACACAGGACTTGGGGGAGGACCCTGCCGCCTGCATCAGGATGGGGCGCACACTGACCGTGCAGGTTCCACACTGCCTCTCAGGACGCAAAGGGCCCGGGGCCCTTTGCTTGCCCTCACTGTCAGTATTTCTTCTCCGTGGTGTCGTACGCTCTCTGAATTACATCTTCTGAATCAGGGTGTCTGTCCCAGTCTCTGGAAAACATACCCCTCCACCCGTGTCCCCATCTATTCCTCCATCCAGGAATCAAAACTTGGATCTGGGGCCAGCAGTTAAGAGCACAGGCTCTGGAGTGAACGCCTGAGTTCTGAATCCCAGCTCTGCCGCTTCCCCAATGTAGCCTCATGCCAGGTGACCTCTGTGACTCTGATTCCTCATCTGTAAAATGGGGATGATAATGCTAACTCCCCCAAACTACATGTAGTACCTACCAGGTTTGTTGTGGAGATTAAAAAGGAGAAAACTGGGCTTCCCTGGTGGCGCAGTGGTTGAGAGTCCGCCTGCCGATGCAGGGGACGCGGGTTCGTGCCCCGGTCCGGGAAGATCCCACATGCCGCGGAGCGGCTGGGCCCGTGAGCCATGGCCGCTGAGCCTGCGCATCCGG
>NW_006797390.1:6325369-6326869 GCF_000442215.2 Lipotes vexillifer
AAAAAAAAAAAAAAAAAAAAAAAAGGAGAAAACTTCTAAAGCCCTGAGAACAAGAACACTGCGTAATATCATAAATGATGGGCATCACCGCTGTTACCCTTCTGCATCTCGCCCATTCCAAATCCTTCAGCCACACCCCTGCAACTCTCCTGCATCCACCTGGTCCTCTCCACTCCCACGGCCCAGGTCCTGGTCTCATCCCTTCTGCCAGAACGCTGAGAAGCACCCCTGTTGGTCAACCCACCTCCCCCCGCCGTCACCACCGCCATCTGAACACTCCACCTGGGGTACATCACGCCTCATCTTCCAGGCCCCAGAGGGCTCCTGCAGCCTGCAGGATGCGGCTGAAGCTTCTCAGCACGGCGTCCATTTGAGACTTCCTGCAGGCTCATCTTTTCATTATTAGCCAGCCAGTATCCGCACAGTCCAGGGCACTGGTCCCTCTGTGATGCACCCCAAGCCTTTGCCTGCGTGCCTCCCTGCCGGCTCTTCCCCGCCAGCCGTGCCCCTCCTGCACCCCAACCAGTCAGCAGTGCCATCCTTCCCGTGAAGGGCCCATGAGCTCCACCCTCCCCATGCCCCCTCTGTGCGCTAGAAGCACCTCCCACTTCCCTCACAGCACCCAACACCCTTCGCCCTACAAGGTTCATTCCTTGTTGGTTTTGCCTAAGTCGACTCTTATTTGGCATCTCCTACAGTGCCTCGCATAGAGTAGGCTCCCAAGAGGTATTTTTCAAGTTTTCACGAAGGCAAGCTCCCGGCAGCATGGGACTGAGACGGTACAACTGTGCAGCCCCCAGCTGGTCCCCTGGGGGAAAGGGTACCTGCCCTTACACTGTCAAAGACCACGAGGGTCGAGCCTTTCCATGAATAACAAGTATACGCAAGCCCCTCGGTGGCACAGAAATGCTGTCGTATCTGATGCAGCTGCATCCCCATTTCCTCTGTGTGACTCAGTCACGCCGTCATCTCGCTTCGTTTCCAAAGGCCATTATTCAGCACACACTACGCCAGGAGCCACACCCCGCAGAGCTGGGCCCCCCACAGGCTCTCAAAGTGTCCTGAGGGACTGCTCCACCTGACTACTGCCAGGCAGAAGTGAGCGGCCCCTCCCGGGGCTCAGACTTGTGCACCCACTTGCCGACCGTGACCTCCCCTCGGACGCCTTACAGGCAACTCAAGCTTAACAGGGTCACACGGGAAGCTTGATGCGCAAGCCACGGGGAACCCCAGTCACCAGCAACTCTCCGCACCCCCCATCACCCACCAGCAAGTCCTGCCGGTTCTACCTCCGATTTTTGACCGCAGCCCACCCACCTCTCCCCGAGTCCACTGCTACCCCAGCCTCCTCCTTGAACTTCCGCGATCATTTTTGGTTTTCCCAGCGGCCACCCCTGCCCCTCCACTACTCACTCTCCACAGAGCAGCAAATTTCCAGAGGCTCCCCTCGTACGTAGAACAAATCCCACGTCCCCTCCGTGTCCTCCGGGGCCCTACACG
>NW_006797390.1:6326879-6331377 GCF_000442215.2 Lipotes vexillifer
ACGATCCAGCCTCTGCCTTGCCCACCTCCTCCGCGCCCTGGTCCCGTTCACCGGCCTCTGCCAGCTCCCAGGCACACCATGTTATCCCGCACTCGGGTGTCCCTTGTCCAGAATATGCTCTTCCTTAGAGACTCGTGGTTTCCTTCTTGTCCTTTAAGCTTCCTTTGCTCCCCATCTTGTACGAAAACCTATTATGACTTTAAGTGTTTATTTACTCTAGTCCATCTTCCCTGCTAGAACGTGAGCTCCGTGAGGTCAGAGATCCCTGACTTGTCCCATGCGTGTCCCTCGGGTGCCAGGTTCATGGTAAAGGCTCAATGAATCTCTGTGGAGGGAGGAACAGAGAGAGGGGGAGGGGGGAGACCAGGACTCGGGAACCTCCTGTCCTGGGGAACGTACGCCTTCAGCATACGTGGAGTAAACTTCTCGGGCGTCACTGAGAGCCTGGGAGTGGCAGAAGGGTGGTTGAGCTCAGCACAGAGAAAATGCTGCAGGATGTGAAAAGCTCTGGTGAAAAAGAACAAGAAGGATGGGCTTCCCTGGTGGCGCAGTGGTTGAGAGTCTGCCTACCAATGCAGGCGACACGGGTTCGAGCCCTGGTCTGGGAGGATCCCACATGCCGCAGAGCTACTGGGCCCGTGAGCCACAGCTACTGAGCCTGCACGTCTGGAGCCTGTGCTCCGCAACGAGAGGCCGCGATAGTGAGAGGCCCGCGCACCGCGATGAAGAGTGGCCCCCGCTCACCGCAACTGGAGAAAGCCCTCGCACAGAAACGAACACCCAACACAGCCAAAAATAATAAATAAATAAATAAATAAACAAACAAAAAGCTGACGCAGCCACAGATAAAATAAATTAAAAAAAAAAAAAAAACTGACGCAGCCACAGATAAAATAAATTTAAAAAAAAAAAAAAAACAAGAAGGAGCACGGGCTATGAAGTTCATGGACTCGAGGGAGTTCAATTCCCTGCCCCTGCTGTGCAACGTTAGAAAAGCAACTTGACCTCTCTGGGCCTTAATTCCTCATTTACAAGACGGAGACAACACCACCAAACTCACAAGGTTGCATAAGCACGGTGCCTGGTACAGAGTGATGCTCACAGAAAAAAGTCTTTTTTTCCAAGGATGCTGGGGGCTCAGGCCCACACTCTCTTTCTAATTAAATGAGGTCGTCCTCCTGCTTCCCGGATGCCAGGCTGCCTGGTGTCACCATCACTCATGTATCAGCCACCTCATCTCAGGGTCTCACCTCAGGGACAAGGGGCAGTGAGGGGGGACATGGTGAAGCTGGGCATACACCATGCTGTCTGCTAAGATCACGGACACGCTGGCACGTGCATTCAATTCCAGTGAATCTCTGTTGGGCGTCAGCAAGGAATGTCTGCTCCCAACCAAGCCATCATTTTTGACCGTGGCTTGGGGACAAGACCCTGGGAGCAGGTACAGTGGTGGGGTTGGGCGGGGGGCAGGGACATGGCACAGTGCCGTTCAATACCGCTTGGTTCTAGGGTCACCCCCAGCTCCTTGCATCCTCGATGGGAGGGGGAGACGAGAAAAAGAACCAGCTCATCTGACGTCTTGGTATCAAATGCCAAAGAGCAGCTCCAAACCCAGGGAAGAGGGGGAAGGCTCCCTCTGCCCTTAGCCGCTCCCTGACGGAGACGAGCCACACGGCCCAGGCCAGAGATGCTCACAGTGGAGTCCCTCCTTCAGAAGTCAAGGGCCTGTGCTCTCTTCCCCCATCCCAGCAAACAGGACACCAGGGAGATTTCGAGCCCCAGAATATAACCAGGGATGGGAGGACACGTCCCAGGCCCATAGCACTCAGACCCAAAGCGAATCTTGCCAAGGCTCTCCTTTCCTGAACCCCCAAAGCCCGTGGGCTGGACCACCAGGGTGCAGATTCAGCCCGGGACAGAGCCAAGCCTGCCTGCAGGGGGCTCAACCCTCAGCTAGCCAGCAGCACCCCAGCACCCCTCTCCTCCCTGCCCCTCAATTATTCTTCCTAAAGCTGCTCTTGCCGTGCAGAGCTTCACTGGCTTCCCCCCTGCCCTGCGAGGAGCCCACGCCCCCTGGCCTGGCGGTCAGGCTCCTCAGGAGCCGGCCGTGGCTCCCCGCCCAGCGCGCCTGCTGGGAACCATCTGACTCCGGCAAAACGGAGAGGCCAGCTTCGTCGCCATCCAAATACCCCACTGTTCGTGAAAGGAGGGCCCTCCTTCTCCTAGCTCACCCCGCAAGGGCAGCTAAGGGCTCCTCCCACAGGGCATGGTGCTCTGGCAGAGAGCATGAAGAATCCGAGGGATGAAGGGCCAGTCCTCTCCACGTCTGCGCCCCTGCGGCATCAGCGCGAAGTTCCCGACTCGGCACACGCAGCGGCCAGTTAGAGAGAAGATGTCGCCCCAGGTGAAAGGGACATGTGGAGGACGACAGAGGCGGGAGGTTCCAGAATCCCCGCTGAGATGCTGGCGAGAGGGGGGCCGGGGCCACAGCAGAGGGTCCCGGAGAGCTTGTTGGGGAAATCTATTCCCGTGGCGCCTCTGCAGGCTTCGGCTGGGTGAGCTGAGATGGAACAAGCAGCGAGCGCCGTTGTTCTCGGACGCCTCGGCTGTGACGGGAGTGAGCACAGAGCGACAGTGGCCGTAAAGCAGAGGACGGCCCATGGGGGGTGCGACACTCGATGGGGACCAGTTTCATGGTCCTGGAAAGAGGAGGTTCCGAGAGGCTCAGAAGCACGGCCCGTCCACAGCAGCAGGAGATGGAGCGGGGCCCCCAGCCCCGGGAGGAGGGGGTCAGGCTGGAGGAGAGACCCCAGGCTGGGAGCGGCATTTGCAGGGGAAGCACTGCACACCTCCCACGAGGCTGGCGGCCGACAGCTGCCCAGCCGCCGCCCCCACGGACCCCGGTGGGGCAGGCAGGCTGCAAACCTCCCCTCCCTCTGCAAAAGGCTGAGGGTTAACGCCTGCAGCAGACGGGGCGGGAGCAGAAAAACCCCAAAGCCTAGAAGCGTAGTGGGAGAGCTTCCTGCTCTTATGCGAGGCACTGGAAAGTGGGTCCTAACACATCAGGCCGTGGGGGGAGGTGACAGGACCAGGAGGGGGAACCCCTGACCTTCAGTGGTGCTACCCGCTCACCCTGATACTCAGCAAGGCAGGTCCCCCCCCCGCCAGGGGGAAGTGCAGCGTCTCTGTGCCACAGGGCTGCCCCAGGACATCCTCCCACGGGACGGCCTCGTCAGAAAGACAGTCACACAGCAGAGTCCGCTTTGCGCTTTAGGCCCCGGCCCTCCCCTGGATGGACCCTCTTGAAGTCCAGCTCCACGACGGCTCCGGCTCTGTTTTGGACAATGTGGAGTCGTCACAACTTTGGGGGTCTTCTGCAGTTCCCCCGAAAGAGTTAACCTGGCCTCAAACCTGGCGCCTTAACCTGGCGCCGCTGTGGAGCTTATCTGACCTCCTGAAGGGATTAGCACCCAGCTCAAGAAATGCCAATCAGCCAACAGGGCCAAATTTAACCTCAGCCATCCTCCCACCCTCGCCAGGGTACTCTCAAAATCGGCGATTACGCTAGAGGCAGCTCTCACCACAGCCTGTAATCTGCTATTTATAACCCGCTCGCCTTCTGGGAGGAACCAGACACCTCCCGTCACAGCGAGGCACCGAGGGACTCGGCCACCGGGCCGATGCTGCTCAGGACCCTGCAGGAGGCACATCTCCCAGGTTCCAAGAGGCCCTGCCCTGTCTTCTCTGCTGCACGGACCGGACCGAGTGCACCTCTGCCAGGGCCCTGCACTTCCTTGTGCAGACTCCAGGCTGAGCACCAGATGTGGCTCTCACCAGCTCACCGCCCAGGCCCCTCCAGCTAATGGCTCCCCCAGGGGCCCCTCCCTCTTCCTCATCCCTTCATCATTCTGTGGTCCATCCAGACGGTGGAACAGTATTCTGTGCTGAACAGAAATGAGCCGCCAACGCCATGAAAAGACATGGACGGACCTTCAACGCATATTACTAAGTGAAAGAAACCCACCTGAAAAGGCGACACACTGTAGGATTCCAACGATATAACATTCCAAAAAAGGCAAAACGATGGAGACAGTACATTAATCACTGGGTGCCCGGGTTTGTGGAGGTAAAAAGGTAGATCCCGGAGGATTTTTAGGGCAGTGAAAGTACCCTGTATGATACTATACTGGTGGGAACAGATCCTTATACATTTGCCAAATCCATAGAATGTACAACAACAAGAGTGAAGCCTCACGTAAACTACAGACTTTGGGTGACCATGACTTGTCGATGTAGGTTCATCCTTGGTAACCAGTGTTGCATCTGGTGGGGATGTTGATAATGGGGGAGGCTGTCCATGTGTGGGGCGTATGGGACATCTCCTGTACCTTCCTCTCAATTTTGTAAACCTAAAAGTGCTCTTAAGGAAAAAAAAAAAAAAAAAAAAATTTTTTAAAAAAAAAAAAAAAAGAGGGGGGACAAAAAAAACCCCCCAACA
>NW_006797390.1:6331459-6336639 GCF_000442215.2 Lipotes vexillifer
AGTGCTCTTAAAGAAAAAAAAAAAAAAAAAAAAACTCTTTTAAAGAAAAAAAAAAAAAGGTAGGTGACAGCAAACAGCCCTACAAGGATGTAACTGGCAAAAGAAAGGCTCTTCCACTCAAGGACGCTAACAAAAGCAGATGCCTGTCCCTCAGAGACACGAAGGGGGTCCGGCTTTGTTCCCACAAAGGAGAGGCCTGAACCACAGGCTCATCTCCGGACCTGAGAGATGCCAACCCTTCCCAGCACTGCCATACGGTCGAGAGCCCGTTTACTTGTTTGCACAAGGACTTCATCTAAGAGATGCTGCTGCATCCTAAGGGTCACCCAAAGAGAAAGGCTCTCTGGCTTCTGGGCTACAGGTGAGACGTCCCCAGAAGTCCTTTCTGAAAGCCAGGCATTCGTCTACCACTGAAGGTGGTAGGAATCCCGCTGGCAGCTCCACGCCACTAAAACAGGCCCCCCTGCCATCCTCCCTACACAGGTCACAGCGGCCACATCCCTTTGGGGTGGCACAGGGACAATCTCTCAAGTACGGTGGCAAAGGGCTGAGTGGGGAGAAAGTGCTAGAGAAAAGTTTAATAATAGCTGGGTCGGGCACGGCCCGTTTCCTTTTTCAGCTCCCTGGCGGACTGCTCCCATTACGCGATGTGGCTGTGGGCAGAGCCCGTCAGCTGCTGCTGAGACTCAAACCCAGGTCAGCCCGGGGGCCACGTCTCCTCAGGCCACCCCGGTGAAGGGTCCACATGCCGCAGTCAGATGAGGGCCACACACAAACTTGCAGGGCTCACCTAGCACAGCTTCGCTATATAAAGCCTGGAGCTGGCGGGACAGACAGGGCCAGGCCGCGAGCCTCAAGGTTGACCATCCTACATCCACCAGCCCTGCAGCCCAGCCACGCGCCCTGCTCCCCGTTGCCCCTCTTGACCACAGACTGCTATTCTGGGCTCTGGGGGGCAAAGGGGAGCTGGTGACCACAGCAGGAAGCCCACATGGCGGGCAGGCTGGCGTCAGAGCAGCTCTCCCGGCAATGGGGCATCTGCTGCCCTCTGTCCAGCCTCTCCCGTCCCCTGGAAACCAACAAATAAATACATCTGACAGTCAACACATGTGTGCACGGAGCATCCACCCTGCGTGGCAGCTACAGACCACAGAGGGAAGTGTCCACGGGAAAATGTGCGCTACGTGCTTGTCGCCATTGATGAGCTATTAATGGAAACCGACTCGGAATCAATATTAGAAGGACAGGATTAGGGGACGGCATGCCTGAAAACACAGCGCTTAGCAACACGTGGTCCATCTGTGACTCATCTTCCATATCCGTGAAATGGGTTTACGAATAGTACCTCCTTCGGAGCTGTCATGAAGCTAAAATAAGTTCAAGTACGAAAAACACTTGAAACAGTGCCTGGTACTGAGTAAGTGTTCTACAGGCGCTGGACAGTGCCACCATCATCAGGATGGACAAGACAGACCCAAGTCCTTCACCTTAGTCCTCTTTATGGAGAAATGCCCTGAGCACTGGTCTGGGGCCTGGAACTCGGGTCCAGGCTGGGTTAGGAGGCGCCTGCGAACCTGATCCAGGGGCAGCCCAAGCCAAGCACCAATGTCCAATTCTCCACGGACCTGCAGACGGTTCTCCCCACAGCCTCTAAAACGGGAACCACCACTCCTGCATTTAGGCCTCCAATCTGGGGATGTGGGGAGGGGAGGGGTGAGGGCAAGGAAGACGGCCCTCAAGCCCAGAAAAGGTCTGGAGAAGAAGCTGGAGCCCCTGAAGGTAGCCACAGCCCCTGGCCCAACAGAGGGGAGGCCCCCGCCCAGCCGGTGTTTCCAAGTTCACCACCACTGCCACCATGCAGGGAGCAGGGCCTGTGTGCTAGGCTCTGAGCCGGGTGTTCCAGACCCACTGTTCCATGTAACCTCACACCAGTCCAAGGAGGTGGGCACTGTTGTCCAAGACTAAGCAACAGGGCCAGGCTGAGTCCCCAGCTCTGTCTGCCTCCACAGCCCTTACCCCACTCCCCTGCTGGGTGTCAGAATCACTGGGAAGGACTCTGACATTGCAGCTGCCCAGGCCCCCACCCCAGACCTGCTGAGCGTCAGAATCTCCAGAGCTGTAACCAGCCAGCTTCCCAGCCAGGAGTGGGCTCCACTGGGCTGAGGCCCAGCGGACAGAAATATCCCCAGGGAGGGACTTCCCTGGTGGCACAGTGGTTAAGAATCCGCCTGCCAATGCAGGGGACACGGGTTCGAGCCCTGGGCCGGGAAGATCCCACATGCTGCGGAGCAACAATGCCCGTGGGCCACAACTACTGAGACTGCACTCTAGAGCCCGTGAGCCACAACTACTGAGCCCACGTGCCACAACTACTGAAGCCCGCGTGCCTAGAGCCTGTGCTCCGCAACAAGAGAAGCCACCGCAATGAGAAGCCCGCGCGCTGCAACGAAGAGTAGCCCCCACTCACCGCAACTTGAGAAAGCCTGCGCGCAGCAACGAAGACCCAACGCAGACAAAAATAAATAAACAAATAAATAAATTTATTTTTTAAAAAAAGAAAGAAATATCCCCAGGGACACACTGCCCCTTGAGGCCAGACATGCTGTGACCCCTCCCCACATCCCCTGGAGAATGAACACCCTGTCACTACCACCCCGGGCATCCCACCCCCTAAGGCAGGGCTCCTGGGGGCAGTGACCAGACTCCATCCGATCCCTGCCTGGCACTCTGCGGACCCTGATGGGGAGGGACTAGTTTTCCACCGAAGCTGGTCCTGGGCCGATCGGCATCACGGCAGGTACCCTCTGTCTGTGATGGGGTTCTGGGAAGGTCACAGCAAGGGGCACTGCAGTGGCCGAGTCGTTCAGCACTGACTTGCAGCACGCACCCACCCTACAGACCATCATCTTGGTGCATGCCCACTACACCTACGAGGTGGGCATCATCATCACCCCTTTACCGATGAGAGACTGAGGCTCAGAGAGGTTGAGGAACTTGCCCTGTGAGAGGCTCGGCAAAAGCCAGACCCAGAATCCAGGATCTGAAGCACAGGCCACGTTGGCTCCTTCACGAGGTGCTGGTTATTATTTCATTCACTGGGCCGCCAGCAGCCTTCTAAGGAGCTGAACAGCCTTTGCTGCCTGTTTCCATCATCTCTTTATTTGATTTTCTTGGAAACGTGTGTCTACTTAGAGAGGCTTTGCCTGGTGGGGAGACTGACTTTGGCAAATGAAGCGGGACGACAGGGGTCAGCAGATCCCAGAGGAGCTCATAACAATTCTCTGAGGTCACGGGAACGCTTTGAGAGGCAGGGCAGAGCCACATGGGTCCCCATTTTCCAGGTGGCAAGGAAAACAGGGTGGCCAAGCCGCCTGCTCCAACACGGCGCCAGCACCACCGAGGGAGGGAGGACGGGCAAAGCAGACTCCCGCTGCCGGCCCGGGGCTCACCCACCGTGTAATCGTGCAAACCCTCTTCCAGCTGGCCCTGAAACAGCCCCGCCTCCCACCCCCGTGTCCTCCCCCCAGGACACGTGTCCATGGGCCCAAGGAGGGAAAAGCAACCAGCCCCCCGCAGCCCCGCGAGGGAAGGGAAGGGTCCCAGGCTCAGCCCAAGAGGCACTTCTCACTGCTCCCTCCAGTTTAAAATAGGCCGTGAGGACGCCTGCCAAGACCCAGTGCGCTCCTGGCAAACAGGAGGGTTATATTTCTGGCTCTGCACCGTGAAACACCAGGGAAGGCTTCCCAAACCAACAGCTGACTCGGGCTGTGATGACAAGACAATCCTGAGAGTTGGCTGGGGCCCAGCCAGCAGAGGCTCCCCGAGTGTGTCCAGCGGGGTGGGGGGGTCATCCCCACCCGAGCTCTGGGAGCAGGGCGGGGGCTATATAAGGGAGCCCAGGGGGCGGGGAGTCCTCTGGCCCCGGCAGCAGCTCACATTCACGCAGGCCTGTGCACACACCTGCCGCGGATAAACATTCCTGCGTGCCATTCCCTGGCCTGGAATGGGTTTCCCCATCCAGCTGCCATCACCATCCCCTCTCACCTGCTCCCGGAAGCCTAGCCAGAGGCTCTGCCTCCCTCCACGCTGCCCACGAGGAACGGGTGGGAACTAGAGGGGGCTGGGGGCGGGGGAGGGGGGAGCGGTGACGGGGGAGTGGGGAGCAGTGAGGTCCACGGCTGCAGGCTTGAAGCACGGGCAGCGCTGCCGTGGCTCACGGTGTCTGGACTTATCCCACGAGGCTCTGGAGGGCAGAGCGGGGACCAGGGTCGGAACCTACAGGTGAGAAACGATCCGACAGCCTCACTCACCCAGAGGCCCGGAGCTCACCCACACGGCAGCGGCCACTAGAAGCCTGGGACCAGAGACCCCAACGGCCACCTGCCGGGCGCCTCTGCTTTGGCGCAGGGGCTGTCCCACGAGCTACTGGGGTCCCAGCCCCTCTGCAGGAAGTCCCGGGAGCAGGGTCCTCCTTCCGGGGGGCACCCAAGCCTGGACAGAGTGGCTGCCCGGCTCCCAGGGTCAGCCAGCTAGGGCTGACGGTCAAAGTGGGAGGCCCCAGGCAGCCCAGGGTAGGAGGGCTGGGAACCCACTATCCTGTGTCCTTCTATTCCTTTAAACTCAAGGCGTCCTTGGCAACAGAAGTCTCTCCTCCCACACACACACCTGGAAACTCATCAAAGGTGAGCAGAGGTTAGCTCGGCATGGCAGCATGATGAAGCTAAAACTTTAATTTATGCTACTTTTCTACCTCTCTATTCTTTCCAATACTCTCCAATGACCACACACAAATTTTATCATCAGAAATAAACTTTTTTTAAAGAAGAACCCACTTCCTTCTCCCCTCAGACACCCCCATCAGTAGCGAAGATGGACCGCCTGGAAAACTCTATCCTCCTCTTTCCCGTACCCTCTGGCACATTCACACACACCAGGGGAGAGTGTCACATGCAAGTGGATCTCGTTTCTAGGGCAACTCATTGCTGGGAAGGTCACAGCACTCGACTTCCCTGCTTTTCAGGTGCTAGACGCCTGTATGACAGCAGGCGGTAGTACCCAGCAGGTGCACGCGGAGTGCGATTTTCCTTCCTGTCGCGGAAGTGGTCTCTGCTGTTCCCAAGGCTCCCTCACCACCTCCGAAGATGGCCTTGGATCTTTTTTTTTTTTTTTTTTTTTTTTGG
>NW_006797390.1:6336771-6339668 GCF_000442215.2 Lipotes vexillifer
CACTGTTGTGGCCTCTCCCTTGCGGAGCACAGGCTCCGGATGCGCAGGCTCAGCGGCCATGGCTCACGGGCCCAGCTGCTCCGCGGCATGCAGGATCCTCCTGGACCGGGGCACGAACCCGTGTCCCCTGCATCAGCAGGCGGACTCTCAACCACTGCGCCACCAGGGAAGCCCCGGCCTTGGATCTTTAATATGCCTGCGACCTCTTTAAGAAACCCAGGCTGGCATGAAGCCCCAAAGCAGGAGATCTTCAGAGCTCTAATCTCGGGCTGGGATGGTACCACCCACGCCCATCCCCGTGGTGACTCCCAAAACATAGGGGGTAAGGAAAATGAGGAAGAAAGGGAGCCGTCCAAGAAGGGGAGGCCACAAGGAGATGAGAGAGTGCCTGGGCCAGAGCACGGTACCACCAAGTCCACCTCGGTCCGCCTGCGACCCCTCCCGGCCCTGAGCCCCCTCCTCCCAGCAGGTCATACCCATCATTGCCACTAACCTGGCCGTCCCCAGGCCTGGCACCCGTGATTAGTACAGGAGGCCAGGAGCCCAGCTCTGCATGCCTCCGGCACTCCGTCACAGCACCAGAAAAGGCTCTCCTGTCACAGACACGATGCAGTGAGCCAGCAGGCCTGGGACGGGCCATATCTGCGGCCACTGCTCAGCTGACCTCAGCATGGGCAGCTGGGCCTGGAGTGGGAGTAGAGACGGGGCTTCTCGTGGTGTGTCTGTGCAGCGGCGAGGTGTCCTGTGCGTGCCAGCTGTGGGAGGATCTGGGGAGGGGGTGGCCCGACTCCAAGGGGGAGACTCGTTCCCACATAAACACACCAGATAGACAGGAAGCAAGTGAGAACTTGAGACGTAAGGGGAGATTCCTAAGAAGCTGAGACCTCCTCATTCTGGAAAAACAAAGTCGAGGGGGATTAGACCAAAGTTTGCAAAATCACGAAGGACAACGAGAGAGCAGCACAGACCAGTCCAACAGAGCCCGAGACAGAACAGCTCAGAGAACCTCACAATGACAGAACCACAGGGGACCGTTCAGGAACCAGGGGTGCTGGGGGGCGTGGCCCTCACCGACGGCCAGCCCTGTGGCCAACGCGGGTGGTGGTCACGTGCCTCGTCAACAGGTGTGGGTGAGCAGAAAGCACGCAACGTCTGCTGTCAGATCCCAGCTCCGTCACTCACTCGGAGGCTTTGAGTAAATAACACACCTCACTGGGCCATTCCCTCACTTGTAAAACACAGATTAGGATGTCTCCCGTGCAGGAACGACATGAGGACTAAAGCAAGTAACGCGTGAACCCCGAGGACAGGGCCTGGTGTGAGGGAGGTGCACCAGGGGTCCCTCACGAGGGTCTGCATTCACCGCGGGGGTAACTCAGACGTGGTTTGCCCACAGGAATGTCGGACGTGCAACTGGAGAGTGAGATGTAACCCAGCTGTGGCTCAGTCCTCCTGTGCCTGAGCTTTTATCACCCAAAAAGTGGACGAACTCTTCCACTTCTCAGGCCGATTGCTTGTAAAGACGCCCTGCAAACTACAAAGGCACCTGATACACCTGAGATACTGTGATCAAAGCTCGTAGCTGAAACCAAGAGGCTGGACAGGTTTGCCAAGGGAGAGAGAGGAAGAGAAGAGAGGGGGAAGGACCAGAGCTGTCACTTTCAAGGCCATTAGCTCAAGGCGAGAAGCAGCCGTGGAGAAAGCAGAGAAGCAGGACAGACTAGCAGAGCACGCCGCCTCCAAAGTCAAGGACAGAGAGTGGTGCCTTCAGAGAGGAGCTGCACGGAGTCCTCTGCAGCGCACACTCTCGCCCCAGGCCGCCGGCCCGGCCAGCACCGCCCGGCGTCCCACAGGGATGCCTCCTCCTCCTCTCCCCGGAGAGGAGGACAGTTTCAAAGGTAAGGAAGTAACTACTGCAGAAGTAACCAGGGAATGTGGGCATCCCTGTGCTGGGGACTCATCAAAGTCCCCGGGGGCAGACATGGCCAGGAAGGAGGCATTCAGGAGCCATTTGCGCCCTGATGGAAATGAAGAGCCTGTTAGGGACTCCCCTGGTCCAGCGGTTAGGACTTGGGGCTTTCACTACCGAGGGTGCAGGTCGGGGAACTAAGATCCCGCGAGCCACACTGCGCAGGCTAAATAAATAAATAAATAAATAAAATTTTTTTAAAAAACCAAGAGCCTGTTGCTCTGACACGCAGAGGTTGAGCAGATCCAGGGGAGACGGGCAGGAAGACAGGCCAACCATCGTGAGACCAAGAGGCAGTCTTCTAACACGTCCCCCTCCGGGCCCACCACGCCTGCCCACTGGCACGTGCGTGCTGCAGTGCACGCCACCCTGTTCTGGCAGCAGAGGCCGAGGGCGGGGGTCGGAGGGTGGGGGCATCCCATCAGTAGGAAGAGCCCAGAGGGAGAGCAGTGGAGGGGGCCAGGGAAGACACCAGCACAGTGGGGTAGAGGCTGAAGCTGGCCACGGCCGCTCAGCGGGTGCCCTCCGGGGTGTCTCTCTGTGGGCGGAACACCCAGACCCCCCAAGGGCTCTTCCCCAGCCTGCCTGCCCTGGGGAGGCTCCCAGACCTCACTGTCATTTTGGCCTGACACCTCTCAGGCCTTCCTGAGAGATGTCTCTGCAGACAGAGACCCCGAAGCAGGAAGGCCTGCCGAGGGCTTCTGTGCCGTCCCCCAGCTCCACGCGGGCCACACTCCAGCATCACAGACGCCTGGCGACCACAACTCTTTTTTTTCCAGGCCAGCAAATTTCATCAGCCATAGCCAGAGTCAGCAAACCTCCTCTCCGACTCTGCCCTGAGCACATTTCACGAGTCTCTGTCAAGCCACTTCTGCTGTAACTTTCATAGCTCCTGCCAGGCCTCGGAGAGGCTCACGGGCATCCCAAG
>NW_006797390.1:6339756-6365034 GCF_000442215.2 Lipotes vexillifer
TTTCCCTACGACCTCACGGCTTCAACACGGTACGTTTACAATCAACTTCCATGAGTCCAGCATGCAAGACACTCCTCCTCTCTGCCCTGAACAAACCCACAGCCTGTCCACCCACCCCTTCCTTCCATCCACCTGGGACCGCACTCTACCCTAAGTCCAGGAGCTATAAACACACCACAGACTGGAGACTGCCCGCACTTCACCCAGGCCTCCACTGCCCACTGACCGTGCTCGGCCTCCCTGTGCCCCTAGGAGCAGAGCCCCACTCACCGCCAGCCCAGCGCCACCTTTGTGAGCCTCCCTGAGGGCTAGGGAGCTGGGAGAGTCGCCAGGGCAGCCACCAACAGGGCTTTGCTCAACCCTGCCCAGAACAAGGCCATTATTAGGCCCAGGAATTGGAGGGTGGTGGTCCAAAAGTATGCGGGTGCCGTGACCAAGATAACACGGTCTGGAACAATTGGGCTACTGTTCCCTGGCGCCGAGAAAGGCACGGGCTTGGAATCCCAAACTTCCCAGGTGGGAAATTCTGCCAGATGTCCATCTGCCTTTCCTCTCCCCTGCAGGGCACATCCTCAGAGTAAACGGGGCTCAAGCCCTTCTGCCAGAAGCAGCTGCAGTCCCCCTGCCCCAAGGGCCCTAGGGAGGGAGGCACTGGAGCTGGGAGAAGGAGGGGACGTCAGGGCAGGGTGAGCAGCCCTGGTCCTCCCTGGACTTTGAGGAGACTGCCCAGGTCTGCCCAGCAGGGACTGCAGTCCACGACCCGGGTGACCTCCCCCCATCACAGGAGTGCACCAACAGACACAGAACTGCCTGTGCCGGCTGCACGCCACGGTCCCATCCCCCGCACCGTGAGCAAAGGAGGTTTGGGGGTTGGGAGAAGCAGCCTAGGCCTCCATCACCCCTTATGACTGTTCCAGGAGCGCAGGTTCCACCAACACAGTGCAAGGAAGGAACGTGGAGAGGACAGGGGACAGGCAGCCCTTCCTTCCCGGTTACATGTGGTCCACGGTCACCGGGCCTCACCTTACTCCCTTCGCCTCCCACACAGCTAGGCTCCCGCTCTACGTGCTTCCCTCCTTAGGGACATTCAAAAGAGGTTTCAGAGAAAGAAAACTGGAAAGCGTTTCTCTCTCTTGGCAAGAGTCCACCTTGCCTTCCCATTTTCAGGGTGGAGCAGCTTTGAGAACATCCGTCTGTCTTTGCTGCACCTCTGGGCGCCTCCCTCTGGCAGTGTCCCGAGAACGAGAAACGGGCCTGGCACCTTCTGGGGCTGTCCCGCTGGCTGGCAGGTGCGAGAAAACGTGCCTTCGTCCAGGCACCTGCTCGCTGGCTTGGCCGCCCCGGGATGGTCCGGTCAGAGCGGTGCCGAGTTCCAGAACCGGGCGCTGCCAGCGAAAGGCAGAGGAGCAGAGCCTGCCTGGCTGGAGGGGGACTCGGGGAGGTCTGTTCTCCCTCCATGCCAGGACCTCACACCCAGGTGAGCTGGGCTGCTGCGCACAGACCTGTCTTCTCCAGAAGCCAGGAAAGACTGGATGCCCATGCAGTTGGGAAGCTAAGGCCCAGGGAGGGGGAGGCCTGGCAGGAGTGGGTCCGCAAAGCCCCAGGAGTGTGGCCGGATGCCGAGAGACAGAGCTGGGTCGGCTGACCTCAGGAGGAGGAAGGGAGGAAGAGCCCAGCCACACACACAGGGAGAAGGTTCCAGAGCCTTCTCTGCTGTCCAACAGCAAGATTTGGCTCCCGCTACCCCTTTCCCCTCCATTACCCGAGCTCTCACACCCATAACTAAAGAGACCATCAGCCAGATGGTCCCCTTCAGGGAGCAGCTGGGGGCTCACCATCTGGCGGGACCGATTCTGTGTGCCTGGCGCACCAGGGACAGCAGGGCTGGCGTGGCACGAGAGCAGGGTCTCCCAAAGTGGACATCGCCAGGTGCTTATGACCGACCAGCCAGGCCTGGCTAGCGAGGCTTCGGCTCCCAGGAGGGCAGAACCAGAGGGCATGCGGGGACAGCAGGGCCCCAGGACAGCCGACGAGGGTAGCTCAATCACAGAAGGCTTCCCAGAGGCAGCGGCCTTGAGCTCAGTAACCTCCTGCCGCCCTGCCGCCCATTAGAGGCCACGGGGCCTGAGAGCCTATATCAGAGGAGACAGGAAATCAGTGGGGCCTTCGTGTCCCTCCTCAGCCAGGCCTGGGCAAGGTGTGGCCAAGGGGAGGGAGTGGAGGAGGGTGGCAGAGGCAGGGCCTGAAGCCTGCTGCTCCCCTCACTGCCATGCCCCCCCACCCCCGGCTGGCTGTGACCCAGTGCGGCGCTAAGCGGCTTAGCCAAGGGCCCTATCTCCTCAGCTCAGGACTGGCGTCTAAGGATGCGGGAGCAGGGTGGCCTCAGCCAAACAGAGCCGGTGCAACCATCAGTGAAGCCAAGCTGGTCCCTCAGCTCCTCTGAGCCTCCTAAAGAAAGACAAGGGCAGCCCTGCCTCCTGGTTGTGACGGAGATTCGGTGGGGTCATAGGAGCGAGGCCAGCTCCGTGCCTGGCCCACAGGAGACCCCTCCACGCAGGGGCCTGTGACAGTGGCGTGGAAGCACCGCGGGTTAGACCAGCAGAAAACGAGGCGCAGAGCTCAGCCAATATGCAGTAACTTAGGCAGGAAAAAGGTGGAAAAACTCATGGAAAACTAGAGCATCCCTGGGACAGGCTTGAGGGACGACTCTGTATTGGGTGATCTTCTCTACTTTGGGTTTTAAGGCCCATCCTGAGCCCTCATCCCCCGGCACACCGGTCCGCCCACAGCCCAGCGCACTCAGGCTGACTCGGAGGTGGGGCCCGGAGCCCAGGGACTCTCTGCCCCCTGCACTGTTCCCGCCACGGTCCCGCCTCTAAGGACACCCTCCCACTGCCCCAGGAACGCGGGCAGGGTTCAGGGGGCAGCCACCGCGGAGCGACACAGGATGCCCAGCTGTCAGTGTTGCTGGCTATTCCGGGAGGGAAGAGGCAGCACAAAGGACCAGCGCAGAAGATCACACGCACACTCAACGAGGGCCCCGTGCCCGCGTGGCAACTTCAGGGTGATCAGGGCACCCCCGCCGCAGCCTGCCCCTCGACCCTGCTGACCACTAGAGCCCCTTGCTTGTCCTGTGCCGTCAGCTGAGCACAGAGGAGGGCAGGGACGGCCCCGTCCTTGGGACCTGGTGGGCAAAGGAGAAGACACCTGGCCATCCAGGCTCCACCCAGACCTGACCGTGGGAGCCGAGCAGCCATGTCCCCGTCTGGGAGCTGGGAATGCACGGTGCAGGGGGTGGGCAGGGGGCTCAGCGCAGAGGGGCAGGGGGGCGGCAACCCCGGAGTGCCAGGCCACCAGGCAGGAGGCACACCCAGGCCTCGGGCCTCGGCCACACCCACCCCAACCAGGCCACGGGGAAGAGCCCCTCCCAGGCTGCCCCCAACCCTGGCTCAGGGCTGGGTAAGAGGGGCTCTTGATGGGGCTCCTCCCTGCCTGCTCCCAAGCGGTCCCATCCCCAGGGGACCAAGGAGGCCTGAGAGGGAGACCCCTAAAGCTGGCCTGGGGACACCAGAGGGGCAGGGAGGCAAGAGGGCAGGACAGCAAAACGCTCTCTCCCTGGATCAGGGCTACTCCCTGCCCAGAGGAAGAGGGAGGTGTCCGGGTCTAGAATGGAGAGCCCCTCCTGCCCCAGGCACAGCCCCCAGCCTGCCAGGGCCCCGACTCAGCAGCTGCGCGGTGGCCACGGTGAGGAGGGGGCAGGGACTCTGCCCTCCACAGCCCAGCCAGCAGCATTCCATTCTATCCTCAGTGAGTGACACAGCAGGGCCCCAGGCTGGCAGTGCCAACTCCCTCCCAGCCCTGCTGAGCACACTGGCCGGGCCAGCCCCTCCACGCGGGCCAGGACCGGGTGAGATCACTGGTGTAAGGTCAGGGCCCCGGCGCCCGGCCTCCCACCTACAAGGAAGAAACCCAGGCCCTGATGGCGCAGTGGTTAAGAATCCGCCTGCTAATGCAGGGGACACGGGTTCGAGCCCTGGTCCAGGAAGATCCCACACGCTGCGCAGCAACTAAGCCCATGCGCCGCAACTACTGAGCCTGCGCTCTAGAGCCCACGAGCCACAACTACTGAGCCCGCGAGCCACAACTACTGAGCCTGCGAGCCACAACTACTGAGCCTGCGTGCCACAACCACTGAAGCCTGCACACCTAGAGCCAGTGCTCCGCAACAAGAGCAGCCACCGCAATGAGAAGCCCGTTCACTGCAACGAAGACCCAACACAGCCAAAAATTAAAAATTAAAAAAAAAAAAATTGTTCAAAACTCACGCAGCCCATTTCTCCTGAGCCACTTCCTTGGGTCGCCTTTTTGGGATGTCTTTCCTGTCATATGCAGTCATACACGTATGCATACATATGTTTTAAATTTAGGAACTTACTGTGTACACACCGCGGCAAACTATTTTTTCTCTCTTAAAATTATACGGTAGTGGTAGTTACGTGACTGCCTGTATTTGTCAAAACTCAGAACTGCACAGCAAAAAGAGTAAATTTTACTCTTGTATGTAAAGTAGACTCTACTGCCAACATTTCCCCCCGTGTCATGTAATAATTTCCCAAACTCACTCACCCACAGACACGTCGCATGTCATTTAACGCTTCCCCTCCTGGAGGACACGCAAGTTATTCTTAATTCTCCTCTGTTACAAACTGCTCTTTGGTGAGAGCACCCTGACAGATAACACACTGGACAGCATTTCAGGTTATTTTCTCAGGATGGATTCTTGCAAGGGCCACCCCAGGTCAGAGGACAAGGCCGTTTTTAGGGCTCTCAATACCCTGTGCAAAGTTGTTTATTGCGAAGGTTGTGACACTTTTTCCTTCCCCCCAGAGCTGCATCAGAGGACTGCATCGTCTTGGCAATTAACAGCTTAAAATATCTGTGCACATTGTGAGGCTAGGAGACAGCACACTATTATCGTCATAATTTGGGTTTCTTTTATTACTAGTAATGTTATGCATCCCTTCTCACGTTTACTGATCACTGATATTTCTTCTTATACAAATCTAGTTACCACAACAGCTGGCAAGCCACAACTCTCAAACGTCTGTGCCATTATAGTGTTATTGTTATAATATGTCGAATACACGTGAACCCACAGGAGTTAACAGTATGCTCGTGTCTAATACAGCAGCACAGCGCTTTGGCATGGGGTATTGTGAGGAGCACCAGATTTGAATCCTGGCAGCCCTGGGCTTACACCCTCACGTATCAGCTGTGTGTCGGTGGGGAAGTTACTTAACCTCTCTTAGCCTCAGTTTCACCTGCCGTGGAATTAATTATAAAATGGAACGACAGTAACTACATTGCAGGGCCCCCATGAGAACCGGGTGAGGCACTCGGTGCAGGGCCACACCCCTGTGGAGCAGCTCAACAAGAAGCAACAATGCCCACATGGATGCCGCCAGATGGCTGCTAGGCAAAGCCCCGGTCCTGAGAGGTGGCAGGAAGGAGGGGGACTGCACTGCTATGACATCATCGTGGGAATGGACTCCATGACCCTGGCTTTCCTCCCCAGCAGACAAGAAAAGAGCTCAGAGTCACCATAAGCTTCAAAAGGCAGCAGGACGTGAAACAGGTAAGCTCTCTCCTGCCGAGGGGGTTCCAGCCCTGGTGTGAAGGGTTCAGTCCTCTGGGACAGAGCAGCAGGCAGGGGACATGCCTGGGGAAGGGGGCCTCAACCGCCCGCCAGGGGAAAGGCCAGGGCTGTGGTGGAGGCCGGGGCTGTGGTGGAGGCCGGGGCTGGCTCCAGCCACAGCTGCTGAGAGAGGAAAATCATCAAAGAAAGCCCAAAACACGGCCTCTCCCTTCCCTTCTCGAAGGGCTGGCAGTGGGCTCCTAAGATCCAGGGACGAATCATTGAGCCCCCGTCTGATTCCAGCCCTGCCCTACCCTGCAGTGACTGTGGAGAAACCGCCACTCAGGGCACAGCAGCGGCTACCTAACCCTCTCTGGGGAAGACCAGGTCTCTGGGGAAACCAGGAGAAAACGCAGCAGGAAACTCCCTGGGGATGAAAGTGCCCCGGGCACAGGGCAGCCCGCACGCCCAGGGCCAGTGGCCGTCAGTGGCCCAAGTTGGCCAGCAGCTGAGCACTAACTGGTCCACCCACTGCTCCACTAGGGACGGGGGTTTGAAGCGGTAGCCATCTTCGCCCCATCTCCTGAGCGGGCAAATGAGGGCATTCGACTTGGCCCAGAGCAGCGGGAAGGGACAGCTGTCTTTGGGGTCTAATAGACCCGGGAGTCCCCCTCCCAGCCAGGGCCCTCCCACGAGACATGGCAGTGTTGACACAGTTTTCCGGGGAAGAGGACTTCGGAGAGTTGGGCTTTGCTGCCAGCTCAGAAGAGGCCAGCCCCATCGTAACTCAATGACATCCACGAAGGGCACCGTGGGAACAAACAAAAGCCACAAACCACATTCAGCACAAGGCAGGCTGGCCCCTGGCAGCTTCAGACTCTGCTCAACCCAACATCCCCAGTGGGGCCGGCGGGGACTCTGCTCGGGGCCCAGGGAAGGCATGTGTCACGCCGGCCAGATCGAGGGAGCAAAGCCAGTTGAGAACAGCAAAGGACACAGAGTCAGGACTAGGGACCAGGGCTCAGCTCAGTGGCCTGGAACCATCAGCCTCTGGCCTGGGTCTCTCTGACCCTCCATTCCTCGCCTGTGAAGTGCGAATAACGCATCTTCTGTACAGGAGTGGTAAAAGTGCTGTGTGGCCTGCAAGCAGCATGCAGAAACGAGGGAATATTCTAGTCTTCCTCTGGAGGACGAGAGGGGAAGGGAGGGGACAGGAGGTGGGAAGGCAGAGGAGGTAGGAGGAAGCATCCCCAAAGAGGCTGAGATTCTGAAATGCAACCTGCTGGCTTTCCGGGCAAGCCCTCCATCATCACAGGAACGCTGACCTGCAGCCAACATACGCCAAGTTCATAAACATGATGAAGAAAGCTGTTTGCAAAATTCACACAGTGGGACGAGCTACAGACGCCGGCGGCGGTGCCCTCCACAGCAGGAACAGCTGGCCGTGTGGACTCAGGGCCGCTGCAGGGGAGCCCGAGGGCTATGCCGACCTGCCCTCTCTGCGACTGGGGACAGGGAGACCCTGAGCCATAAAACGGCCATTCGTTCCAGAGACATCAATCGATCAGGTTTTCGATTTCAGCCCCACCAGGAGGGCAGGCCAGACCCAGAGAGAGAGGAGTGGGCTGAGCCTGCTTTGTGGGGGACCAGCCCTGGAGTGTCCTTGGTGAGGGAGGAGAAAGGGTCAGCAGATCTGAGGTCTCTCCCTGGTATGAGGAGACGAGGTGGGAAACACAGGGACCGGCCCCGCACAGCCTGTAGGTCACGTTCACCCAAGTGGCATCAGCCCGCCTGCCTTTGCCAGCGAGCCGCCAGGAGACAGGTCCAGGACCGGGCACGTCATCAGCTCCCAGCAGGGCAGCCCACATAGGATGCTCTAGTAACGCGACGAAGGGGACAACACTGATCAGGATAATACAACGAGCTCCTGGCCCCGGGTCAAGATGCCCTTCCCCCTCCTAGCCACACTCTGCCCCCGCTTCAGCAGCCCCTCCGCTCCAGGAAGCCCCCCTGCTGAGTCACCCACATCACATCACATCTGAGGGAGCAGCCCCTCCGCAGTGCAGCGCAGCCTCAGCGGCTGCTCCCGTTACACCCACACCCCCGTGCGTGCCCTGAGGCTGTGGGATGGCCAGGTGCTCCCTCTGGGCGTGCCCATCTGCATGACAGTTCTCAGGTGTGCCCCGCTGTCCCAGGGATGCAGAGGGCACCCCAAGACGACATCCACAACTGGGCCTGGGCCCACAGAACTTCCACAAACCCGCGGAACGAGCCGAGTCCCGCGCATCATTACCCGCCCTACGCCTCCTGCTGAGCTCGCAGGAGAGTCATCGGGCTGCCACCAAAAATACGGCAACGCGTGCGCTCTCGGGAGGGCTCGCGACGAAGGTGGGGAGCACAGACCCAGCTTACCAGCTCCACCCCCACCCCCATTCTCTCCGGTCCCCAGAAAGCCCCAGCTAATCTCTCAGGAACACCACAGGCCGTGTCAGACTCGGATCCAGCCAACCGCATGCCAGATGCTCTTCACGTGTCATCTCACTTACCAAGAGGAGCAGCACGGCGGTGGTGGAGAGCACAGGCGCCCACCGGGTGCCAAGCGGCCCTGCGACCACCAGCTGTGCGACCTGGGCAAGTTACCTGACCTCTCTGATCTGCAGCTGCCCCTCCATAAAACGGAGGTCCACACCACCTTTCTCGGGGGTGTTGCTGAAATGATATCTGTAATGTGTTGACACTCTTGGAAAGCACTCAGTAAACGGTCATTAGTGTCACATGACTGCATCAAGCCCTCAAGGTAAGTATCACTGTCTTCTCCCTACCAGGGAGGAGGTGGAGCTCAGAGATGTCAGGCAACTGGTTCAGAGTCACACAGCTGCTGCTAAGGAGACAGAGATGGGGGTTGGAGCCCACGTCTTCTGACCTTAGGGGCACTGTTCTTGCAACTGCAGGGGCTTGCAGAGGACATAAAAGGATAGAGGCAGCGGGGTGTGCCCTCAACCCTGGGGAAGCCTCAAGTCACGAGGACCAAGGAGCTGTGGGACCCTGGGTCAGATGACTGCCCCCCTCCTCGACTTCAGCAGCTCCCCGGGAATCTGGAAGATGAGGCATGGCCTTAGCAAGTCTCTGTTTGAGAGGACTGGCTGGTGTCCCCAGATTAAATGCTGTTGCAGCAGCGAGGCCAACCCCTGCCCCCAAAGCTAATCAGACTGGCACCTGCTCTCCCCACGCAGGCAAACCGGGAAGGTGCCACTGGCTGGAAGCAGCCGGCAGGCCTCACACGCTCTAGCGCGATGGGAAAGCAACCATTTGCGACGCTCTGGCTGCAGTGCAAACCCAGCTTGCAGGGGAACCACCTTCTCCATCGGCAAATAGCCAGCAGTCACCAAGGCTGGCAGAGAGGATCTGTGGGCACTTTTCAAATCATAACCCACTCGATGGGGAAACACACACGTGCCCATCACAGCCAGTCTTCCATCCACTGAGATCCGGGTTACATCAGACGTAAGGGGAGCAGGCACCTTCCCAAACGTCATCTCCTTTGGTCTCCTCGGCCACCCTGGGGAAGGACATGCTTCTGCCCCATTTTACAGATGAGGGACCTAAGAAAACATTAGGCAATTTTTCCAACGTCCTACAAATAGGAAAATGCTCGCTGCAAACCCCACGTCTTGGGGCTCCCGGCCAGGGTTCTCTCTGGTACAGCCACTGGCTGTTTGCCCTCTCATTCATCCATTCATTCATTCACCCTCCACTCATCCCTTCATTCACTCACTACATTTTTTTCCTAAACAGCTATAGTTCACTGCCCTCTGGGTCGCCTGTCTCCTGCTGCCCGAGAAAGCCTGGGAGACCAGGACGGCATTTTTCTTTCCTGCAGAACTGCCGGGAGAGCACCTCTCCAGGCCCTCCCAGCAGAGTGGACACGGTGACCAGCAGCAGATCCCAGAGCACAGCCCATGCCACGCTCCTGCCCGGAATGCAGCCCTGGCCTAGAATTGCCCCTCCACTGCACAATGAAGCTAAAAGCCTCGTAGAAAACGTCTGAACCGCCCAGGAATACGGTCCTGGGAATGTTCTGGGAATGACATGCGGTTAGGAATGGGAAGGACAAAGTAGCCTGTCCCCCAGCTCACATGCAGGGGCACGTGGCTGGCGTGGACCCAGCCAATTAAGTAGTCAGTTAACGACAGTACTGACTGAGTGGCCTCTACCAGGCCTGGGGCCGCAGGGGGCACTGTGGAGGACAAACACAGGCCCTGCCCTCAAGGGGCTGATGGTCTGGTTGAGGGGAAGAGACACGTCTGGGCAGGCAGGAAGCACCGCGTCTTGGCTACCGCACAGACCCTAAATGCTGCCGAGAAATTCAGAGGAAGGCAAGGTACCTGCTCCGGGGAGGAGAGATCTCATCCCGACTGTGGGATGCGGGGCAGATGTGGCCAGACTTAAATCCGGGACGGGTACCATGGCTAACACAAAAGCCTGCCTTTTGCTCCTTTCTTCCCTGACCTTAGCTAAATATTCATCTTTTTTATAGGCACACGGCAGAGGCTCCAGGACGGGAAAGCAGGGCAGTAAATTAGATCTGTGAGCGCATCTCAGCCCCAGATGCATGCTCACACCCTCCACTCATCCCTCCTCTGCCGTGAGGTGGCCCCGCCACGCTCCACAGCCCGCGTGGGCTCAGGCCTGGGGCTGCCGCTCAGCTTGAGAATCTCCCCCTGCAGAGACCTGGCTGCTCCCCGGGCCAGTCAGAGGAAACCACACACCACACCGGCCCTGGCCGGGCCAGGAGCACGGCTCTTCTCGCTCTGAGATCTGATGTATTTCTCAAAAGACGAAACAGCCCTTGCCCCACGGCCCAGCAATTCCACCCTGGGAAATGCCCTGGAGGGACGAGATGGTCCAGACGCCCACAGAGGCTTTGTCCAGGACAGGCAAAAATGGGCAACAAAGGGCAGATGCGTGCACTGTACTCACACAATGAAAGATTATAAAGTAGGGAAGATGAGTGAACCACAGCTACAAACGTGACATGGATGAACGTTAGAGAAATGCAAACTACGGAAAGCTGCACAGAGCACGCGCCACTGCATGTGGCTCAAAGCAGGCACAGCTCCAGAGCGCGCAGTTGAGGGCCATGTATGAGCGGCAGCATCGCAAAACCAAGGGGAAAGGGACAGAACACAACCAGGAGGGGGGGCCCTCTGCCGGAGGAGGCCAGGGTGCACAGGGATGGCCACAGGTGGCGTGCTGGGGAGGGCCCAGCCTTAGGGTGGGCGGTGGGTTCAGTGGGGTCCCTTCTATTATCCTTGATACCTTGCATGTATCTTCCATACCTATCAAATACTACTTAATGAAACAATTTAAGGTGCTTGCTAAATTAATTATTAATAATCAGTAATCAGGCATGGCTGAGGGGGCTGAAGCACTCCATGAGGACAACCTGCTGAGGGTTATTGGAAGAGACTGAAAGGGATGAGGCGGCGGTGCCGTTGGGGGAAGAGCTCACCCCCGGCCCAGCCAGCGAGCTTGGGGTGCCCCACCCCGCTCCTGGCCCCTCCCCGCTGCCCCCCCCCCTCACGCTCTGCAGCAAGGGGAAGGCAGCTAACAAGCCTGAGAAGGGGCAGGGGTGCGTAGACCGGGGAGGACAGGACGGGCGGGACCCCGGAGAAAGGCAAGCACAAGCCTTCTGTGCAGCTCCGGGGGACAGACAAGGGCCCATGAGAAGGAGCTTCCCACAGTTAAGCACCCCCAGCGGAGCGGGCTGCCCAGGAGGCGTGAGTAGCCACTTCAGACGGCCACCTGGAGAAGCAGAAGCTCGGTGGCCTCAGCTGAGAGGGGAGAGGGGAGAGGGCCGGCGCTGCACTAGGGCACGTGGACCAAACACCAGCCACTGGACCGGGGTCGCAGGGGCTGGACGTGTCGGCATCACCCGGGCGCTTATTAACCAAACCGAACCCCAATCCCCGCTCCTGTCCCGGGGTGGGAACTACAAGCTTCCCAGTGACTTTGATGCACAGCCAGGCTCAAATCGCCAGATTTAATGTCCTCTGAGTGTTCTCTGAGTTCAAGATTCCGGGCACCAATGGCAGGGAGAGGAGGTGGGAGAGGGAACACATGCGGGCAGGGGACGGGCTTCGGGTTCCCAGGGCTCTGAAGACCCAGCCTAGATCCTCTTAGCCAAGTTCTCACCCCACTTCCTCTCCGTCATCTCTTATTGAAAAAAACTTAAAGTGGCTTCACTTCCTTCCTCTGCTTATCGGAAGGATTTAAAAGTAAATAAATAAGTAAAGCTCACAGTAAAAAGAGAAACGAGCTGATCAAGGAAGCTGGAACTCGGGAGAGAAAATGTTCTGGGAGGAGACTGCACGCATTTCCCAGGATTTGATTTGCTGTCACGTGTGCCGTGGGGGGGGTGTACCTGTTGACACAGGGAACCCTGGTAGCTGGGAAGCCTGTGCCCACCTCACTTCCAAGGCTCACCTTCCTCTGTCCCATAAGAATTGTACCAAAAAGAAGATCCAGGGGTGCACCCCACGACAGGACAGAAGTGACTTCGGGAGAAGCAGGGGCTGAGGTCCTGCAGGCTCCCAGTTCCCTGCAGGGGCGCATGCAACTGGGCGGCTGCACCCGACACGCGCAAGATGCTCCCAGGGAGAGGGGAGAAGCTACCCTGGCCGACCCGGCCGTCGGAGAGCCAGCCCCGGGCTCAGGGAGCTCGTAGTACCGGGTGGAGCGGCCGACACTGGCTGGGCCCGCCTGCGAGAGCGGGTGAAAAGATGCGAGGAAAGTGAAAGGCCCTGCCCAGAGCCAACGAGAAACCCAACCCGGGAGCTCATCTGAAGCTGCCGCCCGCCCACGGCCTGGAGCAAACCTCATCCAGGCTCCAAAGCCAACATCTGTTGCCCTGGCACCTAGGCCGGCCAATTCCACGTGAATTTCCATCCGCCCCGCCCCTGCCAGCTCCACTCTTTGCTGACCCCCTTAGGGTGGGCCTAGCACGGGCACAGGCAGGGCAGGTCGTCACGCGTGGATCTAGAGAGCTCCCCCCAAGCCCTTGCCCACAGCACCTCTCCCTGGGGAAGTGGGGCGAGGCCAGGGGTCCTAGTCCCGGCAGAGACCAGCGCGAGGCCTGGCCTGGGAGCGCCATCCTAAGTCCCCATCTCAGAGCCCGCTGGTGTCTGCAGCAGAACCGGGATCTTCCACTTGAAGGGACCCGGAGGGTCAGTGCACCGACAGGAATCCTAAGGTCCAGATGGGGGAGGCGCCCGGCCCTGGTCAAGGAGCCAGGGGACCTGGGACATTCCTGCCCCTCTACCCCCGCCTGCCTCTCTCATGGCTGCACCTGCTATCCCCCTGCCTCCTGCAGGATAAGAGGGCAGAGAGAGAAAGAATGTGTGGCACTCTTGGCAAGAAGTTAAAATTACTTTTAAAAGCCCACAATCCTTGCACACCCAGGCGCACACTCTCTTGACCAAGCACTGTCCCCAGTGTGTGGCGTCCTTCCCTCCCAGGCAGCAGGCTGATGTAGGTCATGCTGGGCCCTGAGAGCAGCCAGCCCCCCTGCCCACCCCATCACTCCAGGCAGGGAGGGCTGCACAGAGATCCTACTGGCTGGGGCTCCAGACGGGGGTAAGGGAAGCCCCGTGGCATCCTTAAGGGGTCTCCAGGGTGACTGAGGATTGGACAAGCCTCCAACAAATCGGCACTTCCTCAGGGAGCAGAGGACCAGGGGCAACGGCTGACCAGGGAGCTCAGGACACGGCGGGGAGAGTCGGAAACAGCCAGGAGGACATGCCCCTGCTGGTCCCCAAAGGAGCCGGGAAAACCCCTGGGGTGTGAGGCAGTTTCCAAGGGCTGAGAAACCTCTGTTCCACCCTTATTTTAGAAGGCTATGCCCCACAGTGTTGAAGAACATTCAGTAGGCACCACCTGTTTGCAGAGGTGGGTGCAAAGTGAGTGCTTTACTGATCTCTGGAAAAGCTCAGCCCCAGGGCAGGGAGGGCAAGTCCCCTGTGGGCACTGCTCTGCAACAGAGGAGACCACCTGGTCGGTGGAAGGACAAGGGCCCGGGGTGGGGATGGGGGGAGATGGTGAGACAAGGATGGGGAGAAAAAAGCTGGGGCCCAGGACCAGGCACCAGGGAAGACATCTGCTTTCCCACCTGAAGCCCTGGAGGAGCTGGAACCCACCCTGCCTCCTGACCTTCACGACCCTTCATCCCCTCGGATAATCCATGATGCCCACCACCTCTGCCCAGGTCCCAGGCAGCTCCAAGCACAGCCCAGGGAGGCTCGGGCAATCTGGAGGGCAGGTGGGGTGGCTTCTGTAAGGGGATACAGGGGCCTGAGGGCAGTGCTGGGATGTGTGGGAGGGGTGGGAAATGTGGGGAATGAGCTGAGAGGACACGAGACCCTTGTCTCCTGCTCAGGGACCACGAGAGGCAAGCTCGTGCGGCCCACACAGCAGCAGCTTCCTGAAATGTCTTCGCAATAGAGGCTGGGGTAGCAGTGCCCGCCTGCCCGCCAGGGAGGAGGCTGCTGGCCGGACCTGTGAGGCCGCATGGGGCTCCATCTGCATTCAGCCCAGGTGGTACCTGGCAGGAGAGCGATGCCAGCACAGGCCCACTTCCCCTCTCTCTGGAGTTCAGCAAAACCCAGCAGGGAGACAGCCCACAGCTCCACCTCTGGGCAATCCCCCGAAGTGCCCACCCCCATCCAGCACAGCACACCGGGCTTTCGGGCTGGCAGCGGCCCTCCCTGCGTAGACAGGTCCTGGTGAAAGGCCCTTGCCAGCAAGCTCCAGGCAGGAACGCTGCGGAGGGCAGTGTGGTCAGAAGTCAGGAGAAAGTGTATGATCAGCAGAGAGGAAGCAGGGGGCGCCCGGGGGATTTCTCGGGAGAAGGTGAGGCAGGAGGCCAAGAGAAGAGCAAAACAACGCGAGGTGCCTCCCCATCCTGAGGCTCAGAGTCTACAGACAGAGGAGAGGGGAGAAAGGCCCAAGGCGGGGCGTCACCATGCTGGTTCCGCCGGCTGCCCCTTGCTGGGAGGGCTGGCACACATCCCTGGCCCCCACCGCCCCCTGGGTCTGAACTGGGACCGACTCCTGCCGCCTGAAGAGGACGCCCGGCGTCGTGGGCTGACGTGCCCACCCACACCCTAATCCCTGGAACCTGTGAGTGTGACCTTATTTGCGTGTGTGATTAAGTTAAGGGTCTCGAGATGACGAATCATCTTGGATTACCCCTAAATGCCATGACGAGTGTCCTTATAAGAGAGAGGCAGACACACAGAGCAGAGTGTGACGCGAAGGTGGATGCAGAGATGGGAGTGAAGGGGCCAGAAGCCGAGGAGCGCTGGCAGCCACCAGGATCTGGAAGAGGCAGGAAGGATCCTCCCCCAGAGCCTCCGGAGGGAGCACGGCCCTGCCGACACCTTGGTGTTGGACTTCTGACCGCCAGAACTATGGAGAATACATTCCTGTTATTTAAGCCACCAAATTCGTGGTGATTTGTTAGAGCAGCCACTGGAAACGAGACAGCCTGGAAGTGAGCTGCAGTGAATCTCCACCGAGAAACCTGCTTGGCCATCAGCTCGTGCCCCGGGCTGGGGACGGGGCGTTGTTGCTCTGCTGACAGCCAGAGCTGGTGCTGGGACAGAACCGCACCCTTCCGGGCCTGCTGCCGATGGGGGGCCCGGAGGGTTGGGGTGAGAGCTTGGCCTCTGGAACCCATCTGCTTGGGCAGCACCTTTGTAACCTTGCTATAGCCAACCTCTCCGAGCTTCAGTCTCATCATGGGTAAAATGAGATCATGTTGCTGCTGTGTCCCAAGGTGACGGTGAGGAGAGAATTCTTTTTTAAATTTTTATCTTATCCTGGAGTCTAGCTGATTTACAATATTGTGTTAGTTTCAGGTGTACAGCACAGTGATTCAGTTATACGTACACATGCATCTATTATTTTTCAGACTCTCTTCCCATGTAGACTATTTCAGAATACTGAGTATTCCCTGTGCTATGCAGCAGGTCCCTGTTGGTTATCTATTTTATATATAGTAGTGTGTATATATTAATCCCAACCTCCTAATTTATCCCTCCCCTGCACCTTTCCCCTTTGGTAAAATCATAAGTTTGTTTCCTAAGTCTGGGAGTCTGTTTCTGTTGTTCATTTTTTTATGGCTGAGTAACATTCCATTATATATACGCACCACATCTTCTTTATCCATTCATCTGTTGATGGACACTTAGGTCGTTTCCATGTTTTGGCTATCGTAAATAGAGATGCAATGAACATTGGGGTGCACGTATCTTTTCAAAATATGCTTTTCTCCAGATATACGTCCCGGAGTGGGATTGCTGGGTGATATGGTAATTCTATTTTTCGTTTTTTAAGGAACCTCCATACTGTTCTCCATAGTGGCTGCACCAACCCACTTTCCCACCAACAGTGTAGGAGGGTTCCCTTTAGGAGAAAATTTTTTTAAACGCACATAAAGCATTTAGTGCAGTGCCTGGCACATAGTAATTGCTCAACAAATATTAGCTGCTGTTGTTATGTCCTTGAAAGGGGCCATGGGGAGCAGATTAGAAATGTTTATGAAGGCGCTGGCTAAATAGCACGGCATCACACAGATGTCAGTGGTCCTTAGTCATTATAACTCACAGAAGTCAAGATTTTCGTCACCTCAGCCCACGTGAGGGGAACCGATCACCCCTGTTGATGAAGCATCTCCCCACCTCCCCTTACAAGGCCCCCAAGGGCACCAGGCCCCCCGCCTCACACAGGTCTGGGCAGGGAGGGCCCGGCCCAGCGGAGAAAAGGGGCGATCAGAGCAGCCATGCGAGGGGGCGAGGAGGGGACACGGGGTAGTTGCACAGTCTCTCACCACACCCTTCCTCCCTGCCCACCAGAAACAGCTCTGTCCCTCCAGGCATCTGACCTTCGTGGCTGACAGAGTCCAGGGGTGTACAGGCCACGGAACCACCCACAAGATGGGCTGCCCAGAGCTCCCCACAGAGGCCAGCCCTCGTCAGGAGGCCGCAGCAGCTCTCTGAAGCCTGTGCCAGCAGCACCAACAAGCCAGACTGCACAACCCTGGGGGACACACTCAGGCCCCGAGAAAACCAGGCCCATGTGGGGCAGACAGCTCCTAAGGCTGCTCTGGGACTCTCGGTCTCCCCGTGCTGGTTGAAATTACTGCTGGCTTCAGCTCTTGCATTTAATTCTTCACCACTAAACACTTGTTTGGATTTGCCCACTGAGATGCTTGTCACCGGTGCATGGACAGAAGATGCTACAGGACTCGGTGCGTCCACAGGCAGAGGCATGGGGACAAGGGCTCCATTCTGGCCTCCGCGCCCCCCTCCAGACGTGCCTGGTAAGCACTTGGGTCTCCCGTCTGCACCTCAGTATCTCACTAAGCAATGGGCTCGGGCCCTCTCTGCCATCAAGCCTACTGCGTGGAAAGGGCTCGGGTCACGTGTGAGGAGGGAGCCCAGAAATCTGAACACCCCTGGGGAGGCCTGGACTCTCCATCCCTAGGAGAAGAGTCAGCGTTCCACCCAGACAGAGGGAAAGCGACCAGACAGCCCCTAGGATCCTCACGGCCGGAGGATTCGGGGACGGGCCCCCCTAAGGCTGCTGAGATGTCATCTGGCCCTTCCGGAGCTGAATATCCCCTAGGAAATATTCCAGCCAGTCTTCTTGAACTTGTGGGCCAATTAGGAATGTTTCTCCTTTCAAAGCCCCAAAACCAAGAATGGAAGGTTATCTTCTCTGGTCTTGAAAGAAGCTTCTCCCTCTATGTGCAATTCTGAGAATAAGAAATAACCTTCCGGGCTTCCCTGGTGGCACAGTGGTTGAGAATCTGCCTGCTAATGCAGGGGACACGGGTTCGAGCCCTGGTCTGGGAAGATCCCACATGCCGCGGAGCAACTAGGCCCGTGAGCCACAACTACTGAGCCTGCGCGTCTGGAGCCTGTGCTCCACAACAAGAGAGGCCACGACAGTGAGAGGCCCGCGCACCGCAATGAAGAGTGGCCCCCGCTTGCCACAACTAGAGAAAGCCCACGCACAGAAACGAAGACCCAACACAGCCAAAAATAAAAATAAATAAATTAAAAGAAGGCTCGACATTAAAAAAAAAAAAAAAGAAAGAAAGAAAGAACCTTCCTTTCCAGCCCTGCCCTCCCCCTCCCCTGCTCCCCTCATCACACACGCACTCCCCAGCTCCAGCGCTCAGCCAGGGCAACCTCCCGGGCCTCCATCCCCCCGGTCTCCACTCTGTCCCTCCCCCCCACAATACTGACCGGTGGGAGAGACGGCAGAACAGTGGCCCTGACCCCTCTCCCACCTCGTGTCAGGCCTGGGATGTTGATGGGCCCTGTGACCTCGACCGTGGTCAGAAGAAAGGCAAAACGGTCTCCAAGTGGGTCCCAGCTTGGCCCAGCAGGCAGAGTGAGCGCAAAAGAACGGTCCCTCTGGGTCCTCCTGGCACAAACCCGTTCTTCCAGCTAAGAAAGACCCCGCCCAGCTTTCTTGGGAATCAGCCTGGAGGCTCGGGGCTACGGGGTGGCCACGGTCATGCCCCTCTGATGAGCATGATCTATTTGGAAAGAATCCCTTCTGCTCCCCAGACTAAGCCAATGACTCTGCCCCTTCTTCCTGTTAGTGTGGCGGGGCGAGCTGCTTTCCCACCTTTTAGGCTCCGGAAGCAAGCATGAGTCAGGCAGTGTGCAGGGATGCATTGCTCATCTTCCCGTGAGGATGCGACATCGGGCCAGCATCCCACGGGGACCTGCCTGCTCGCAGCTGCCTGCGAACTGCCCCCGAGTAGCATCAGCGTGCACGTGGCTCCTGCTGTGCTCAGACACCCGCCTCCCCAAGAGCCCTGTGCCTCCCACCCGGCCCTGGGCATGAAGCCTCCCCACCACCGTGCCCCCTTCCATGGGAGGTGCAGAAACTGTTACCGGCCTCACTGCTGGGCTCCTGGTGGACAGGCCTGCAGGCTGGGGGCAGGCGGAGGGACACCAGGAGGCACAGCCCTGCCTGGCCTGAAGCCCCTCACCTCTGCTCACTGTGGGTGCAGAAGAAAGCCTTCCCCAGGCCCTGGCTTCAGGCGTGCGCACAGCTTCTGTGTTCACCCCATCACAGCTCTTAGCGTGCCGGGATGATATGGAGCCCATCTCTTCACCAGAACGGAGCTCTCCGAGCAGGGGGCTGTGCCCCACCAGAGCCCCTCTGTGTCCCGCCCAGAGCCAGGTCAAAGGTAACGCTCCCGGTGCAGTGGCCGAGTGATGGTCTGACCACCGCATGGGGACGGGCACCGGACCCCATGGCCATCTGGTCACCCCGACCCTCACTCTACTCCCCCTCCCCGGGGGGCTGATCCATCTGAGGCAGACCTGCTTTCCCCCAGCAAGAAGTACGCAGCTGCGGCAGCCGAGCTGACAGAACTGGGGGATCTGTCAGGGGCCTGCACTGGCGTCAAAGCAGACCTGACAGCTGTCGTTCCCCCAGCCCGGCAGGCGGCCAGCCTGGAGCAATGCGTGCGTCTGGGAGCCTCGCCGAGACGCGGGCGGCTCAGGGCCCTCGCTCGCGGGGGTCCTGCCCCCGGGCTCAGCCTCCCCAGAGATGGGGTCCAGGGCCCGCTTCTCCCAGCTGGGGCTGCCACGTGTGGGAAACGGCCCTGATGGGAGCAGGCCTGGCCTTCCAGCCTGACCTCTGCCACCAAATCACTGTGATTTGCTGGCAGAGTCCTCTCCTACGTGGGGTCCCTCCTGTATAAAAAGAGAGGGCCGGACCCCTTGTGTCCCTCCCCCCAACAACCTGCAGATCCCCGAGGGCCCTCAACTCCACTGCAGCGGCCGGGGAAGGTGCCTGCAGGCCGTGCAGCACATAGCACAATCCCCGGGGGTCCGCGCTGCTCTCGAACGAAAGCCTTACTGTCCTGTTTATGAGCCGGCAAGGCCTCCGCGCTCCCAGTGATGACATGCTGCCTGCCACCTTCCATACAGAGAGACGGGGCCAGCCACTCACGTCCAGCCAGGGGAGGATTTGAAGCAGCAGGGAGTCTGGTTAGATGAAAGCCTATCAGGTCCCGCCTTTTTTTTTTTTTTTTTCCCTCGGAGATCTTTAACATCAGTTAGTACGGGTCCCACCTAAAGAAGCACAGACCCATCTGAGGTCAGAGAAATGGACCAGATGGCAGTTCTTAGCCCTGGTAACACGTGTATGTGAATCCCTGGCCCGGGGGGGCAGGCAGGGGGCTTTTAACATCCAGATGCCCAGGACACACTCCAGACCAATTAAAGCAGGATTTCGAAGGATGGAGCCCAGCATCAGGATTTTGTCTTAAATCTACTCGCGACCCCACTGTGCAGAGAAGAGTGACAGCTGTCCTGCTGCCTGGCCGCCTGTCGGCCCTGGGCTGATCGCTCTCCTAACAATCTCCTGCTGCTGCTGCCTCCAGTTCACGCTCCAGCGTCCAGACACCTGGACTCCCGTGCTCTGCCCAGCACTTACACCAGAGGGTGAGCAGTGAGGAAACGGGGGAGCTGATGACAGGAACTGCTGGGGAAGGGCAGGACACACGAGGATGGCCTGGCCTCAGGGGTACTGTTTTTACTCTAAGGCAAGATGGACACACACACGTGGGTGTGCACACAGACACGCACACACGGGCACTCACACAGAGCACCACACTCTGAGGCTCTCAGGGCCGTCACACCAGGCCCAAAGTGTCCACGACAGCAAACCACACTTCAAAAGCCAGGGGTCTGGAACAGGCAGTGAAACAAACTCGGTCTGGCCCGACACCTCCAAGGGACGTCAACATGATGGTTCCTAGCCCGACTCCTGACAAATCCATTCGAGACACATCTCTGTCCAGGGCTGGCCGTGCCAGGGAGGCCTTGGTGGAGAGCTGTGTTCCAATTAGCCGGGGAAAGGGCGTGCAATTTCACTGTAATTGGTCGTGTTTGTTCCAAGGATGACCACTAGGGCACATTTCTCATGTTAATGTCATCCAGCTACCCGTGTACTGCAATTACTCCACATTGATTTTAAAGCCGACTTAGCACAATAGCGGCTTCTAATTTGTAAGCAAAACCGAGGTGGCATAAATCAAACTGTTAGAGATAACGCCACAGCGCATGCTAATGCAGAGTTAATAGACGGGGCCCGGGAAGGGCCAGCCCCGCCCGGGGCCGGGCCTCCCTGCCCACGCTCCACCCATCTGTCCACGTTGGCCTCCACGTGCATTTCCGGTGGCGGTCCTCCGAATCTAGATGGCCAGAGCTGTGATGAAACCCACAGTGTAGGACAAAACCAGCAGTGAGGAGGAGAGGTCCCGCATGAGGCCTGGGGGATGATTTAAGAAGAGAGCTATAGGGCTTCCCTGGTGGCGCAGTGGTTAAGAATCCGCCTGCCGATGCAGGGGACGCGGGTTCGAGCCCTGGTCCGGGAAGATCCCACATGCCGCGGAGCAACTAAGCCCGTGCGCCGCAACTACTGAGCCTGCGCTCTACAGCCCACGGGCCACAACTACCGAAGCCCGTGCGCCTAAAGCCCGTGCTCCGCAACAAGAGAAGCCACCACAATGAGAAGCACGTGCACTGCCATGAAGAGTAGCCCCGGCTCACTGCAACTAGAGAAAGCCCGCGTGCAGCAACGAAGACCCAGTGCAGCCAAATATAAATAAATAAAATAAATACATTAAAAAAAAAAAGAAGAAGAAGAAGAGAGCTATAAATCGTGGGAGAACAAGGACCCGGAGGCCAGCACCGGTGAACCAGAGTCTCTGGTCCTCAATTGCCAATTACTATTTCCTGAGGGCCCACCAGAGAAAGGGCCCTGGACCCGGCACGCTCTTGGCAGGAACATGGGGGACAGAGCCAGAACACGAAGTGAGCCATAAATCAAACAAGGCCCCCCACACAAGCTGATCAGGATCACCTCTGGGCGGCATCAGGCTCGGGAAAGGCTGCCAAGAGCCAAGACCCCTGTGACTCATCCAGACGTGGCTCCACGGTGCTGGGAGGGCCTGTTAACCTGGCAAGGGGAAGGCCCAGGCCGGTAGGCATGTGCTGGACCTGGCTCCCTTCCCTCTGCCGCCGTCACAGGCCAACCCAGCAGGGCCCCCGAGCCCGCCAGCTGCGGCCGTTCCTGACTCTGGAAGTACCAGTTCCGCCCAAGGCCAAGCAAGCTTCACCTGGGCCAGAGCCAGCACCCTGTGCGCAGGAAGTGGGGATCCCGTTCGCACCTCCTCTTCCCAGGGCTGTGCCCCGCCCCCTGCATCCCAGCGGGGCACAGCCCAGAGCTGTGTCTGGGGCAGCCTAGAAGTTCAATAGCCGTTTATTGGAAGAACTGTCAGGAGAAGATGGCAAAGGGCCCTGGGCAGCTCTAAGGAAACAGAGCACCGGAGACGCTGCTGCTTTCTCTCCAACACACTCTCATTCGGTGTGTGATGTCCTTAAACAACGTGTTTTACCACGTCCGAAGGAAAGCTTCGCGTGTATAGGTAGAACACAGGGGAGTTTTAGGGCAGTGAAGCTACTCTGTATCACACTGTAACAGTGGATACCTTTCACGGTACAGCTGTCAGACCTACAGAATGTACAACAACAAGGGTGAACTCCAATGTAAATGATGGACTTTGGGTGATAAAGGTGTGTCAAAATAAGTTCATTGATTGTAATAAGTGTACTGCTCTGGTACATTGATAGTGGGGGGGGACTTCATAGGGTTGGGGGCAGAAGGTATGTGAGAACTCTCTTTAACCTTCTACTCAGTTTTGCTGTGAACCTAAAACTGCTCTAAACAATGTCTAAATGTCCATCGACAGAGGAATGAATGGATAAAGATGTGGTACATATATACAATGGACTATTACTCAACCGTAAAAAGGAACGAAATTGGGTTATTTGTAGAGACATGGATGGACCTGGAGACTGTCATACAGAGTGAAGTAAGTCAGAAAGAGAAAAACAAATATCGTTTAATATCGCTTATATGTGGAATGTAGAAAAATGGTACAGATGAACCTATTTGCAAAGCAGAAATAGAGACAGAGACGTAGAGAACAAATGTATGGACACCAAGGGGGGAAAGTGGGGGAGTGGGATGAATTGGGAGATTGGGATCGACATATATATACTATTGATACTATATATAAAACAGATAACTAATGAGAACCGACTGTATAGCACAGGGAACTCTACTCAATGTTCTGTGGTGACCTAAATGGGAAGGAAATCCAAAAAAGAGGGGATATACGTATACATATAGCTGATTCATTTGCTGTACAACGGAAACTAACACAACATTGTAAAGCAACTATACTCCAATAAAAATTTTAAAAGAAATGAAATAATAAGTGCATTGAATGGCCTAGTGATAATGTTATTAAATTAAATTTTATCAAAACTAAAAAAAAAAAAAAAGGGACGTCCCTGGTGGCACAGTGGTTAAGACTCCGTGCTCCCAATGCAGGGGGTCTGGGTTCGATCCCTGGTCAGGGAACTAGATCCCACATGCATGCCACAACTAAGGAGCCCGCCTGCTGTAACTAAGGTCCGGCGCAACCAAATAAATAAATATTTATTAAAAAACTAAAAAAAAAAAGGGAAAGCTTCGATCAGTTGCTCAGCCTTCTTTAATATTTCCCTTTAATACAAAACAATGTCTCCGGGTGTCAAGGCAGTCTGGTCATGACGAGACAAGGTCTGTGTCTCATCCCTTGCATAAGTAAGTGTCTGAATGACGGCGTGAATGAACGAACGAACGAGGGAAGGAGGAGTTAATGGATGGGGTGAGAGACCTAGCGAGCGGTCCTGATGAGAGGCCTTCCCCCAACCCCGAGGCCTGCCACCAGGGAGCCCTGAGAAACCCCGCCTGTGCTCGCAGTGAAGCAGCCCCATGACCCGTGTTGTCTCCCCTCCTCCCACCAGCAGCCAGCAAACTTGCAAAAGGTCAGCCCGCTGACCAGTCCCAGGGCTCTCCTGTCCCAGAGCCATAAAAGGCAACTTGAAATATCTCTCTGCATCTTTGGAAAAAAGCAACAGGTGAAGGATGGCTCCAGAGTCGGGAGCCACGGGCAAAGGCCAGCATGTTCCTTATCCAAGATCTATGATTAGCACGGCCTGTCCTCAGAAGGACAAAACCCTTCCCACCTGGGCCCCTCCTCCAGCAGCCTGGTGTGCTCGTCCCCAGGGGGCAGGGAGTGGTCCCACATCACAGGGAGGCAGTGACCCCACAGGCCAGGACAGCGGGGCTATGTCAGTCCCAGGAAAACACCAGCATCAGATTCCTCCACAGGCTTCCCCCCCACACTCCCCACTCCCAGCAAATGGCCAGATTCAGCCTGACCACCTTCTGCCTGCTCCAAAGAGGCACCTCTGCCCACATCTGCTGAGCTGCCCTGTGCCATGCACAGGCTGCCAGGCCCAGCCCCTGAGCGCCCACCAGGAGGGTATGCAGTGGTGGGACTTGCCGCCTGTCGGCCAGGGGCCGCCCGCCCACCCAGACCCCTGGAGGGGATCCAGGAAGAGGCCCAGGGTCTTGCCAGCCCTGAGAGCTTCACGCTAAGTCACATGCCCTGGTCCGTCACCAGCCTGGGACAGTAAAGGGCAACACAGTGGTCAGGAGCATGGAAGGCTCTGGAATCAGCCAGACAAGGTTCAACACAGGTGGGTGCTCAGACCAGGGTCCAGCGTGGTGGAAGCTCCCAGAAGTGACAGCTGCTGTGGGTACCTCGAATTCGTCCCTGCCACCTCCCCCTTCTGGGCCGTAATCCTAGATCCCAGAGCGAGATGTACAAACCAGCCTCTATAGCCTTAAGAGGGGTCTCCGTTTAAGAGGCTGCCGGCCTGGCTGCTCCTTTGCTCCCGGCCCGGCAGAAGTCAGGACGTCTCTCCCGCCGCCCGCCTCCGGGAGCTCAGTCCTGGTCAGGCGCTCAGCCCAGCTCCAGGCCTGAGGCTGAGCAAACAGCGGCTCCTCATCAGAGACAACAAAATAGCGACAACCAACCACGCAACAGCTCCGTTCCTCGTGCGGTGCCAAGACACCCCCTGCAGACCCAGCCGACAGCCCCCCGGGTCGGCCGAGCGGCACTGCCGTCGTCCACGGAGGAACAGCGTCAGCCCGGAGAGGCCGAGCCGCCTCGCCGGATCACAGCGTCTGACCCTGAGCCCACGCTCGCTGCCGCCACCACGGCCGCCAGTGGGAGGGGAAACCCCTCGTCTCCAGCGCATCCCTCTCGGTTTGGGGCCTTCGCTTCACAATCACACAACTCGGACAGTCAGCACAGCGGCTGCCAGGCTGGCTGAGTGGCCCTGACAGCCAACACGTCCACCGTGGCGCCGGCGCCTCCGGCCCCTCCTTGGGGTCCCACCTCCACTCCAGGGCACGGGCTGCCCGAGGTAAAGGAAGGCAAGAAAGGCCAGGTTGTTTTTTTGATGACCCAGATCCAGCCACCCGCGTTTCTTACTGGCAGCGGAGAGCGAGCGCCGCTGACCACAGGCAGCTGGTGACGAAGACGTGTTCACCACCGCGGAGAGGAAGGGGCAGCAGACGCGGCGCCCCGCGATCCTACCTGAGGGCTTGGCCCGCGTCTGCCCCCCCCCCCCCCCCCCCCCCCCCCC
>NW_006797390.1:6365044-6366571 GCF_000442215.2 Lipotes vexillifer
CGCCCCGCCCGCCGGATGGCCCCTCCCACCAGCCCCGTCCCGCGCCCCACCCTGGCCGGCCCGGGCCTGCTCCGGCCTCTGCCCTCCTCCCCCCTTCCCAGGCCCTGCTCTCCTCTTGCGCTCGGTCTCTGCTGAGACCCTCGGTGGGGCGCCCAGTCTCCCCACAGACAGGCTTCAGCCCCGCCGTCAAGGCCAGGTGGGCAAGCCGCTGCCCGTCCCAGACCCTCCCCTGCCCACCCAGGTCCCGGCTGCTCCGGCTGATGCAGGCCCCAGGGCCTCCTCCCGGCCCCCCTTGCAAGAGCTCAGTGAGGTTTCAACTCCAGTTTAAACACTGAGTCCCTGGAGAGCATCCTAAAAGGCCAGAACCCCACCTTCGATTTCCTCCGCCTCTCAGAGCCCTGGGCGGCTGGACTCACTCCTCACCTGGCCTCGTCCTCCCACCCTGAAGGAGCTGGGGGAGGGGTGGGAGGCACAGAATGACGCCCCTCATCCAGCTGGAGAGAGCGCCAAAGCAGAGCCTAGAGTTAAGGAGGGCCCAGCTGGGGAAGGTGGCCGAGAACAGCGACCGGGCCCCCCAAACCAGTTCTGAACATACGCTCCCCACGTCGGCCAGGTGCCCACACACACCCCACCTGGACCCAACACGCCCATCGTGTGCGGGACAACGGGCTGAGCACTCTTCAGACAGTGTTTCGGTTACTCCCGAGCCATTTGACAGATGAGGAGGGCAGGTTCATATAAACAGGTGGCAGTGATGCCGGGAATCAAACCCACCTGTGTGTCTCTGAAGCCGGTGCCCTTCCCACCACGGTACCTTTTACCTCCACCTGGGCAGCTAGGGAGGCCTGGAAGGAGGGGAGGGGGATAAGTGGGTGTCGGCGGCAGGCGAGAAGTGTGGGCACAGGGATGCGGGCAGGAGACAGCTGAGGCCAGAACAAGTCCCCCTCTGTGTGTTCTGACTTTCTTCTCCCCACCCCCAATTCCCTGGAGCAAGGGAAAGGGAGAGAAAAGTGTCTGCACGGGCGCGTGAGGTCTGGAGCGGCGGTCACCCTTCATCCCTCCCAAAGACCAGGCCACCCACCCAAATGGGGCTCCTTGCCGCTGCCTCGGTGATGTGGGAGACACCGGAGAAATGGGTGCTGGATGTGGTGGGGTCACTGCCTTCTCCATCACCGGGAATGCAAGACCTAAGTCGTCCCCAAGCTGGGCAGTGGGCATTTCCATCAGGGGACCCAAGATGCCTTTCCCAGAAGGCTCCAGGTCTGCCTTCATCTCGGTCCCGAAATTCCAGCTCAGGGGTGGCACCAGGGGAGCGTGGAGGCTCACCTCCCAATACCTCCTAATATCCAGGTGACAAGAACCCAGAGGGAGGGCTTCCCTGGTGGCACAGTGGTTGAGAGTCCGCCTGCCGATGCAGGACGGGTTCGTGCCCCGGTCCGGGAAGATCCCACATGCCGCGGAGCGGCTGGGCCCGTGAGCCATGGCCGCTGAGCCTGCACGTCCGGAGCCTGTGCTCCGCAACAGGAG
>NW_006797390.1:6367064-6413814 GCF_000442215.2 Lipotes vexillifer
ACAGGAGAGGCCACAACAGTGAGAGGCCCGAGGACCGCAAAAAAAAAAAAAAAAAAAAAAAAAAAGAACCCAGAGGGAGAAAGGCACGAATAGAAGTTTGGGAACACCAGACAGAGAAAAACACAGAAAAATAACTCCAGCAAGTTAAGTGGCAAGGCAAGGGGATGACCTCTGCCCCTTACCCCTCCTCCCCAGCCCTTCCTCCAACCCTGGTTCAGAGGCACATTCTGGCAGCCTAGCCACACCCCCAGGACAGTGGGCCCTTGGGGTAGCAGCCTGGCCTGGAATTTCACAAGGATCCAGAATGATCCTCAGAGCCCCCTGAAGCAAGGGGCCATGGGTGTCTGTCTAAAGGCTGGAGGTCAGGGCCTTGGCAAAGGAGGTCCACGTTCCCCCAGGACGCCCGCAGCTCCCTGGAGAGACCGGCCCACAGTGGACTTCAGTGGAAGCAGGCAAGAGGCAGCAGCTGACCCCTCAGGGACCCACCCACCCTGGAAGCCAGGCCACCTCCTGACCCACCTAATACACTCGGGTCCGTGCCTACTCGGGTATGGTGCCAGTGGCTCCAGCGCAGCCAGGCGGGCTTCATTTATTCCCGGTGTGGCCTGGACCCCTGACATAACACCTCCCCTACGACTCAGCCTCCCTAAAAGCAGAATAAGGCCTTTGACGCTCTAAGGGGAAGACGTACTTCGGGTGCCTCCAAGACACTACAAAACGGGGAGGACGAGCTTGGAGGAGCTGCCCCCTGCCCCGCCCCACCCCCAGACCCACGTGCCCTGGTGTGAGTGCCCAGGGTGGGAGGGAAAGGGTCCTGGTCCCCTCGTGTGGGTCCACAGCGATGCGGGCGATCATCCTGCCCCCGAAACCTACCTCCACTGTCCACGGTTGAAGCACAAGCCAGTGGCTCTGTCCAGCAGAGGACAGAAGCCCGGCTTGCACATCCCCGAGGGGCAGTTAAAGCCAAGAAGCAAATGCACCCAAACTCCCGCCAGTCCCAGCGCAGACTCAGGGCCGCCAGAAAAGGGCCTGCCCGGGAGGCTCCTCCAGCACAGAGCCGGGCAGGCGGGGCCCGAACAGCAGCCCTGGGTCACAGGGTCCATGCTCCGTGATCCTGGGACACACAGGGTATCCCACTGTGCTCTTAGGACCCCTGACAGCAGCCAGGAGCCTGAACCAGCGTGACACAGCAGCTCTCTCCGGCGCTTGCAGCTGCTCCCGGTCCAGCCCACCTTCTCCCCTCTGACCCGGCGCAGAGCCTCGGGGATGTCGGAGGGGGCTCCCGCCTGACACCCCACTTCACGGGCAGCCTCGAGCGGGCTCTGCTGAAGCGTCAGCCTCCGTGGGCACCTGGGCAGGCGGCCTGCGGGAACCAGGACCACACAGCGAGGCTGCCTGGAGGGTGAAATGCCTCAGGGAACACCCACTGCGGGCCTTCGGGCCCACCGTGAAATGGAAACACGGACACAGCACCACGGGAAGTTACAGAAAGAACACGACAGTCATCCCAGTTTACATCAGCATCACCCTTTACAGACTTCAGAGACCTTCCCAGACACCTCAGTGTGTCCTCCGGACAATTCTCCCCGGCTGGCCAGCCAAGAGTTAAGGTTGATCCCCATCTTGCAGATGAGAAGCTGAAGTCCCCACAGGAAAGCCAAGGCAGGGCTGCGAGGGGAACCCACACTCCCATCAAGGCTCTTTCCACGCGAGCCCGCAGCCCTCATGACAAAGTCGGAAGGACAGAGGAGGGACTGAGAGGAAGGGGAGACGCAGCCAGCGGTGTTGGACGGCGGGAAGTGAAACTGCATGTGTCCTTTCCAGTGGGGGAGCGGGACAGTCCCTGTGTTCACAAGGAAGGGACAGCATCACAGCCTGGAGCCGTGAGTTGGCGGTGGGGAGGGGGGGGATGTTTGTTTATTTGTTTGTTTTCTCAAAGGCAGCGGCTGCAAGTACAGCTGGACGGGGAGGTGCCGGGGCTATGGAAGCAGGCAGAGGGATAGACAGAGGCTGGAGGCGGAGGCCTGGAGGAGCAGGGGCTGGGGAAGCACGAGGGAAAAGAAAGCCCTTCCTAGTGCTGGCGGGTGCAGTTGGAACAGTCGTCATTAAGGCGTCTTTCTAACAACAGGAAGGGAGCCGCACAGCGCGCTGGGTGTCAAACGCAGCACTGGGGGCGCTGAATAAAGCAGCCCGCCCCTCGTTACCTGCTTGGTGGTGACAGCCCTCCCAGGCAGGGAAGCGGGGGCTGCTGTGGCTGAATGCCTAGCCAGACTCTCCCATCTCTTCCTGCCCTCGGGTGGGCCATGGAATCCAGAGCCCCTGTGCCTGGGCCCAGCTCGCGGCCGGGAGACCCGAGGCAGAGCAGAACCTGGGGCAGTTTGATGAGGCTCGGAGAGCAAGTTCCAGCACAGGGAGGACACACGCAGTCCTGCCTGATGGGTCCTCCCTCACTCTGGCCTCAGTTTCCCCACTTGTGAGACGTAAAGAACTCCATCCCTGGTCCCTCACTCCACCCAAGAGGAAGAGGAATATAAAGCATCTCAAGAATCACCAGCTCTTTGAAAACACAAAGGGAGCAAAAGAAATGAATAAAAATCACAGGATGTCAGAGCCTGAAGGGGTCTTCGAGGTGAGCTGGTCCAAGTCTACCATTGTGCAGATGTGGAAACTGAGGCCCAGATAGGGGAAGTAACTTGTCCAGGGTCACACAGCCAGTTAGCAACTGCTGGGGCTAGAACCCAGGGCTCTGTGACCATGCGCTGCTCTTTCCCACTCTCCCACCTGGATCCCAGGTGCAACACGCAGAGTTAACTGGTGCGTGTCTTACATGAAAAGCGGAACTCGGCACTTCTGTGGTAGAACGGGGAGGAAATGTAGGCTTGGTGGCTGGGCCCACTAGGGCCTGGCAGGCTGCTGGAGGGGCTGCCCGCCCTGCCCACCCAACCACAATAAGATGTGAGGAGCCTCCATCCACGACGGAGGAGAGGAAACAAATCAGCAACGCTGAGAATCCTGTCAATCCTCCCACAGCTTTCAGCTCAACGTGCGCTTTCCACACAGACACCCCTCCTCCCATCAGGCAGGCTGAGAAAGGGGCAGGCAGAGGGGGGCTCGAGGCGGAGGGGAGGGGGCGGGCCTGCACCGCTCTCTTTGGCTGCCATAAATGGTAACGAATCAAGCACCTTGTGCACTCAGCTCTTCTGACTGCATCCACGTTCATTCCCCCAGCCCCCCTGAGGGTCCCCAGGCCTCAGGGCCCAGTCAGGACTCGTGTCCTAAGTGACTCAGACATCAAAGATCTCTTGCCCAGGGCCCAGGCTCATCGGCCTGACAAGCTGTCACTCGCTCTTGCCCACAGGCGGGGAGCACGGTTGGGCCTGGGAACACACATGACCGCCCCCAGAGAGAACCCTGGGGCCACCGCTCCAGCACAGAAGGCTCGGGAAGGTCCCGCCAGCAGCCGCCCCTTCCTTAGAGCCCCCTGCAAAGGGGCATTGGGGTCTGTGGGCCAGGCCACATTCACCTGTTCTCCAAACCTGCCACCTGCAGTCTCTACCATCCAGGACTGTGCCAGGGAGCAAGTCCTTGCCCATCACACTCTGCTTCAAGCCCTATGCATTAGCCTCTTCTCCGTCTTCCATACCACTTTTTTTTTTTTTTTTTTTTTTCGTCAGTGCAGAGAGAGAGAAACAGATTAGAGAACAAAAATTGAAACTTCCCTTCTTCATCGAGCTCCTGTGCACTTCCTCCCTCGGGAGTCTGGGGTGAACTTGTGCCCTCCGAGGACCAGATTTCCTTGAGTATGGGAGATTGAACATCACACACCATCAGAGAGTCCTTTATCTTTGGGGTCACTGGGCAACGCTGAGAGGAATCGCTTTGGGGCCTTTTCGTATGTGCACATCTCCTGATCTATAAAGTCTCATCTAGGACTCGGGGTCCATATCCGGCATTGGGTTTTGATGCCTCAGGCCAGTGATGAGTTAGAGAGAGACAAGGTATTGGCGATGGTAGTTGTCAGCCTCAGTGGTTTGTAAGCCGTGGCTTGCCACAGGCCTGTTTTTGTGAAGAATGTTTTATTGGAACACAGCCACCCCCATTCATTTCCATATTGTACTGCAGTGACAGAACTGAGTGATTGCCACGGAGACCATCTGGCCCACAAAGCCAAAAATACTTACTTGGGCCTTTGTGGAAAAGTTCGCTGACCACTGAAAGTGGTCGGAGATGATTTCTGATGAGCCGTCCTTGCCTTCGCAGCCTGTTAGGTGGGAATGATCCTAGAGGGACCCTCCCCCCCTATTTCTCAGTATCCAAGTGGCTCAGGCTGAGGAGGAAAGTTGCATTTGGGATTTGAGCAATAGGGAGTTAATCCACCTCAGTGCACTGAGAGGCCATTCCCAGGCTGGCCCCCTGCATCGGCAGGCGGACTCTCAACCACTGCGCCACCAGGGAAGCGCCATACCACCTTCTTTTTCCTGCCCCCTCGTCCTCCATGCTCCCCCTGCCCCCTCTCATCCAGAACCTTCTAGTGACTGTCCTCCTGCCCTGCCTTCTCCCCAGCAGTACACCTCCCATCCTCCGGGTCCTGGAGCCCTGTCCTTTCTGGCCCTCATCTACTCCCTGAGACCTGCTTTCTCCGTCAAGCCTGCTGTGCTCAGAAGACAGATGGCAGGGGCTGGACACGGACATGCTGACACCACCCACCAGGGTCAGGAGAGCACCCAGCTCCGTCCCCAGACATGGCAGGCACTCAACACAGGGTCCCCTCCCGCACGAGGGGTGCCCACAGGCAGGCACCCTGTGGAGGACCTCCTCCTCCTCCATGCTACCCTCCTTCCCAGGGTCCTGCTCCAGGTTTGCACCCTGCTGGCTCAGGCCCCCCTTCTGACGTGCCTCCCCCTCGTCCAGGCCAGCCTGGGGGTTAGCGAACCAGGGCTCATCACTGAGGGCACATTTTGGGGAATTCAGGGACTCAGCACCGAGGAAGGTCAGGACAACCCAGGGCAGGGCTAAAAGAAAAGCACGGCCCGGCAGGCACACCCCAGAGCATCGGCTGGCCGGGCCTCTGCCCGGTGGTGGTCACAGGGGAGGGGTGTGGAAAGGGGCTGACTGGCTAGGATCCAGGAGTGTGCTTTGCTGGGAGATGCCCCGAAGAGTGGCTTGCCTCTGGGGAACCCAGAACACCTACCCCTGAGCGACTCACACACACCTGGCTGGCACAGCCAGGCGCTGGGCACACAGAGGAGCACCCAGGCTGCCCATCTCACTAGCAGAGGCAGTTGGCGTGGCCATGTGAACAGAACCAGGGCCGCTGGACGGGGCAGCAGCTGCTCCACCGCCCTGGGTCTCGCTTCCCCACCTGCTCCCACCCTCTCTCTCCAGGAAGTGGGGCAGGTATATCTCAGGGGCTGAGCAAATCCCAGCAGCAGCAGCATCTGGCGCTGGGGGGACAAACACGTCATCTACCATTTTGCCCCCCCTTCTTTTGGCATCAGCACCCATCCCTCTTCAGGATATCCTCCTCCTCCCCAGTGCAGATGGCCCTGTCCCATCAAGCAGGGTGCTCTGCTCAGCCCTGCCCAAGGGCTGGGCTCGTGACCGGCCAGACTCCCTCCCAGATCTTGAGTCTCTTGGGTCTTGAAGAGTGAGATCCACGGGCCAAAGCGGCAAGAGCTGACGCATCCTGACAGAGTCCACGGGGTCAAGCTCACCATCATCCTGGTACCGGACCCCTGGAGCACCCTGGTCCCTGGCCCATGTGTGGCCTGCGGCTCAGCCTTCCCTCCTAGCCTGTGAGCTCACCTGGTATCCTTCATAGATACTGAAAGACCCACAGAGAGAAAAACAGGGGTGCGGGTACCCAGAGAAGGGAAAAGAAAGCTGGGCCGGCAAAAATAAGAGGTGTCTGCTCAAGTGGCTTGCCCCCAGATGCCAACTGACACTGCTGGGAGCTGCTCACAGACAGAGAGATAAATGGGGAGATACATTCTGTGCTTCTGAGTTAGCCCTGCCTGGTGTGTGGTGCTTGCAATCTGGGAGCCTCAGCTTGTACAGAATCCATCTAGAACGTGAGATGCTTAGATGAAGATGCCAGCTTATACCCAAGGTCACACACACTTGGAGGGAATCTCTCTAAATATACGTGTTCATATATGTATAAATATATACGCACATACTTACACTACAAATGTGTTTTGACCGTTTATATAGTCACACGGCATACACACACGTTTGTACATAAATACCGCATTAGGTTTGTACACACATGTGCACACATATATGCATACATAACTGTGTGTGTGTGCGTATGGGGGGAAGCTCTGAGAACGTACAATTTGGGTACCTTGGGGAAGATGCAAGCGCAGAACCAGTCCAGTGGAACATGAGGACATTTTAAAAACCCTCAGGGGAACCTCCCTGGCGGTCCGGTGGTTAAGACTCCATGCTTCCACTGCTGGGGGCGTGGGTTCGATCCCTGCTCGGGGAACCGCATGCCATGCAGTGGGGCCATTGTAAAAACCCTCAGGAACTTGCCCCGCCCTCTGTGCTATCACAGCATCTTCACACACAGACAGACACACACCGGCTGCCCCCTGCCCCCACCCCTTCTGCTTCTACTCTGGACCACAGGGTCCTGCGCTCTGAGACTTCTGAAAGGGCCTTCCCTGCCCGGGGGGGAGGACAGCAGCTGGAGGGAGACACGCACACCCCCACCTGACTCAAGCACGGGCCACGTGGAGCCCCTGGACAGGCACCAGGGACCGAGTGGTGTTTGGTTTTGGGGTTCCCTCAGCTCCTCTTCTCCCAGAGGAGACTCTAACCCTACTTTCCCTCTTTCACTGTTCCTTTCATAGCCGCCGCCCCGTCATCCCTCACACCAGAGCCACCCGTGGCAAAGGACGAAGGATCAAAAGTCTGCACTCAGCGGAAAACGCATAAGACCCTCACGGAGAACATTAGAGGCCTAATACGTGGAGTAAACCACGTCCGTGAACAGAAATGCACGCTGAGAATACAATTTATATTCATGAATGCAAACACAAAGATGGCAATTCTCCCCAAGTTGATGAAGAGATTCAATGAAAGGACAATCAAAATACCACCAGGGCTGGGGGGTGGGGTTGATGGATTGATTTTTGGTGAAACTAGACAAACTGATTCCAAAACTTACACAAAAGCACAAAGGGCCGAGAACAGCCCAAGCATTCTTGAAAAGCATGAGATGAACGGACTTGCCCTACCACTTATGGAGACTTGTTATAAAGTGGCCGTAATTCAGACAGTGTAGCACAGGGAAAGGTGCAAGGTACCCACCAGTGGGGGAGAAGGGGCCTGGCCAGCTGGGGGGGGCTCAGGCAGCTGATGTTACAAGGGGAGAGAGGAGTCGGAGCCCTGCTTACATCGCACGCAGATATACATTCCAGAGCTACGAAGCACTTAAATATGAAAAGTAAAGCCTTCAGAAATAAATACAGGGACTCGTCTTTGATCATGCATTCATTCATTCAGACCCTCATGAATATGAGCGTCTATTATGTTGTGACAAAAGCACTGTCCTATTACCAGGGACATAAAGATGTCCCTGAGATGTTATGTTAAATAATACATAAAAAGTACCATCTCACGAAGAAAAGAGACTGATAAGTTTGACTACATTAATTTAAAGAATGTGTTTATCAAAAGACCTCTGAAGAAAGTGAAAAGACAAGCTACAAACTGGAAGCTGTCAACTGTGTTTGTGGTACACTTAGCAGACAACGGATGAGTATCCAGAACATAAATAAAACTCCTAAAAATTAGGAAGAAAAAGCAAACAACTCTATAGGAAAATGGAGGAAAACATCAAGAGGCATTCACAGAAGAGAAAAGAATGGCTGATAAACCTATGAAAAGATGTTGACTAATAATCAGAGAAATGCAAATTTAAAACATAACACAGCATTTTACACCCACCGTATCGGAGAATGCCCCAAACTTTCCATTTTCAATTGCCATTCCACTGGGGGAAATGTCAATTGATGTTTCCAGTTTGGAAAATAATCTGTCATTCTCCAATAAAGTGGAAATGCAAGTATTCTAAAACTCATCGATGCCAATCCTTGCTATGTTTCCTAAAGCAGCTCTCCACGTGTGGTCCACGGACTGGCTCAACGCTGAGGAGCTTTATAGCAATTTGACATGGCCAGAACATTCAAGTGCATGATCAACAAGCTCGGGGATGCAGTGGGGTCACCTCTGGCTGGAGCTGGGTACCGGTCACGCACAGCAGAGCCTTGTCCAAAGACTGGAAGGAAAGAGCTGCTCCTCCAGAGACACTTTCAGAAGCGAGGCCCTAGAGACGCCCTGGCATATGTGCACCAGGAGGCTTATTCAAGAACGTCTCCAGAAGCATGTTTGCAAAGAAGGAAATAACCCAAATGTCATCACCAGAAGAATACACTGCTGCACACACACATAACGGAATCCCATGAAGCAGCAAAAATAAACGCACTATCATCACACATATCAACACGGATGAATCAATAAACGTAACGCTGAATTTTAAAAGTTCAGAATGCTTCCAACTACCAAAAGTTTAAAAACAAGCCAAGCCAAACGACGTGGTGTTTAAGGATGCATACACATGCGGGAAAACTGTAAAGAAATATACTTAACACAAAATGTAAGGAGAATGGTTCTCTCTAGGCAGGATGCTGGGGCGAGACCAGGGAGGACCACACAGAGGCTTCGCAGGTGTAGATGATGTTTCATTCCTTAAACTACATGGTGGGCACATGTTCGTTATATACACCTTTATATGAATTTAGATATGATATATTCTGCTATTTGAAAAAAGTTTTAAGCGACCATTTTTCTGGTTAGTAAAGTGACCTGGAGGCCCTAGTTGCCTGTCTTTTGTCAGCTCAGGTCACAGCCAAGCTGCCCAGCAGAGCCCAGCCCTGAGTGTGCGCTGTGACCTGCCCTTGGAGCGCCCAGGGCAGAGGACCATGGGACCCTGCCATGGGACCACAGGCCCAGCCGGCCCGATTCATGGCACCAGGAACAAAGGGAGGCAGGGGAGGGCGTGGCCCAACTGAGAAGAGTGCAGTGTGGCAAGGCAGCTGCAGGCCCCAGCGTCCGAGACCCCGGCCCTCTCTCACTGCCTTCCACCCCATCCTCCGTTCCCACAGAGCCGCCTCCCCATTTCTACCATGTATCCCATCCCTGAGACCAGAGGACATCCGGGACTCACCCCAGCCTAACAAGACATCTGGAGCTCCGTCCAGGCTCCAAAGCCCCGCCCAGCACTGTCACGCCAGGCCTGGGCACCTGACTCACTGTGGGGGGCTCCCTGGGGGTCCATGCTGTCACTGCAGGAGGGCGGTGACAACACCTGCAACCACTGGTCACTGAGTCCGGCGTGCCAGCATCCCGCTAAGAAGCGGACCTGTGTCATGCACACACCGCCTCGCCTGGGACCCTGGCAACAGCCCTGCAGGACAGGTGATACTGTCACACGTGAGGAAGCCCAGGCACCAGGAGGGGTAGGAACGCTTCACGACGCAGGCCTCATTCCTGCGCGCTCCGAGTCAGTAGGTCGTAGGTCAAGGGGCACGGTGGCCTCTGTCCGTGTACACAGCTGTCTGGGTGATTCGAACCTACACCCTAGGGAAGAGCCCCGGAACGGATGGGAAGCCCCCTGAAGGCAGTCACCCCGCACCAGCCACCTAACCCAGCCTCCTGCATGGTAGTGAGCTGCCCACACGAGGATGAGGATTTGAAACCCTGCGGCCTCTTCCCTTCCAGGGCCTTCCTGCAGCCTCTCAGGAGGCCTGCCGGGGCCCAAGGGAGGAGACGGCAGAACCCATCCAAATGGAAGCACGGACCAACCACGTTAGAAGAGATTTCAGGCCCCCTGAGGTCCTGGGGTTGGGGGAGGAAGAGCGAGGGGTGGGGGGCGAGAGCCCCTTCTCCACCCCGAGCTGCTTACCCCTCCGCGTGCCACTTGTAATGTCCCTGCCCCAATGCCCCCCTCGCCCCCCGCCCCGACTCCTGCTGGCAGATTAGCTTTCAAACGTGAGCAGCGACAAAGCTGGCTCGGAAGACTTAACTCTGCCTGGACGGGTTTGCCTCAGCCTCAGAGCTTGCTAATTGGAACCACGGAAGCAGGTACATGGCAGCCGAAGGGGAGCGGCCGGGCGTCTCCGTAAGCTGCATCAGCGACAGCGACAGCTTGCAGCCCGAGCGGTACCGCAAGACCTGTCTTGGGGGTCACTGCCCGAAAAGCAAAGCATCCCGTTCCGCAGAGCCCCGGTGACAAACCTAACGGCATCCCCAGCACCTCGTCCTCGGAACACAGGCCGAACTCACCAGGAAGCAGCCCTCGGCTGGCACCACCAGGCTGATACCGCCCTTTGTTTCCCTATGTTCGGCTCATTGCACACATGCAGGAGGCTCAGTCTGGACCACCCTTCTCCCCGGCCCGGAACCCCATCCTCATCTATCCAGCAAACTCCTATCCATCCTTCCAAGTCCAGCTGTCACTGTCATCTCTGTATCTTGTCTCTATTAATTACTCTACTTAGAAGCTCGACTGAGCACTTACTGCCCAGAAGTGTTAAGTATCTGTTTATGCACCTGACTGCTCCCAGGAACCTGGCTAACCGCAGGTGCTCGATAAATGCACATAGGGCACACTAGCCACAGGGTGCCCACTCAGCCCTTTCCGTAAGAAACAGAAAAGACACAACTCACGAATTCTTTTTTCCAAACTCAGATGCTCCTAAAAGAAACAGGCTGTTTTTCCTCCCCTTTATTTCTGATGGACGCAAACATTTTAGAGGGAGCGAGACAGCCATCACACGGCGTGCGGGAAGGGAAGGACAGGTCAAGTCAGGCCCCCAGGACGGATGCTGAGTCCAGGCCTGCCGCTGCCCCGGCCCAGAGTGCTGGGGACGGGGAGAGGGGCTCCGTGTTCTGGTGCCTGGGGGAGGACGGGCCAGGTGACCTCTCCATCCACGACTTCCTGGCCCAGGAAAGCTGATCTGCCCTGTGCGAGCCCAGTCAGCCGGTCCTCAGCGCTGCAGGCTCCTGCGAACGCAGCGGGCATTCAGGAAATAGTTGTGGCATGAGTGAACCGGCTCGATTGGGACCCTACAGCCCAGTAAGCCCCACAGCCCGCCGCCAAGTTCAGCCAAGGGCAGCCAGGCACATGCCCCTCCGCGTGCCACTTGTAATGTCCCTGCCCCAATGCCCCCCTCGCCCCCCGCCCCGACTCCTGCTGGCAGATTAGCTTTCAAACGTGAGCAGCGACAAAGCTGGCTCGGAAGACTTAACTCTGCCTGGACGGGTTTGCCTCAGCCTCAGAGCTTGCTAATTGGAACCACGGAAGCAGGTACATGGCAGCCGAAGGGGAGCGGCCGGGCGTCTCCGTAAGCTGCATCAGCGACAGCGACAGCTTGCAGCCCGAGCGGTACCGCAAGACCTGTCTTGGGGGTCACTGCCCGAAAAGCAAAGCATCCCGTTCCGCAGAGCCCCGGTGACAAACCTAACGGCATCCCCAGCACCTCGTCCTCGGAACACAGGCCGAACTCACCAGGAAGCAGCCCTCGGCTGGCACCACCAGGCTGATACCGCCCTTTGTTTCCCTATGTTCGGCTCATTGCACACATGCAGGAGGCTCAGTCTGGACCACCCTTCTCCCCGGCCCGGAACCCCATCCTCATCTATCCAGCAAACTCCTATCCATCCTTCCAAGTCCAGCTGTCACTGTCATCTCTGTATCTTGTCTCTATTAATTACTCTACTTAGAAGCTCGACTGAGCACTTACTGCCCAGAAGTGTTAAGTATCTGTTTATGCACCTGACTGCTCCCAGGAACCTGGCTAACCGCAGGTGCTCGATAAATGCACATAGGGCACACTAGCCACAGGGTGCCCACTCAGCCCTTTCCGTAAGAAACAGAAAAGACACAACTCACGAATTCTTTTTTCCAAACTCAGATGCTCCTAAAAGAAACAGGCTGTTTTTCCTCCCCTTTATTTCTGATGGACGCAAACATTTTAGAGGGAGCGAGACAGCCATCACACGGCGTGCGGGAAGGGAAGGACAGGTCAAGTCAGGCCCCCAGGACGGATGCTGAGTCCAGGCCTGCCGCTGCCCCGGCCCAGAGTGCTGGGGACGGGGAGAGGGGCTCCGTGTTCTGGTGCCTGGGGGAGGACGGGCCAGGTGACCTCTCCATCCACGACTTCCTGGCCCAGGAAAGCTGATCTGCCCTGTGCGAGCCCAGTCAGCCGGTCCTCAGCGCTGCAGGCTCCTGCGAACGCAGCGGGCATTCAGGAAATAGTTGTGGCATGAGTGAACCGGCTCGATTGGGACCCTACAGCCCAGTAAGCCCCACAGCCCGCCGCCAAGTTCAGCCAAGGGCAGCCAGGCACATGGAGGCAGGGGAGGGTGAGGCCCCATCCTCTGAGGAGGCCGGGGGAAGAGGCCTGTGGCTTTTTCTGTGCTCTTCAGGACAGCGGGAGGCGGGGGCAGGCCTGCGGCCCCTTCCCCACAGGGGTGACAGCACTCCCCCGCCCCGTTTCAGCGGAACTCTCTCTTCCCTGCCCTCCTCCTCCCCACCCCCTCTTGACTGACACCAATGCTGGCTCTGACATGATTTAAAAATAGATATCAAGACAAGGAAGTTTAATTTTTAATGCTTTGGAAAGGAAGCGAACACAGAGCCGGCATTCCCTCACGGCCACATTCCCAGGTCTCGGGGCATCAGCCCCCCTCCCCGAGCAGAGCCAGGCCTGACCCACCCCAAGGATCAGGCCCCACGTGTAGCCGCCCTCTGGGAGCCGGCCAGAGCCTTTGGGAAGCCTCTACATACATGCCTCTTGCTGCCCAGCTTGGCCTGTATCTCCTGTTGGGACTCTGTTCTGACCCCTCAGCCCACTCAGGACTTCCGTTCCCAGACAGAAGGCAGCCCACAGACTCAGGACACCCCAGGCCGCCCAGCCCGGATTGTACCAGACCCTATCCTGGGCTTCACGGACACAGGGCAGCTACGGCATCCACTGGCGGCCAAGCCAGTACCAAACGCGTGCCTCCAAGGTGGCTGGAGAGCCGTGACCAAGCTGCCCGCACCCAGAGGTAGAGTGAGCGGCCCGAGAGGGGCCAGGCCGCGAAAGCCTGCCCCCACGTAGGGGGAAGTTAATCAGGGTGCCCACCCGACACGCGGCGCACGCAGCCCTGCACCAGCCCTTCTCCTGCCCCAGCAGGCACACTGAACGCTGCCTCCTTGGCTAATTGGCCTTTCTTAAGAGACCAATCCACAAGGAATAGACTTTCAGGTGAGGCCAGAATGTCACTGCTCTGCCAGCCATGATTTAAAGAGATGGGACAGCTCTGCTGGTGAATATGCAAAGTGACCATTATTCTGAGTGGCAATTACACTAGCCACGCCAGCCCTACTCCCAACCACTGACCCCATCAGATAGGAGCCCAATTTGGGTTGGGAGGAGGTGGGATGGGATCACGATTTGCCATCCCGAGAAAGGGACAAAGGCCCCCAGCACTCAGAGCTTGCCCCGATACTCAGAGTTGAAAGCCCTGAGCCTTTTGTGCCCTCCTGGAGGGGCTTAGCTTCGCTTAATCTCTGCCTGGAGTATTCCACCGGATGGTCCTGGGAGGACTGAGAGATGGGGCTGAGACGAGGAGAGATAGCTGGGGCGGCTGGATTGCTGGTGGACAGGCCCCTCAGTATGGGGAAACTTCTGTGCCAGCTCATTTCGCATCCACCTGGAAAGCCAGCATTCTCTTTGAGGATCTGGGTGGGGCACGCACGGGCACAGAGGAGGTGGGGCTCATTCAGGCAAGCTGACCTCTACCCCACCGTCTATGTCAGGCCCTCAGAAACGCTGCCCTGGGCGCCAACCTGGCTAGCACCAGCTGGCTCTAGGCAGCAGTGCCAGGGGCAGACCTGGACGCCATCCCCTCCCCCCCCCCCACAGTTAGGCGCCCAGCAGCCTGCAAGGCACCTGCCCTTCCCTTCCTCGGAAGGAGGAGGGGCGGGGGAGGCCAGCGCACAGCTCCACCTCCATCCTGCCCCCGGTGATGTCATCCGGGCTCCCCCCCCCCCCCACCCCCAACCCCCCCCTTCCCCCCCCCCCCCAACACCAATACCCTAGAAGCTCCACCCAGTGGCAAGGAGCCAGGCCTGCGAGGGGCTGCAGCGTGAGACAGCTGCACCTCTCCTGGCAGCGGGACTCCTCCCAGCGGGCTCCCGGGAGGTGGTGGTGTGGCCACAGCGGTGGGATTGGAGAACGACCAGGTAGGCTTCAGGATCTATGGGGAGATCTCATTCTATTGATTACAGGCCTCAGGTTCAACTCTAATGCCTCAGAAAAGCCTCCTTTTGGGCTCTGAGCCACGAGACTAGAAAGTCATGGCTACATAATTCCTAACAATTGCTCTGGGTCCCAGAGGGCGTGGTGCTGACCCTCCTCGCACCCACCCTCTCACTCACGTCTGTCCTTGCCTCCCTGGTGCCCTGGGAAGCAGCAGGGGTCTCCAGAGGTCCTGCCTCACCAACACCACCACCCGCCTTTGCTCCTTCTCTTCCGAGTTGGCTCTTCCCTCCACTGCTCCTTCTATTTCAGGCCCAAGCACCTCCCGCAGGAAGCCTTTGCTGGACTGGGGTACAGGGACGCACAAGCCCAAGTCCTGGCTACACCTGCTCGTCTACCTGCCAAGAAACGCAGTGGCCAACACTCTCACACACACAAGCATCCGTTTCTCTTCTGCTGAACTTTCCATCTCTCCTAAGGTCAGGCCTTATTTCATCATCCCATACACTACAAGCATGAAAGAACTGGGTCTCTGAGACTCAAAATTTGTCCCAGCTCATGGCATGTTGTGGGAATTCTGAAAATATTAAGTAGCCAGAAAAGTCAGAGGCTAGAAGAAATTGAGTCCTTGCCGGGTAAGAGAGAGGGGATAGGCACTTTCTTATTAGGAAGAGTAAGTTCTCTCATTATAACCAAAAAGGAAGGCCATTCCACTGACCGGTTCATTAACCACCGGAAGAGAGAAAGTCGCTTGTCACCCCACAGCTAAGGCGCCAGGACAGTCTTCATCACTGGCAAGTCTGAGAACTAACTTCTCTTTCCTGTCAGGTGGGATTGGGAATCCCTACCACATCTGTGGGTTTACTGCGCTGACCCTCCCTTCATTCACTCACAAACACACAACCAGTGCCTTCCATGTGCAGGGCACAGACCACAGCACTAGCTAGCGCGTGGGGAGGTCCCCAAACGCCCGGAGAAAAAAAGAGGCGGCACACGCAGTTATACCTACTCTGGCCAGCAGGTGGCGGGGTGGGGGGCGGGGAGGAGCGCGTCTGAGTGGGAGGTACTGGCCAGGGCACCGAGCACCCCAGGAGGGTCTTTCTAGTAAGAGTGGGGCGAGGCAGAAAGGCAGAAAGGTAGGCGGAGACTGTGAACAAGGACAGAGAGGGAAGCCGTGCACAATGAATGGGCAGCATTCATGGAAATCCGCAGGCCCCAGGCAAACACACACCAGTGCTTGGCTGACACGGATGCTGGCAAAAGAGCCAGAGGGCCAGGAGGACTTGCCCAGAGGCAGCCACAAGATCATTCCTGACATTCCAGTGGATCTGCCCCAATTTCCACAAAACCCTCACCACAGGACAGGTAACATCTTACCAGCAGTGGCCCAGACCCAGACCTGGGGAAATCCTACTAAAAAGATCTCAGACCAGGCTCCTCAGAAGAAAAGGGAAGGGGGCTCCCTCCCCAGAGAGAAGGTGAGGGGGCAGGATGTCCCATAACTAAGGGGGTGAGGCTGTGAGGGGGACCATCACGACCGCCCCCCACATTGGACTAGAAAGGAAACCCAGTCCTTAGGGATAAAGTGATTTGCCCAAGGTCACACAAAGAGCTAATGCAGAGCCAAGGCCAGAGCCCAGTCTTCCTCCAGCCCAGGCCTGAGCTCTCCCCTTCCCAGGGAAAAGTCACCCACCCATACACACCCATGAACGTTTTTCAGTTAAAGTGGGTCAGTTCACACAAGCACTGAACACCAAAGCACACCGCACGCAGCCCCCCGCACTGGGTGACTCTCCTGCCCCCATGCTCCTCCTGGACCATGGGCAGTGGACAGCCTCCACAAGGGAGGAGGACAGCCCTGGGGCAGAGCCAAACATCTGTGCTGACTGCGTCTGGGCTCCAGAGAAGAAAGGCAGAGGCAGAAGTTGGGATGAAGGAAGAGTTAGATACGCATTTAAGAAGTTTCTAATTTGCCTAGTATTTCTCGTGCACAGGGGCACACAGGGGCAGAACAACAGGGGACTGAGCACAGTTCCGAGCTGCCCCACCCACTGGCACCTGCTCTAGAATCTCCTCTCTCACCAAGGATGGGGCACTCCCCTTGCCCCTTCCAGGCTCTGGGTCCCATGGCGGGAGCACATGGCTGGCCCGCTCCCTGCCCAGTCCACTGCAATCCCTCAAAAGCAGCTGCCGCCACCCGATGGCAGCATCCCTCCCCCACCCTCCCTCTCCACACAAGCCCTAACTCGGGGGCAGGGCTGCAGGCCAGCGAGCGGCCCCTCAGCCTGGGATGGGGGCTCCGTCTCCTTTTCCTGGGATTCACGGCAAGGATCAGGAGGGCGTGACCTCTACCACTCCCCCCCATCTCACGCCCATAAAGTGCCGCAGCCTGTGTTCGTGCACGTCCAGGAGGAAACAAGAAGAAACTCGGAAAACCGTCCGCACTTCTGCTTGAATTGACTCAAGGTCACAGCTGCTAAGAATTCCGACACCACACCTATTTCCACACGTTACCCCGTTGGGGGCACGGCTTTCTTACAGGGGGAGAAGGCGGCGGCAAACTTCAGCAGCCTCCCAGGAGTAGAACAATTCTCTCCTGGAAGACAGGCAAGTTGCAGCTTCCATTCAGCCACCACGGAGAGAGAAGGGAAGAGAAAGATGAATGAAAGCGGGGGCGAGGGGGGCGGGGGCCGGGGGCACGGTTTTTTAAAACCCACTTACCGCTGTGCAGACAGCAGAGCAGTGCAGCTCTGCGGGGAAGAGGGTGTCGTGCTTAAGCAAAGAAGACAGGAGACCAAGGAGAGAGACTGGGAAGGACTCACCCAGAATATCAGATTGAAGAGGAACATCGTGTACTTCAAGCAGCAGAGGCAGCCTCTGGCCATGTTGCACTTCTTAAATTCTAGGAGGAGAACAAAGGACAGGTCCAGGTAAAACACCACGTACTTGCTGCCTTTGGGCGCATTGTACTTGTCGGTCTTCACGCCAGCCTCGGCGCGGCTCTGGCCGCGGGAGCCCGCGGTGCCGTAGAAGGCGCCGGCCGTGAAGCCGCGGCCGAACGGGCGGCCCGAGGTGGACGGCTTGGCAAAGTCCGAGTCCTTGCTGTCCAAAGATGGACTCCGGTGGATCGAAGAATCCTCGCTACTCGACTTCTCCATGCTCGCGTCGCTCCCGGGGGGCGCGGGGGGCGGGGGGCATCGCTCCCGGAGTGGCACGGAGGGAGCGCCCGAGTCGAGCGCGGGCTGCGGGCGGGTCGGAGGAGCCTCGCACGTCGCCGCTCAGCCCCGGGGCGCACTGCCGGCCGGACCCCGCGCTGGGGGTGCCGGCGCCCCGCTTCTCGCCGGCCGGCCCGGGAGGGCTCTGCGGCGCGGCGCGGCGCGGCGCGGCTCCACGCGCGCTCCCCGGGAACCGGCTGGCCTGCGTAACTTAGAGTCTTTGGGGAGGCAGCGATTTGCTTGCTCGTTCCGGAGCGTCGGCTCGCCTCCCGGGCGCACCGCAGCTCCACGCGAGGCACCCGGGCGCCCGGCTCCGGGCTCCCCGGCACCCCTCTCCCCGTCCCAGCCCGGCCCGGCCTGGCCACTTTGCGGGCGCCCGCCTCCTTTCGCCCCGCGACTTTGCGGAGCTGCCCCCGGCCCTGGGCTGCCCGGCCGCGCGGCGGGCAGTGCCGAGGGATCTGCCGCAGCTTCAACCGCTGGGCTCCCCCTGCGAAATCCCGGCCCGACTCCCGACTCCGAAATCTCCGGAGCCCCCTCCCCGGCCCTCGGCCCCGCCCCCTGGTTTGCATTCGGCCAATGAGCGCGAGGACTGCGGGGGGCAGCCTCCCTCCCGGGTGACACCACAGCTTTAATGGGATTAGCGTTCTGCCTGGTGCCTACACCAAGTGCGCCGCGAGCCTCGCTAAATGTCAAGGGCTCCGGAGCCGGGGTGAACCAGAACCTTCATCGCAAGGCGCTGGCCTCTTTCCGGGGAGAGAAGGGGGCGGGAGGGGAGGGGAATGGCTGGAGGTACCACGACCCAAGGAAACCTCCCCAGAGGGAAGTGCTGGGGAAGACTGGAGGGGAAAGAAGTGCGGCCGCTGTCCAGCTGGCCGCCGCCCCCTGTGCCCACGGGGGCCTGTCCGACCCGGGCACAAGGTCTGTCGGCTACACACACAGGTGCGCGTGTCTGCACACGTGGGTCAGGCTAGGGCGCACGGGGAGCTGGGACCGCAGGGGAGGCGCGAGGTGTGGGAAAGGCCCTCGCGACCCGCGCCGCCCGCTCCGCCCCCCTCCGCGCACGCGCGCACGCGGCTCCGGAGGCTCCTGCAGCTGCGCAAGCCCCCCCCCCCCAACCCCCGCCCCACCTCCCCAGAGGGAAGTGCTGGGGAAGACTGGAGGGGAAAGAAGTGCGGCCGCTGTCCAGCTGGCCGCCGCCCCCTGTGCCCACGGGGGCCTGTCCGACCCGGGCACAAGGTCTGTCGGCTACACACACAGGTGCGCGTGTCTGCACACGTGGGTCAGGCTAGGGCGCACGGGGAGCTGGGACCGCAGGGGAGGCGCGAGGTGTGGGAAAGGCCCTCGCGACCCGCGCCGCCCGCTCCGCCCCCCTCCGCGCACGCGCGCACGCGGCTCCGGAGGCTCCTGCAGCTGCGCAAGCCCCCCCCCCCAACTCCTGACCTGCGTTCCGGTCGGGAACCCCCCACCCGGCTGAGAAGAGTAGGTGGCCCAGGTAAGGTCCTGCCTTGCCCCCGCGAATCCTGCCTTGCCCCCGCGAATCCTGCCTTGCCAAGGGTGGTGTCGGAGTGCGCTGGGATAGCGGCGCTCCGGGAGGGCTGGTCAGGGCACAGCACCAAGAATGCTCTCGGTAGGAGCTTGGGGGCATCCAGAAGGAGCCCTTCATCCTACCATGAAACACCACCTGCGTCCCGGGCTTGTGCAGAGGTCTGCGCTGCCCAGTTGGCAAATAAAGAAGACCAGAAGACAGGTGGGGGGCGGCACCTCTGCCACCAGCGAGAGGGTGCTGAGAGCCCCAGAACATAGCCACGTCTCCCCTGGCCCTGCATCCCACACCTAACAGCGCGCTCGGCCACCGGGAGGCGCTGGGCAGGGCGACTGGATGGTGTGAGTGTGAAAATGTCCTCCCGGGATCCCATCAGACGTTTACTCCACACCTGCTCTGTGCTGAGCGCACCAGGCCCTGGGGAAACAGGTATGAGGTGTGCTGCTCCCTGCCCTTCAGATTCAGATACACAAGATCTAGCCAGGAAGACAGAAGGACATTAATCACCAAGGCCATGGGCAGGAACAGAGCTAGCACATCCGCTCTGGCCGAGGGGGACATTCATTCCGACCAGACCCTTGTCACAGATCTTCTGCGGGGCCCTAAGCTGCTGAGTCTGCACCTCAGGGCCGGAGGCAGGCCTGCATTCCAGGGGTGCGGGCGCTCATTCTGAGGGCAGCCCAGCTTCTTTAAAAGGACCAACAGCGGTGCTACTATTCTGAGCCCCTTCCCCACTCAGATGGCAGCCCAGCAACGAAAGCCAGTGTGTGTCACAGACACGGCACCTTGCTGTCTCCTGGTTAGGCACAGCAGTCCCGTGGGTGCTGTGCACACATGAGGGGCAGATGTCCGGCTGGCTCCTGGCAGGTCCCACGGCCACCCGACTGGAATGCCTCTTGTCCTCTTCAGCCCGGACCGGCTCCTGAGGGCTCGCGGCTGCCACATCACTTCTCTGATGTGGGAGAGATCATACCAGCTGGACTGAGAGTCAGGAGACCTGTTTTTCACTCTGAGCCCGACCTGAGGTCTGTGATCAGGGCTAGGTGGTCCGCCTTTGTGAGGTGCTATCTCCTCCTCTTTAAAATGGGGTTCACAGAGCCCAGCCCCAGAGGAGTTGGCCTGTGTGAGAACCGTCTGAGGCCCCTAAGAGCTGAGCCAGTACCAGGGGCTGTCACTGATAGTCTCCGACGTGGACTTGGAGTCAGCCAGCACCTCCCAGGCTGGCCCCCACTCCCCACCCCTCCTTCTCCTTTCTTTTCATCTCTCTCTTCTCCCCAGCTCACACCTTGTTCCGTGAGAACAGGCTCCCCACTGTCCTGGATCGTTCCACCCTCATTTCTGATTATATGTGGATTTGTGCCAATAGCTATTTCCTCAGCAGCTGAGGCCCTGGGGGGCCGGGGCTGCAGGACAACAGGCAGGTAGGAGAGGAAGAGGGGCTGCCCAGTGTAAGCGCTCTGCTCTGCTCCCTCCTGGCCACGCTCATCGAAAGGGCACTGAAGTCCCACTCCCGTGAGGGCTCGCTCCCAGCTTAGTCATGATCAGAAGCATAAGAGCAACTCCTATTTGCAAGTCCCCAGTGTATCCCAGGCACCAAGCATCACCCGCCATAACTGACAGAATCCTCAGGGCAGCCCCACAAGATAGGTATGGTTATTATTCCCATTTTACAGATAAGGAAACTGTGATTTCAAAGCCCATGTTCTTTACTCTCTTGGGCTCTAAACCTAGTTCCTGCCCTTGGGAATCTGCCAGTCTAACAGACAGAATCTAAAAGCACAACAGGGAGCCTGATGAGGTCATTAGCAGAAGGAGCTGAGTAAGGGGCAAAGGGGAGAGGGGTGGTCAGGGCAGTGCCGCTGGACCGGTGGTCAGCAAAGGGGAGTCCCCCAGGAGATGGCCCTACATTATCGTACAGCGGGCTGGAAGAAGGAAGGGTGAGGGGAGAAGGTAGTTTGCAAGACAGGAACTGAGTCCCCGATAGGAGGCAGCTCAGGCAACGCCAGGAGACCAGCCATGGGCAGGCGGTTTCAGCCAGAACGTCGTCCTCCACTGCCACCATGAAGAGACCACTCATGCGTCATAGACAGCTCATCGCGGCGGGACACTGAGCAGGGGCACCGGGAGAGACAAAGGTGAGTGAGACATGGCTGTGGCCCCAAGGGGCTCGAGATGCAGTGAACAGACCATCCCTGGAGAAGCCCACAGCAGAATGACAGAGCGCACACGTGCCACGACAGGACGGCACGGAGCTGGAGTTTGGCCTCCCCTTGGAGAAGGGCTGGCTGGAGCGGGCGTGGCAGGGACAGAGGAGGGGGGAGAGCACGGCTAGGGGAACTTCGGGGGCAGTGAGGAGACGGCGCCTGGGGGGCCACAGTGAGCTACCTGTGAGGCCTCGAGTGACACTGGGAGTCTGAGCTTCATCCCGGGGCTTCCCAAGCAGTGGGGCACGTGACAGAATCGGGACCCTAGGAAGCCAGGCCTGGCAGCAGGGTGGAGAGGCAAGGTCAGCTGCTGTGCTGCCTGAATATCTTAGACTTTGGGTGCAGAAGGAACCATCAGAGAGAGAAGGTGATGTGAGACACCATCTCTCCCCCGTGATGGTCCTCATCTACTCGCCGGGCTCAGGGGAGCCAGAAGGTACAGACTGCCCTTGAGGATCTCAGCGCATGTGAACAAGGCAGAGCTGCCTTTTTCTTTCCTTTTTTTTTTCTTTAGACAACAAAAAAAGTAAGCAGGTACAGAATCCCCAGAGGGGAGGAAGAGGTGTGAATACGTGAAATCAACATGCAGCATCTCTGCTGCCTGGCAGCTGGGGAGGTTGTTGCGTGTTGCGGCTTCAGAGTAATGCCAAGCTCTTGGCCTCTCCCTGCATGTCTCAGGCCTTTGGGCTCTCGCTAACCTGCACACAGGTGACGGGCCACACAGATCCCCTTCTGGTCCCACACTGAGTATCTCTGTATCTGACAACATGTGTAGCTCGTGAGGCATCCTGGACCTCCGAGGCTCAGGCAGGGCGGCCCCACCAGAATTCAGGTGAGACAGAGGGGCACTCGCCATCCAGAGGGGCCGCCATTACAGAAGGGAGCCTTATTCACCTCAGCTTAATTTTTAAACTCCCAAATTGGGATCCTCTTCAGCAATATAGAAGATGCTTTGATTGCCAAGTAAAACCATTTACCGATGGTGCCAAAGGGGAACAAGGATGGCCGATGGATGAATATAGATAAAGAAGACGCGGTGTATATATGATGGAACACGACTCAGCCACTAAATAGACAAAACCCTGCCATTAGTGACAACATGGATGGACCTCACGGGTTAAGTGAAATAAGTCAGACAGAGAAAGACAAATACCAAATACCGTATGATTTCACTCATATGTCAGATATTAAATACATAAACAAAGCAAACCAAAACAAAACAAATACGTGGATACAGAGAACAGAGCAGCGGTTGTCAGAGGGGGAGGGAGGCAGCTGTAGGGTGATGGCTGGAAACCACACCCTTGGTGGCGAGCATGCTGTACAGTATGCAAAAGCCAAGATACGATGTTGTACACGTGAGGCCTATGTGACGTTATAGACCAACGTCGCCTCAACCAATTTGAAAAGGAAAGCGGGCAGGGGGAGGACGGAGTGGTGCCTAGCGGGGGCCACACCCCAGGCGCTGGCACGAACGCTCACTCTGCAGCGGGAGATGAGGAGGGTCTGAGGCAGGGGGCAGGGGTGGGCCTCCAATTTGCCATGGACATTAAACAGCTCCAGGGCCACGAGTCACCAGACCTGGCCAGGATTCACGAAGGACGGCGACGATAGTAAAAGGGCTGGGGTAGAAAGGAACTGAAGGTCGCTGTGTTTGTTATTTCTTTAGTTTCTGAGGCCAGTAAGGAGAACAAACAAAGCACTGGGCTTGGCTGCAGTGCGAGGGGTGCCCTCAGACGGAGGGGCGCGTTGCTCAGGACCTCCTACCGAGGGCGGCGCCTCCTGCCCTGGGAAGAGGTTCGCCTCTGCTCCTTGGGGCCCCCAGGTCTTCGTCCGGACAAATGAGCTTGTCCACCTGCCTCTGCTCTCGTCACTGGGCTTCTCAAAGGAGGCAGGGGCTGTGTCTTAACCATTTCCTCAGCCCCGGCGCCTGCCCCTGTGACCACCTCAGTCAGGGCAGGTGGAGGGCCAGGAAGCCCACCAGGCCTAGGCCCTGAGTTCTCCCCACGGATCACCCGGGAGCCCAAGTTCACCAACCAGAGGGAAGGACCCAAGCCAGACGTGTATGGGGCCACTCCTGGGAAGCAGGCTATCGAGGGCATCGGGACCTGGCGTGGGGACCATGTGGCCAGCTGCCGCTCACAGCCACAACCCCAGCATGTGGCCCCGCCTGAGACGGATGGACAAACGGACAGACGGGTAAACACACAAACTTACTGAGCAGAGAGGAAGAGTCGGAAAAGGTAGGAGGTGGGAAAAGGAGAAGGCAGAGGACAGAACCCCTCCAGGCCCTCCCCGCCCTGCGCAGCCAGCCTGTGGTGGAGACACCCACGTCCAGCCCCGAGTCCCCGGTGGGCCCATGCGGGCTCCCTCATCCCATCACATCTCCAGGCCCAAGAGGTGGTGGCCACTCCTGCCTACGGACGGAGCACGGCCGTGAAGAGACCTCGGCTGTGTCCACACCCCTGAGGGACGGGTGGGCACGCACGTCAGAGCACGAGCTACTGATACTGCGGACGCTTAGCTTAGCTCCAAGGAATCGCAGTCACAGCTCCAGACCAGCCGTACCACTCCTGACCCGCTCTCAGGGAGGCTTCTGGATCGAGGAACCAGGTGAGGTGAGGAGGGTCCGTCCCAAAGCCAACCCACTCAGCACACCCCGCCTGCCCCTAACAGTGGGCCAGAGGGGCCCAGGTCTGGGAGAAAGGACAGCATATGCTCAGACGCCTGCAGTGACTGTCGTCCGTACCCACGACCCACCCCAACCACAGAGAACAATGTCCTGCAAACTCCGGGCTTTGGGACTGGATGGATCTGTGTCCAGATCCCACCTGCAGTGAGCTACCCACGTGCTGGGTAACCTGGAATGACCACCTGCCTGCTCTGTATCTCAGTTTCCCCAACCGTGAGATGGAGATGATTGATACACACTTCCCGAGCAGTGTACAAAAAGACAGAGACTGGAGGTTAGGAATGTGATGCACAAAGCACAATGTTGGACACAGAGAGTGTTCAGTGAATTGAGGCACGGTCATCACTACCAACAGGCGTTACTATAGTAAATATGGTCCCAGAGCCCATCTAATCATAGGGTGATTGGACAGAGAAAGATACAAGATAACACATAATCGATGCAAAATGTTCTGTGGCTCAAATTCTGAGGGCAAGTGCTGGCAGGTCCTCCTCCGGGGGCCCTCCTCCCCTCTGCCAACACTCCTGCATTCGCCACCCCATCTGTTCCAGGGCCATCCACATGCTGACGACACCTAAAGGTTTACCTGCGCCTGACCTGTCTTCTGAGCCCCAAGCACGGATACCCAACCCCTGCTTGGCATCCCCACGCGGCTGTCTCGCAGCAGCTCCCGTTTCCCGTGCCCCAGAGGGACTGACCTTGCCCGTGCCCTGCTCCCCTGGCAGCGACCCCCTTCTCAATAAACGGCCTGAACACCCACCCCATTGCTCATGCCAGAGGCCCAAGATTCATCCTGACTCCCCGTGGTCACGGGCCCCCACCTCCTCTCAAACACAAATCCCACCCAATGAGCTTCCTTCTCCTTCTCACCGGCTCACGGGCACGGCCCTGGTCCAGCTCCTGCAGCATCTCGGCCAGGGCTCTCCTTCCCGCCCCCGCCTGAGGCCCATCTTCTCACTCACACTGCTCTCTTTACCGCCCTCAGTGGCTTCCATTCTGCTGAGATTATGGTCATGTGTGTGTCTGTGTGCGTGTGCGTGTGCGTGCGTGTGTGTGTGTGTGTGTGTGCGTGTGTGGTATTTGCTGTTCTACTTTTCTATTACAATCCAAATTCCTTAAGCCACCCTGGAGGTCTGGAAGGACTGGCCCCTGCCCACCTCTCCAGCCCACTGTGCTCCAACCCGTGACCCTGCGGAGCGTGCCCTCCTCGGAGCCTTTGCGCATGCTGTTCCCTCTGCCTGGAATGCTCTTCCTCGACCCACCACCTGACGTACTCCTCACCCCTGAGTTCTTGTGAGTGCTTCACAACAGCCTCTTCTGGTTTTGTGGCTCCCCTCCCACCCCGTCTAAATTAAAGCCTGAATTCTCAGAGCTCCATTTCTCTTGCAGCACTTGTCCGTTTGCAAGCACATGCTTACTTGAGTGAGTTTGCTGTCCGGCTCTCCTACCGGACCATAAACCCCAGGGCAGCAGGGGCTGAACCCAGGACAATGCGTGACCAGCAGCGGGACCAAAGAATGCTGGGTGAACAAGAGAGGAGGAGCTCAAAGGAGGGGAGGCACGGGGGCTGGGATGGCAGCACCGCCAAAGAGGGGCTTCCTGGGTCGCCTGAGGGACGAAGCCCCAGGACGCCAATTACCTCCACCTCCTCGACTACAGAACAGGAAGTTTCTACTGCTTGCTTCTCTAAGGCCCCTCCCAGCCCTGAAATTCCCACCCAGTGAAATGGGACCTACCTTGTTTCTTGGGAGATGGGCAGGGCCGATCAGGGCAGCAGAAGGAAGAGCATCCTGGTGGGAAAAGGCTGGGCGAAGCCAGAGGGAGACGAGTGCCCAGGACGTCTGGGGAGGACACGTCCACACACCCAGCCAAAGTGAGGTTTCGCGGCAAGGGGACTGGGAAGGGAGGCGGGGTGAAGCACAAATGACCCTGGACGCCAGGCGCTCTCCCACCCCCGCCCTTACCTGGCTAACCTCCCACCAGAACAGACCTCCCACGTCTGCCTCGCCCCCAGCCATGGCACTTGCTGCTTCCTCTGCCTGGACCTCCCTCCTCGCACCCTGACTGCCAGCATCCACAGCCGGGCTCGGGCCTCTGCTTGGAGCACCAACGCACCTGAGTCCATCCCACCATGGAGCTACCTGCTCGCCAATATCCTGGCCCCAGACCGTGAGCCCCTTCAGGGCAAGGGCTGCGTCCATCATCTTTGTATCCCAGCACCTGGCTCAGAGCCAGTGCCCAGCGCACAGGAGCTGTGAGATCACCACCGAACACACGCGTGCAGACACCGGGCCTCGTGGGAGCCTCGAGCCAGGTGACAGCCACTCTTCAGGAGAATGGGCCTTGCCTTTGGGAGGGGAGTGAGGGCTGCCACGCCTCCTATTTGAGCAGGTTTACAGGATGCGGGGCTCAGGCTGGGGGCCGGCCCAGGGAGCGGCACCCCCTGGGCTCACAGGCCCTTTTTTCCAGGCAAGTCCCAAACGAGCCCCAAGCCCAATCAGCCTCCCTGTCAGATGCCCCAGAAGGGCCTGCTGTGTGCGGTGGGCACACATTGCGCCATCCGCTCCCGGATGCCCGGGAGCAATGAAGCACCGTGATTAGCGCTTATCAAGGAGGGCAGGTGGCTTGCGGAGGATGAGATACGGCCCGGCAGTGGGCCCAGGGAAGTGTAACGAAGCCCGAAGGTAACTGTCATGCACCAGTGGAATTTCCTGACCCAGCAAATCTAATATTCCTCAGCCACTCCATGGAGGGCACTGACCGCCGGCTGGGACAGCGCTCTCTGACACAGTGGCCAGCCTGTGCGAGCAGCCCATGCGGCTGGGAGCCTGCCGCCGATTTAGGAGCTGCTGCCTCTTCACTGAGGCTGGAGCCACTGCAGGGAGAACAGCAGGCACACAGCATTTGTAGATGCTCCAAAGAAGACGGAGAAGGAACAGTGGCCGGGACCCCGTCTGCCCTGAAGCCATGGGGGAGGGGAGGCTGCACACGGCCCCCCCGCCCCCCAGCAGAAGGGAATGAGAGGCGTGGGGATGAGTGGTGGGCGCACCTCTGTTGGGTAGAACTGGGCTGTCTGAGGACTCGGCGGTCTCAGTGCATGAAGCCATGTGGTCTCTGAAGCACTGGCCACTCTGTAAAGTGAGGCTCCCTCCCCTGTGCCCACTCAGGCTACCCCGCGTCCAGGAGGCTGCCATTCAGGCTGCCTCCTACTGAGGGGCCTCAGAGGAGCGTCTGGGCCACCCCAGACCTGAAGGTAGTCTGCTGTTGGTACCGAAACTCTTAGGAAAGTTCTTTCCACAGTGTCTCTCCAGTTGCTCTAGCAGAGGATCGTTGCTGGTGGAACCCGCTCACACACGACGGGGACCCAACCTTGCTCAAAACCTCCCAGGATGCAGGTGGCACACACAACCCTGAAAGCAGAGGCTCCTGCTGGCCCAGTTCTCCCTCCCGGGGTCCCTGCTTCCAGTCCCCTCCACAATTAACCTTGCCACCGGCTGCCACATAACTATTCTGAGACAGAGCCCTGGGGGTGCCACGCTGCCCCTCTTGCCAGCTGAAAACCTTCTCTGGCTCCCCAGGGATTTGACACAAGTACTCAAGCGTGGGGTTGTGACCTCCGGCGCTGTGCTCTATCAGTCCTGACCTGTGCTCTGTCAGTCCCACTACGCGGAGCGCCCCACTTCTCGGCCTCCGCCTGGGGCTCCGTGCTGCCTCCACCGCCGCCACCCGGCCACCTCTGCCCTCAGTGGGTGCTTTGAGGAGCGTCTCAGATGCCACGTCCTCCACGAAGGACCCCCCCGAACTGAGAGGCCCTCTTCTTGTTCCTAATTTACCTCTCTTCGGGGCGCTGATTTCACTCTGCCCTGAATGGAGGTTGTTTGCATAAATGTCTTCCTACAGGAAGCCCCTGAGGGGATGAACCCACCAAGTTTCCTCTCGCAGGATCCGTGGTGGACACATAAGAAATCTAAAGGGCCATTAACTGAACCCCTCACGCAATGCACACAGCCCCCAAGCCTCCCTGCCTTCCCTGTGTGTACTCACCTCGGCCCATGCACTGGACGCCCCCCAACGCCGCCCTCAGCCTTGCCGATGGGCGCGCATCTTGCCAGATCACCACGATTTGTCCTCACCCTGGAGGCCCTCTCTAGGGTCACCGGCCAGCCTCGGTCCCCTCCTGAACCCTGGGGGGCTCAGATGTCCAGCCTGGAGCTCAGAGAATGTGGCTGGGCTCCGTGAGGCCTGATGCATCTGGGTGACTGCGTGTCACTCATCCCCCAAACTCCGGCCCCAGGGGGCGCTTCCATATCCCATTTGGGCTGGGCGCCAGGGCACACCTGCTCTCCCCCTCCCCCACACCGTTGCTGGAGGAAATGCCAGCCTTGGCCGGGCGGGACGACACAGGGGGATCAGGCCCTGACCACCGGCGCCGCCCCTCCTCGCCTCACCCAGCATCCCTCCGTGGGTGCCCGCTCGTCCTAACAGCAGCACAGGGCACACACTCAAACTGCAGGGAATCAGGCCCAGGCCCAGCTCTGACACTTGCCACCTGTGTGACCTGGACCAGAGACGCACAGCTCTCGGAGCAGCGTGCACGTTTTTGGAATGAACGAACGAAGGAGTGAGCCTGTTTCCATTCCCTCGTCTGCAGAGTGGGGTTAGGGAGGACTCCAGGGGGCAGAGAGGCACTGCTGGGAAAGGGCTTTACCAGGTGGGCCGTCTACACCTCAGAACCTTCCAGCTACACACACACAACCAGCCAGCACATTCAAGGGCTCCATACAAAGACCAAGGACACAGACAATCATTACCAGCCACTAAGACTCCCCAAGTACCCATTGTGGGCCGCCCTGGGCTTGCCGCTGTGGCTGTGACCGAGGAGCTCGCGTCCACCCAGGGGAAGAGTCAAAAACTGAAAAGGCAGCTCGAGCACGAGCCAGAGTGGGTGGCATGAACCGAGGGCAGGGAGGCCTGGCCTATCCGGGAAGGCTTCTTGGAGGAAGTGGGAGCGTCTTGGGCTGTCACCCCCCACTGGAGGCGCGTGGAGGAGAGGCCCCAGGTGCTGCACGTCGAGTGCAAAGGCGTGATCACGGGGACTCAGCTGGTTCTAGGTGGGGCCCTCACCGCACGCATGTGTGATACACAAGCAGGGCAGTCATCCCAGTCATACACGAGGAGACTAGGCCGGAAGAGCAGAGGGCTCTTCTAAGCTAGTTAGTGGCAGACCTGGGGCTCGTCACTCGGACAGAGCCCTCTCCTTACGCCTACGTTCTGCCCGGGCCTGGTGCTGGACCCTGCTCTTATGCACAGAGGCACAAAGCCGTCCCACACGCACAGAGGGAGCAAAGGGAAGGAAAGAAGTGGGGTGCGAGGGCCCTCAGGACCACGAGTCCAGGAACAAAAGAGAAGCCCCCCCGTCACCGGCCCACGGGCGTGCTTTGGAAATCCGAGGGAACACGCCAGCCAACCCCCAGCCAACACGTCCCCCGCACTCCGACCTCGTAGAGCCTGAACGCTGGTGTGGGTGCCAATGAAAGCAGGCAGAGGCCCCGCCCCCCGAAACCCCGGCCCAGGGAGAGTGGGGATGACAACCAGGGGTGGGCTGTCCACGTTTATCAGCCAGCTCTCCGGGGAAAAGCCATGACTCGTCGTGCTCGCCACTCTCCACGGTGCAAATACTCCCACCGTGGCCAGTTTCTAGCTCCTGATGGCAAATGTCCCGATTCTTTACTAACAGGCTCTTGACGCCAGCACGAGCAGCCTCCGGCCAACCACTGCAACGGCCCAGCTCCCTCGGTCCAGGAGGAACTCCAAGGCAAGGAGAAGCACCCAGCACCCTGCTCGTCCTCCCGGGAGAAGTCGCACGTTGGGGGTGGGGCAGGAATGGAGGCTGGACACGTCATGGGGAGGGTCTCCAGGGGTCCCCCACAGGTGGCCTAATAACCAGAGAAAGACCTCTGACATTAGCTCCCGTACAATGTAAGTCAGGCCAGGTCCCTGCTCTTCTCAAAATCCTCGAACGGGGGACTTCCTGGCGGTCCCGTGGTTAGGATTCCACGCTTCCATTGCAGGGGGCACGGGTTTGATCCCTGGTCGGGGAACTGAGATCCCGCATGCTGCGCGGCCAAAAAATAAAAAAACAAAACCCTCTAACGGCTCCCATCTCTCCCAGAGTAAGAGACAAAGCTCTCGCAGCATTTTCACCGTTGACACACACACGTCCATCCCACTCATCCCTCCACTCCGGCCACTCGGTCCTTCCTGCCGTTTCTCACGGGGGAGCCTTTACACCGGCTTCCCCCTCCTCTGGGTCACCCCTGCCCCAGGTGTCTGCTCTGCCAGCTCTCACTCCTTCACAGCTCCACCCAAAGCCACCTTCTCAAGGGCTGCCCCACTGAACTCTGTACCTCCCCCAGTGCACCCAGTATCAGCCAGCTCCGCTCTTTCCACAGCACTTAACCCCAGCATACGGTGTAATTTGCTTTTTTATTCATTGACTGTTTAGGATCTCTCTTCCTCACCAGAACTAAGCTTCATGAGGGCAGGGTTTGGGCTGTGTTTCCGCAGCCAAGAACAGCTCTACACGTGGTCAGTAGTCAGGAAATACTTGTTGAGTGAAGGAAAGCCCAGAGAAGGCTTCTGCCCAACCCAACAGGAGGCAGCTGGGGAGCGAGGGGCCCAGTGGTCAGTGCCCGCCCGGCTGGGACTCCAGGTGCCCGTGACCTGGCACCCCACCTCTGCGTCTCATTTTCTCTTCTCATTTAGGCTGTACGGGACCCTACATGGCTAAAGGATGCCGGGTCTGAAGCCCTCTGACTCTACAGCAGGAGGCCCCAAGGTCAGGTTCGAGGCCTTCCCTTAAAAGGTCTTGGGAAAGACAAGCTCTTCGCGTCCCCTCTGCACCAGCCACACCTGAGCCCCCAGCCACACCGCCCCCTGTCCCCCAGCCCTGAGACAGGGAGAAACTCCCAAAGAGCACTGTCCACCCCTGGGTCAGGGCCACTGGCGCCCCAACTCCAGGCAGCTGCCCATCACGCCCCGCGAGCGCCCCACATGCAAAGCGGCCAGCTCACCCAGCTATTTTAAGCCCTGTGGGCCCAGCTGCAGCTCGTCACCACAGCGGGCTGGTGGCCCAGGGTGCAGGCAGGAGCAGCCAGCTCACGGATGAGCACTGACCTGGGGAGCTCCGAAGGAGGCCGGTCATCCTTTGTGACCGCAGCACTCCTAGGAGGGACCGGAAACTCCCGTCCACGCCCTCAGATCCACCAGCCATGGGAAAGTGAGTCAAGGGCTGCCCTGGCACGCCCAGATTCCACTGCTGAATGTGACCCCTGAGTTTCCACATCAGAATGAGTCCTGGTCCCGCCCTGCCTACCCCCAGACATTCCAACCACGCTGGAGCTCCCACTGCACCCACCCTCCGGGGCCTGACAACTCGAGACAGACCACGATGTGGACAGAAGACCTGGGAATGGCTCACTCACTGGGCCCCCAGCCTTTTCCCCTCTCGGTCTCCCCAGCGACTGTGCACAGTGCTGGCTCACAGCTACGCTCAACAAACCCTTGTTGACCAAATGGTTGTTTCTAAATGTGTTCTGCACCACATGTGACGGAAGCGGTAGAGGGACAACTCAGTCTCAAGGGCTGTTATCAGTATCAACACTACTACGGACATTTCTGCCGACCCCACTGGGCACCAGACCATAGAACCAAGGAATCAAGAGAGTTCGGTGACAAAACAGGGGCGCCCCAAGCTGCAGCCCTTTCCGGGAGGGCTGCCACCCCCAACTCTGGGGGAACGGTTACACTGTGTTCTCCAGGAGGACGGTTCCCTGAGGTCGTGCGACGCGGACGCCCTGCTCCAACCCACCCTCCTCCGTAGGACCTGCAGCAACCAGGAGCTGCCTGGAGAAGCAACGCACAGAACAGAAACCCCGGGTGTGAGCTATTCCCACCGCCAGCCTCCTGCTGCCGCAGGACACCAGCAAGCCCAGGGCAGACAGGTCACACATGCCTGAGGCTCCCAGCCACATCCTCCGGCTCCAACTGCTCCGTTTAAGCAACAGCAGCACTCAGGGGAAGAGGGAAGGAGATCCAGAAGGTGCTGTAATTAGGGAGCTCCGCGACCTATCCCCTCGCTCCCCCTTCTACCTCGGGAGGGAAGCTGCCACCCACACCTTAAAGAAAAGGACCCACCACCTGCATTAGGGGGAGGAAGCGGGAAGCTCCTTGAATTTCCTTTGCTGGAGGAGGAAGATCCCAGAAGCTGAGGGTCTCCGAGGCCATTCGGTCCGCTCTCCCCCCCACCCCGGCTTCCGTCATTCCAGACTCTGCTGAACATTTCTCTATCATGACTGTAAAAGCAGTGACAGCTGCCTGCGTTTACAGAAAACAGAAAGAAGGTACATCGTTGAAAGGGGTTTCACGCAAGCGACTCTCCCCAAAGTAGGTGCAGAGAGCATCGTATGGAAAATGAGATGACCTGCACCAAGGCCTTCACACTGCCATCCAGTCCCACGCTCCCTCAGCGAGCCGCCCAGGCCCCCACTTTGGAGTCCTCGGGCGTCGGGTACCAAAGTCAGAATTTCTGAAGCCAGGGCTACGATGACCTCCTCTGTTACTGACCCCCCTCCCCGCCTTGAGAAAGTGGTTCACTGGATCCACTACCCAAGCAGCAACTCAAGTCCCACCACCTCTAGGAAATCTTCCAAAACCAGAGGATCTGGGGGGTGTGAGACCCCCGCCTGCCCTGTTTGGTGTGTCTCCTGAAGAGACGTCTGCACACGATCACCAAAGTGGCGCTGAGACATTTCAGCCCGTAACCTGAAGTCACACCAGCTGGGAGGCATCCTGGCCAAAATCTCCCCCCCAGCAGGGACAGATCTGCCAAAACCACTCAGTCAGCCGGAGCCCATCCTCACAGACGGGCCTAATGCAGGGGGATGGGGGGGACAGAACAATAGGATGAAGTCACTGCAGGGCTGCCCCTCCCCCTCGTGCTGTATAGTCAATGCTACGGGTTCTGCCTTTGTTCACCCTCAGACAGGCCCTCACCCCGACACAGCTGCACAGCACAGACACCTAGGGTTCCCTGCACCCCCCTAGAGATGGCTTTCGATCCGCCCTCCACCCACCCTGACCCTGAACCCACCACCCTGTCCCAGCCTCGTGGAGGCCTGCGGGCCTGGCTCAGCTCTCTCCAGCTGCCCCAGTTCCAGGCTTCCGTTAGCCTCCCCCCTCCAGCCTGGGGGCTCCTCGGGCCTATGGCCCAGTTACAATCCCCCTTTTCAAGGCCCCCCCCGCCCCGCCGCCCCCATCACGTGGTCTCGCTGACTCAGCCCGAGCAGCCGTGTGGTCAGATCACGTCTTGGCCAGCGGACTTTTGAGAGCAGAGCACAGTCGGATTCTCGCCATGTCCCCTCAGAGCTTCCACCATGTCCCAGTCCCGAGCCAGGGACCCCACGAGCATTTGTCGAATGAATGAACGATGTCTGGAAATCTGGCCCGGCTGGCTCGCCTGGTGGCATCTCGTGTCAACAGAAAAATGGGGAAGGAGAGGGAAGAAAAGCCCAGGGAGAGAGAGAAAAGGAAGGGAAAGGGGAGGGCTCGCCTACAGGCCAAGGCCAAGACCAAGGCCATCGGCTTGGGAGGCCACAGGCCCAGGGAGCTTAGCAGGCACTCGGACACTCCCTAACCCCCCAGGGCCCTGTCAGGAACCAGAACTGGCCAATTAGCAGCTTCCTCCTTCCATGGCAGGGCATCTCCCAAGCAGAGAGCCTGTCTGATCTGGGTGAATTAACTGAGCAATTAACTTTCCTAATCTGCTGCCTCGGGGGCCCACCTTTCAGAAAGGACGGCAGCGCCGGGGCCTGCAGGGGGCAGGGCAGAGCACCTGCCCTTCAAGATTCCACCGCCTTGTCCACCAGCCCCCGCAGTGCCAGGAACTCCAGCCTGCCTACGCCACATCACACACAGCCCCAAGACTTCACCGCCCGCAGGGCCTCCACTACACGCACACGCGCGCACACGCACGCGCGCACACGTGCACACGCACACGCGCACACACACTGGCTGTGGTAACACCTCTCCACCAGCCAGGGTGCTGGCCGTGGCCTCTGTCTGGAGCCTGGGAGTCTGTGGGGTCCAGAAAGGAGCAGGGGAGCACAGGCGCAAGGAAGCCCAGAAGGCAGGACTGCGGGGCGGGTTTGGGGGGGCAGAGCCGGCAGCAGGAAGGGCACACAGGGTGGGGGGGATCAGAGGACCCAGGCTTGAGTCCTGTCTCTCAGGGCCTGTGCGACTCTGGGCGAGCCACTTAACGCCTTGAGGTGCCTGCAGTCTGCCTGTCTGCAAAATGGACATAGAGCCTACCTCCCCCAAGGGCTTCCTGAGGATCCAGGGAGCCCAGAAGAGTCACTCGCTTACCTCCCATCTCCTCCCCTCTGCAGAAACCCCCTGGGGAGACCCCCCGCACAGACAGCCTTCACCCGCTGCTTGAACACTGTCACCAGGCAGCTGTTCCCTAATTGAGCCCTACCTGCCCACCTCTAACTTCTACCTGGGCGGCTTGGCCATGGAATCAGCCTGGTGACAGGAGCTCTGCCCCTTCACATGTCACTCGCTGCTCCATGAATCATGAGTACAGTACGTGCACGGAGCCCATGCGTGATGTACACACCGTGCCTGATTTAGTGCCCAGCATGCGCTGCACTTAATAAAGAGTAGATGATATTTCTTTTCATTAGCATCATCATCGTTACCCTGGCTAAAAGGTTTAGTTCTTCCCTCTGGAGCGGTAAAGCGGAGGCCGAACTCCTCTCCCAGGTGCCAGCCTGTCACACGTAGGGAGACAGTGTCAAGTCACTCGAGCCTCTCTCTCCAAGCAACACACCCCCTTCTCAGCAGCTTGCAGGGCTTTGCCACCCGGCCCAACTCGCCTTCCTGCCCTCCCTGAAACGCAGTGCCCTGAACTGCTACGTCTGAGCCCCTGGCACGTAGTAGGGGCACAGAATCATTTGGTGACCGAGCACTTGATGAATGAGCTGGACACTCTGCTCCATGGAATCTGAACATTGCAAGTGGCAACAGGCCGGCTGGCTGTGGACGCTCCATCCCCACCGGTGCAGCCTGGCACCACCTCCCTTCACACTGTGACCATCGGAGACAGAGCCCTGAGCGGCACCGGGGCCTGCCCACTGTCTGACCTCAAGCGCTTCAAACCAAAGCTCCCCGATCAAAATTCCTGCCTCTTCCACATCTAAGTAACCCAAGTAAGGACTTGCGCCACAGGGGCAACTGTAAACATCTGCCCACTATCTTTCATCTTGTTAGTTTTTCTCCATCCTTACAGACACTAGTGATTTAAAGCCCCAGTTCTAACATCCAGTATATTGGTAAATTCTCTCAACGTTCAGAAGATCACAGAATTTTTGCCGTAGAATGCACGTAAGAGATGGTCAAATTCAATGCCTTCCATATCCACACGAGGAAACTGAGGCCCAGAAAAGTGATGTAACTTGTCCGAGGACACCTGTAATTTTGTGGCAAAACTGAGATGTGAGCCCTGGATCCTTCCTCTCAGCCCACATCACTAAGGGTGATGCTATAGCACTTTGGAGTGCTTGCCTTGTGCCAGGATGTTAATATCTGTTTTCTCCAGTCCTCATTACGACCCTGCAAGATAAACACGGCTTCCCCATTTGATGGAGGAGAGAGCTCAGGTCCTGGACCACACAGACCACGAGCATGTGGCCAAAGAAGGAAGAGAGGCTGCTCCATCTTACTCCGGATGTGCCCCCCACCCGCCCCCGCCTCCCAAGGTCACTGAGCATCGGAGCATCTCCAGCGAGACGTCCGACAGAAACGCGAACCCACAGATCTAAATCTAAATTCGTTATCTTCTCTCTCCAACACCTACCTGTTCCTCCCTTGGTATTTTCTACTGTTAATAGCATCACCACCAATGTGGTCACTTAAACTAGAAACCGGGAGAGAGATTCCTCAGAACCTATTACTTTACCTCTTCACCCCACAGATGCAAGCCAGCTCCCAAGGGCCTCGAACGCATCCGTCTTCCTCTCCTTCATCCCCTTGGCAAGGCTCCTCAACCTCATCCTCCTTCCAAAACCTACACGAGACTATCACCAACACCTCTGCCTGGTTTCTCTCTCCCCATCTCCATCTCCTGAGCACTTTTCACGTTTGTCCTCGCAATCATCTTTCTAAAATAAGCTGATCTTACGTTGCCCCAACTTAAAAACTTGGCTGGTTCTATTCCAAACTTCTTTGAAGAGCAGACCAGCTCCTTCAGCACAACCTGGCAGACCTTGCACTTGAACTCCTATGCATCCTGCGAGACCCAACTCAAACCCCATCTGCTCCTCATCTGGCCCCTGCCCTCCCGACCTCCCTAAGTCAGTCATTATGACTCAGCCTCCGCGAATGCCTCTGCTCTTCACTGTGTTTCCTCAGCAGGTCTCTCCCCTCTCTTTTGGAGGTGAGCTCCTTGAGGGCAGGAAGGTGGCATTTCCGAATCCCCAGCTCCAACTCACAGATATGCTCATTTACTCATTTGCTAATTTACTCCACCTTGAAAACGCTCAATGAAAACGGTTGAGTAAACTAGCAAATTCATAAAGCAAGGCTCTGTTTATAATTTTATTATAAAAAATAATCTTCTGCTCAATAAAAACCTGTGTCTTGAGTTAAGATCAAATTTATTTCAGAAACATGATGTTAAAATACTGACTGACAAGGGTCCTTGTAAAAATGCATGAAATTCAAGCTTCCTGGTTGTCAGGCACTCACTTTGGAGGCATCAGTGACAATAAAGAGTAGAAAAATCCAGTTTTGAGAAATAAAGAATCTGAGCTATAACAGGTATAATAGATGTGTGACTATGACCCAAATGAATTAATTTGCTAATTGTTTCCATTTGCTGTCATCTGTAGGAACTCCCAGATTAGCGCTTTTCATACTGTGGGTGGGTCATTTCTCATTAGTGGGTTATAAAATCAGTTTAGTGGGTCAGGAAGAGTATTTTTAAAAAATTAAAACAAAACAGAAAATACCAGAATGTATCTCACACAGCAGTTTTGCGAAACATTTTTTTCAGGGTTAGCATGCACATATGTATACACACACACACACGTACATACTGAGTCACAAAGTTTGAGAGACACAGCCCTGGGTCTTTCAAGGCGACATGTGTGGCCCACGAGAGTCTCAGAACATGGGCCAGCTGCCCACGAGAATATGTACTTTCTAGGCACGAAATTCAGAGCGAGTTACTTTCTGCAGGGGGCCACCCCAACTGCGGGAGGTACACTTGGATTCACCCTCCAAGATGGAAATGTGCTTAAAAAGGATGCCAACAAGTTACATGTACCGTGAGAAGACAGAGCGAATCTTATCCTAGGGAAAATGCGTCCCTGAGTCATGGGATCCAGCAACATCATCTGCTGGACAGAACCCTGGCTGGGAAAGCGGACGCAGGATGCTGGCCTGCAAAACAGGAGATCGGTGCCCACGTCACAGTGAAGCAAAACCTCAAACGGACCATGGATAATATGGACTCTTTATTCATGTATTCCTCTCTTGATTGCTGAAACAAATCAAAGTTGGTTTAAAAAATGCATGAAGTTAGCTCAGCACAGAACTATACCTTCCTAACCCATTAAACTAGAGAAAACCAATTCTGAACCGAGCCAATATTTTATCCGCTACAAAATCTACTCAGCTGTCTGCCTCATGTGGCTGCAGGAAACACCACCTCCCGCTAGTTCCCCAAAACAGAGGGAAAACATCGGCCCTCGTGCATCCGAAGGCTCTTTGCTGAGGACAGTGGGCTAGGGTCTTGTTTCACTTAAGGCAGGATGCGAGGAATGGTCTTGAAACACAAGGGGAAGCCTCCAGAAGAGAGCTGTTAAGGACAGGGACAGGTGACCAGAGCAGGTGCTCACCACCACCCTGGGCAGGCTGAACCCCACCCCACCTGGAGTCCGGCTGGGCCGCGTCGTGTCGGGCATGTAATGCAATGCACCCGGCATGGGAGCAGCCCCATCCCTTCCTTCCTAGATGACTTTGGGAGGTGCCTTCCTGTCTGCGGCATCCCTGGTTCCAGGATGAGGAGCGATGGTGACCATGGCGTTGCCACCAACAATGGGCCCTCCGCCTGGGCCCCACTGCCTATTTCCAGCCCCCGATGGTTCCTGTCTAATGCCGACATCAACTGAGGAATCCAGGGCATCCCAGGCCCAGCATTGTTCAAATCACACATTCCTCTGCTTAAAAAGCTACTGAATAACTCTCATTCCTCCACCTCCCAGGAGAAACCACATCAGAGGACAAGCAACCAGATCCCTGTGTGTGCTGGGAACAAAGGGAGACGGCCACAGGGTGTCCCCTGCCCATCAGCTCCCCGGCAGTGGGTGCAGACGTGCCCAGAAAGCTCACCCTCCCCTTCCAACAGAGCACCTGCCACAGAGCCCCTGCCCCTGGATCCCCTGCCTCGGAGCCCCAGACCACGGAGCCCCTGCCTCGGAGCCCCTTCCCACAGAGCCCCTGCCATGGAGCCCTTGCCTTGGAGCCCCTGACCACGGAGCCTCTGCCTCAGAGCCCCTTCCCACAGAGCCCCTGCCACGGAGCCCCTTCCCACAGAGCCCCTGCCACATAGCCCCTGACCTCGGAGCCCCTGACCTCGGAGCCCCTGCCACGGAGCCCCTGACCACGGAGCCCCTGACCACGGAGCCCCTGCCACGGAGCCCCTGCCCGCAGGCCTAACCCACCTCCAGTCTTAGCAGCCAAGAGCAGCTGTGAGCAGCCTGGGCCCCACCTGTCTCCGCGGTCCAGACATGCTGCCTCTGAAGTGTCCGTGTCTCTCTCCACACCGCCTGTCTCCCGGGCTCTTTGTGAAGCTGCAACGAAACCCTCGGAGGAGGGAAGAAGGTTGCTGATTCTTCACCGAAAGCCTAACAGCTCTCGGGCCCTGGGTCTAGCACTCAGGTGAGAAACCTCCCGATCCCTGTGGGCCACCAGATGGAGACGGAAATGCAGATGGAGGGAAAAGACCACAAGAAATATTACGCTGAGCACTGCAGGGAGGGAAGAGGTAAGGATGGGAGGAAGGGAAACGGGCAGAAACAAAGAACGATGGAGTCTGCCGTGGGGAGAGGATGACACTGCCCTGTGACCTGGGGCACGAGGTGAAGACCCCGCTGTCTTAACCCGCTCACAGAGGTCAAGCACGACGCGAGACTTGCTTGCGGCCCACGAGGAGCCCGCCATCTGACGGGAGGCCAGTCAGCGGGCCAGACCCCTTCCCGGGGCAGAGCTCGCAGAGCCCCACACCCCAGGCAGCACCCGCACCATCCTTCCCACCAACCACATAACCAACCGGTGAGGTGGGTTCTGTGTAAATAACTTCTGCCATGAGGAATTTCAATACTTTGTTTCTTGGCTGTAAGATACACTTGGAACACGAAAAGTCACGGAAATACAAACTAAAACAGCCAAGCTATCGCCGTTCACCCCCCAGGTTAGTAAAACGTATGCATCCGGTTAAGCAAGGCCGCCCAGTGCCGGCCAGAGTTGGGTGCACCTCCTCGGTCCCTCCCAGCCTCGCCTGCCCCTCCTCCCCAGGGCCCTCTCCGGGAGGCGGCCTGGCATCCTCCTAACGCTCAGACCAGCTCATTTCACTCACCTGCTGAAACACTTCAATGGCTACGATTTTAAGGCATGTTTGAAGAACAGCCCTGGTGGGTACCTTGGGGCAGACTGGACAGGACTCAGTAGGACCTAAACCACGCACAATTCATGGCCAAGTGGGGAGGGTGGGCCGGGGTGTGATGAAAAGATGGGACCTGGGGTACATTTTCCTTGGGATTTTCCCTGACAGTGACCTGACACCCTCTCGCCTGTGACCCGGCCCCAGAAAGGGGTCCAAGGCACTGGATGAAAAGGAAGGAAGCCCTAGTGGTGGTGAAGCTGTTTGGTCAACGGCTTAGTCTCCTTTTAACTAACTTTTCAATTGTGACCAGGCCAAGGGACGAAATACTTCAGTCAACCAGCAGACATTGACAGAGCATCCTCTGACCCGTGGGGGGCTAGCAGGGAGGAGTGGAGCGTTACCTGGTTGGGGCTGTCCCCTGGCCACGCTTACACGCACGCCCTCCCTTGGCCACGCTCGGCTTTCTCCGTGAAGCCCGCCTCCCCGATCCCAGGCAAAACCAGACCTTCTCTTCTGCACTCGGAGCCCTGGACTAAAGCTCGCTCTGCCTGCCACTCTGCGAGTCTCAGTGCTCAGACGGGGAGGAGGGGCAGCGGGGAGGGTTCCTGTCCATCCTGGGATCCCAGGACCTAGCACAGCGCCTGGCCCCTAACAGGGGAAAATGAGCGAACGAATGCACGAATGACCCATCGAACAGACGCACGGCCAGCAGAGGACGTCCACAGAGGTGGGGTAGACAGATCCAAAGCCCTGGGAGGGCGGGGCTGGGCTAGGCAGCGGGTGTTCCAAGCAGGCAAGGAGCAGGCACGGGGCCAAGCAGAGTGCTGGGCGTCAGCGTGGGTCTGGTTAAGATGCAGTGTGCAGAGTCCCAGAAATCAATGCTCATTTTTAAAACACTGCTGCCTGCAGCCACCCTCCCTGCCTGATTCCAGGCTCGGGTGTTAAGTATCTTTCTATTTATAAAGCGACTCCCCGGAGCGGTGCGATGCCGGTCCCACAGCAGCCACAGGGTGGGGCAACCTGGGCCGAAGGAGAAACTGAGGCCTAAGAACAAGACGCCGGGAATGCCCTGCGGGTTCCAGCCCGAGAGAGGCTCCCCCGACCCCAAGCCCCTCACCAGCTGGAAGGCGCTGCCCTTCCCTGGGGCCTTCACGACCACTGCCAGGTAGGCCGGGCCTTCCAGAGTAAGTTCTCTGAGCGCTGGGGACAGAGCTCAAGGGGACATGAGCACGGGAGCCTGGCTTCCTGGGTCCAGGCTGCTGAACTCCCTGCACCCCATCACACACCTTCCCTGGGGTGGCCATGCTGCAGCTCAAGGGGCGGGCTCCTGGTTCCTTGTCCATCTCTCCAGCCCGACACCTCCCATGCCGCCCTCGGGGCGTCTCCCGCCCACTCCGGCTTCAGGCTGAAGGCTGTCCTGCTCCCCGGGTCCCAGCGCCTGGCTCCTAAGTCCCTCAGGACCAGCACATCACAGAGGACACCCTCCACTCGGCAGGGTGCACCCACAGAGCCCTCGAGAAGTCAGAGGCTGGTCCCACACTGCACAACACACGGGGCACAAAGCTGCGAGCAGGGCCTTGTGAGCACTCCTGGCCGCCTGCTCAGCAAGTAAGGAAGGAAAGATGAGCGGCCGGGCAGGGGGACACTCGAGACCCGGCAGCATGTGCACCCCCAAATCAGGAGGCTCCTGAGGTCCCGCTCAGGTTAACAACACGGCCGAACAGCACTGTGCGCTGGACCTGTCACCAGGCACCTGGGGAAGGCCCTTGTCCAGGCACGCAAGACACACACTCTGCGTCTCTAACACAAAACTAGGGAGGTTAGAACTGGAAGGCGACCTAGAAATCACTCAGGTGTGTGCCCTCTTTACACCGGAAAAAAAATGAGCTTCCAGAGGGAAGAATGAATGAATCCAGAGTCATCCAGCAAGGCAGTAACAGAAGCAACACAAACCCCAGGGCTCTTGACTCCATGGTCAGGCCTCTCCGCCAGGGGCACCTGGGCCGACCCAGCGGTGAGTTGCACCTGCCAGCCTAGCAGAGGGGGAGGAAGGGCATCCCCGTCCCAGGGGGAGCTGACGGCACAGGCGAGACCCAGAGGCTGGACAAAGGTGACGGGATCACGTCGGGACAAGAAGAGCAGGAGAGCAGGTGCGTGCAGCCTGTGGGAGCTTCGAGGGCAGGGCTGCAGCCCCACTCAGGGCCCGCAAGGCCACGCAGAGCCTGGCTCTGCCCCCAGGATGACCGGCGACCACTGCAGTGAATCCACCCGGGCATGGTGCACATTCCCCCGGCGGCAGGCACAGGCACCCAGGCCCACGGGCACGGCCGCTCCGGAGCTTGGTAAAGACGGCTTGAGGGGGGCTGGATAGGAAGCTACTCTAGGGTTCAGGCAGGAGCCCCTGAGCATCTGCACTGGGACAGGGGGATGGAGAGACAGAGTGAGGAAGGAGATCACAGAATGTGGATGCAGGGGTCGGGAGAAAAACCGAGAAAGACTCCCAAACGTCTAGCAGGGGAGGTGGGGTGGGCAGGGCCGCCCTGCAGGAGACTAACCCTCTCCGCTCATAGATTCCCCTGCCTTTGGTTGGTCACCTCTGGTGCCTACACGCCTACGGCAGCTCTGTGCTCCCCATGGCCTCAATCAATACCTGCAGGCAGACGTTGATTACAAGGCAAGCGCGACTCCGAAGATGATGAAATCCAGGCTAAGTGACAGTGCTGATGGATCTAGCGCCAGAGAGGGTCGCACAAAGTGGCCCATCCCACCACCTAACCCATCACCCATCTCACTCTTCACGTGTCCCGTCGATGGCTCCTGATCAGGAGTGCCCCAGCAGGGGCCCAGGGAGGTGAGAGGAAACACCCAAGACTAGCCCCTCGCAATGCTGACTGTGCGCTAGGGCGGGACTCACGAGCTGCTTCTAAATTCCCAGGTGGCTCAGACGCTCGCTGCAGACTAAGAACCACCAATTATTAACCCCCTCGTTTTAGAGATAAGCAGGCCTGCAGAGCTAAGCAGTGGTGCACGGCTTTGAATAGAGAGCGGCCATGGTCCCATCTGTGCTGGCTCCCCAAGGGCCACCCGCAGAGCTGGGCAGGAAGGCAGAGCTGCGGCACCTGCATCCCAGGACCAGTCTGCATCCCTCCTTCCACAGCAGTGTGCTGAGAGCAGGTGGGGATGGGAGAGCTGTGATGGATGGGTCCTGCTTTGCCGGCTGCTGCCAGAGGGCCAGGGAGGAAGAGGAGAAATGAAAAGCAGCCCGGAGATTTTTTCCCTGTGATTTGTGCCGGCCAAGATGTTCTGTAGCAATATTTATCCAGAGGCTCGGTCCCACTTTCATTTATTATCCAGCTTAGCCTGAGTTATCACAACCAGGACGGGCCTGTAAACTAGCTACCTGACACCATCGGGACCGTGAAGCGTATTTTAAAATCCCAAGGAGCAGCTTCCACTCTCCATGGAAGTTTAAAGGAACAGATGCACTCTTCACCCTCTGGGGACTGTGGCCATTCTCGGAGCAGACACAGGAGCCCCGTCCCTCAGCCACCGCTCCAAGCGCTGCACCATACACGCCCCTCCACATCCCACCAACCACTGCGGACCACCCTCTGCCACTGCCCCTTGTCCAGCCCGTAAGGCACACCTTCTAAAAGCCCAGATCATTTCCAGGGTTGAATTTTAATCATCTGTCAACAGCAATTCATTAAAACATTTGCCAGTAAAGGAATGAAAACTGGGGGCTTCCCTGGTGGCGCAGTGGTTGGGAATCCTCCTGCCAATGCAGGGGACACGGGTTCGAGCCCTGGTCTGGGGAGATCCCACATGCTGCAGAGCAAATAAGCCCATGCGCCACAGCTACTGAGCCTGCGCTCTGGAGCCCACAAGCCACAACTACTGAAGCCCGCACACCTGGAGTCCGTGCTCCGCGGCAGGAGAGGCCACCGTAATGAGAAGCCCACGCACCGGCTTGCCGCAACTAGAGAAAGCCCGCACGCAGCGGCAAAGACCCAATGCAGCCAAAAATAAATAAATAAAAAATAAATAAAATTTTTTAAAAAAAGGAATGAAAAATGAATTTATTGAGCATCTTCTATTACACACTAGGGCTGTGTTGGGCAAAGGGGCTGGGGTATAAGACCAGGTCCTCAATCATCTTACCTACCAGATCTACCCATACAGAACACAGGGCCGGATAACTAACCATTCAGGAAAGAGAGGCGTCTGCCAGGGGGAGGGGACAGGACAGCAGGGAGGCCAGAATGTCCAGGGCAAGGGACCCTCATGGGTTGGCGCTGGCATCAAGGAAAACATGACAAAAGGGTGGACAGTAATTTCCAAACTGACAGCAGTTTCTAAAGATCACAGATTAGTCATGCAATCTAGTTACTAGGTTTATGGCATTGCACAAAAACGGAAGGAAAAAAACACCAAAAAATCCCTGCCCTCATATGGCTTATATTCTGATTTGAGGGCAAGGGGGTGACAAAGAAAGACAACTAAGAGAGAACTAAAAAATACATGTCTGATAAGCTAAGTAGAAAATAAAGAGGGATGGGGGAGACCATGAATATACGGGGTGCGGAGTGGGCAGCTATTTTAAATAATGATCAGGGAAGGTCTCCGTGGTACCTTTGAGCAAGGGCAGCGGTAGGGAGACACCTTGGGAAGTTCTACCAAAATCCAAGCAAGAGATGATGGACGTCGGCTCAGATCAGGGCCATAGCGGTGGAGGGAGTAAGGAAAGCTGGATCCTGGTGCTGTAAGGAGGAAATAGGGTAGGGAAGCCAAGGGGGCTGTCAACACATTAAGATGTCTATCAGTCACCTAAGCAGAGAGGCGAACCCACAACTTTACGAGCCGGACAACTTTAGAAACAGGAGACACTTCACAGAGGACAATCTGAGAGTCCTCACCCAACAGGTAGTGACGTGCTGGTGGCCCAGGAAGCCTCCCCTGCAGCCCTCCCAGCAGGGGCCGTGGCCATGCTGGCCCCTCTGCTCCACTCTGGGGTCCATGTCAGCATCCCCAGCATTGCTGCTTGGCTCACTGGACAGGCCTGGTCTCTGCACCCGCTTCATTCTACAGGTGAGCTACTCTGAGGCTGGCAGAGCCAAGTGATGGGGCCGAGGCCACCCCCACCGGCAGCAGAGGCCGCCTGGGTGAGCCCTTCTCTATGCCGCCCAGATCCACAAATTAGATTTTGTTTCCAGGTATGTGATTTTGATGACAAGGGAAAGATCTCTGCTTCTAGAAGTTTTCTCATAAAGTTGCTGTTGAATTCTGATTTCTCTCCTACGAACATACGTTACATGCAAAATCCACGCTCCCTGATATCTGGAGGCAAACTGGACACAGACAGGCAGGTCTGACACAAGAATATAGGTTATTGGTATGAAATTGCCACAATTGCAAAGTCTGTCTCCACAGAAAGGAAGGCAGATACTGAGCCCTGGCCTGGACCGATGTGCATGTGTCAAAAGGCTCTGGAATATTCTCAGCAAATGCCACAAACGAGATGGATAGGAGAGAAATTCAGATTTAAGTGACATTTATTGAGCACTTTCTATTTCCAGGCTGTTCTATGGCTTCACTCAATCCTCACAGCAACCCTGTAAGACAGGTATGATGATTCCCAGATGAAGGAAGCAGAACGTAGACAGGTAAGGGACACGCTCAAGGTCACAGCAGCCAGAAAATGACAGATGGGGGATTCGGGATGCCTCGTCCCCCCCCAGATCACTCTCCTAAATCAGAGCCCTCCCGCTGCTACACAGCTCCCCAAAAGGAGGGCAGAAGGGCCCCCCGCGCAGGCCCAAGGGGATGGCTCCATCTGACTCGGGGAGCCGGGGTCTGGGCTCCCTGCATTCTTCACCTCCTCCACCCCCAGGTGGCATCTTGCAGGACCGTTACTTCTGCCACCGTGATGCCTGACACAGTCTTCTTCCCTCCTCCAAATACTGTTCAAAGCTGCCCCTTTGTCAAGGGCTCCAGGCTCACCGCCGTGCTCCAGCCCCTCCAATGAGCTCGGGGACTTGGGAGGACCTCACCAACACCCGGCTCTGAACTGCCTGACCTCGGCCCGAGGATCCACAGCCCTTCCAGCTGCAGCTGCTCACGACCCCATCGATACCTAGATACCTAGGGCCCGAGTGTAGCGACAACAGCACTTGTTATCAACAGTGACGTCACAGGACTTGCTGCACTTCTCCCAGGCTGTCACGTGGCTAACACACATGGTCCTTCTCACGACCCTGGGTGGCAGGAGGGCAGGCATGCATATCATCATTTGACGTGTGCGGAAACTAAAACGGAGGGGCCAGGGGACCTTGCCAAGGACACCAAACTAATTAATATCTGAACCAGATCTAGAAATCAGAGCTGCTCATTTCGAGGCCAGAGGTCTTCCGGCCAGACCCTACGCACTCCCTCTCTCTGCCCCGACGCCCTGGAGTTGAGTCCTCCTCGTGCCTCCACCACATCCTCAGAGAGCCCCAGGGCCAATAAGCCTTCCCGACAGCCCATCCCAAACCCCTGGAACAGACGGATCGCCTTCTGCTCCCTATGGGGAGGGCAGAGCGCTTTACAGAGAGAAGGCAGCGCGGGTGAAGGGCCTGAGCCCCTGTCCGATGCTCCAATGGGCATGAGACCCATGAGTGGGTGACAGGGCAGCCAGCGTCCGCTGACTAGCCTCCGTGGAGAGTACTGTCAGGGGCTCTGGGACGAGGAGGGAATGACGGAAGACGCAGGTACCCAACCCCTCGTGTTCCTGGCTCCATTTAATGCCACATGAGATCACCCCCTTGAATTTCTCCTACCTTCCTCCTGAGTCAGGTCCAAACCTGAGATCATACATCCGCACGCCAGTCCGGTGCCAGCCAGAGAGGGGGCGGGTGGGTGGCCACGCACCACCTCCCATCCAGTCATTTGCTCCTCGGGTGCTTTGCTGATGGCGGGGGCGGTGTGGGGAGGTTGCCTTGGCTTCCCGAGGGTTTCCTGCAATTCTGCCTCACTTTCCAGTTCTCTTCGCAGCCTAACTTCAGTATATTTTTGG